>NC_060130.1:173662477-173982893 GCF_021461395.2 Schistocerca americana | reverse complement strand
CAGATCATGGCATAGTGCCAAAGGGGAATCCAATTTATCAGCAGTTGACGAGGTAGTACAGGTGGAAGGGACAAAAGTTGGTCCCTAATGCTTTTGCCAAAATTTATCTTGAGCAGGTAAATAGACAACTCACTTGTCAAACTAACAGCTTAAGTCTAATGGAAACAGGCACACCTGAACGTTTTGGACAGAGTGCAATTACTGATGATAAACCTCTTTTAGCTTAAAGGATGACTCATCTTGATAAAAAAAGGACCCTCATTCTTGACATGTCAATTTGTTTATATTTTTTTCCACTGATTGTACGTGCATGAAAATTACAAATTAATATTTTTGTCATTAATTTTTAAAGTTTCCAAAATTTTGCAATTCTTTGCATTGTTTTAAAACCTTGAAATGACCATATCTCAAAACCTATATGACTTTCTGACCTAAAATTTGTACAATTTCACTCAGTTCCTTATAAACTTTTACGCAGTACAGAAATGTCAGATTCCACCTGTCTGCTTTGACCCGTGATGTCATCAAGATTGCAGACACACCTATTTCTGTCATATAAAATACTGCAGCCATAATGTCACTACATACACCCATGAACAAAAATGAAAATAACATGAAATATTTCACTCCAACAATAAAATGGAATGGGACAACTGCAGAAAGTAACGCAGTTTGGGGTAATGTTGAACATTGCCCTATAGCCACTCCCCACCATTCGCATACAATATTAAGTCACCTGGTGAAAGTGGTAGTTAAAATTTAAAAAAAATTATAAATGATGGGAGCGGCAATGACCGTGCAAGCTGAGAGGAGCCGCGCAGCAGCGGACACGACCTGACTGACTCATTATAAATAGCGTACATTGCCTGATGATGCACCGATAAGTGGTGCAAAACCGGTCGCAGATTTAATAAGAATCATTGATACAGCCAATGCGGAATTTTCTTTGGAAAAATATCGAAGTTTGGCTGTGGTTGCCTGCCCTACAAAACAACATGTTGCAATTTGGGGTGGTGACAAACAAACACATGAGACTAACATTAATGGCATCACCCCAGAACAGATGTTATCCACAAAATGAAGCACAAAAGATGCTCACCATCCAACTCAATGCTACCAAAATGAAAACCATAGAAATCATAAATTTCAAATGACCTATATAACTCAAACAAAGCCCTCGATGCCATGAACCCACACACAACTCATAACATAGCTCAACTGAAGCCTTCATTACCTGGAACCAGCAGACAACTTGAAAACCCAAAAATCATAGGTTTACTTGATCACTTAAAATACACACAAACAACTATGAGCCGTACACAATGCATTAAAAAACCATAAAAGTCCCTCTGTAACACGAAAACAATAGATTGCTACTCACCACATAGAGGATGCACTGAGTTGCAGACAGGCACATTGGAAAGACTGCAAAACATTTAAGCTTTCAGACAAAAAGTTCTCCTTCCCATCTATGTAAGGAATATTGTTGTTAAATTGAAATTCACATATTTTAATATAATGCCACATTCTCAGTAAAGACTATGAATAATTTACTAAATTATATCTTTATTTTACAAATACATTAACATTAATCAATATTATCAACTTAATATTGGTGTGGCTTTTACTATTTAATGTGTTATTTTAGGGCCTCACCAAGAGAAACTTTCTACGCATCTTCAACAAGAAGAATATTATGGTGGCCCAATTATAATCTTTTTTTGAATGACAGCTTGGTCATCCCAAACAATAATGACTGATTGTTGGTGTGACAACATATAAGTTTCCATTTGAATCTGGGAGACTTTTCGCATCTCTTCATCTGATAGCGTATATGTTCTAATCGCAGTTTTGGGATTGGCAAAACTGAAAATCGCGGTACCATCCATCACCTTTGACCAGTGATGTTATCAAGATAGTAGACACCTATATTTGAAGCTTATACATTATGGCAATCATGAATTTACTCATTAACAACAAACTAAGATAAATAGCACACAAAATATGTAACTCCAGCAGTGGACTGAAAGTAACAGGACAACTGCAAGAAGTGGGGTGTGTGGTCATAGACAAAGTAAATAGATGTCAATAAAAATAACACCACCATTCCAAACCAAATAATAACCTAAAAATCAACCACATGAAATTCTCAAAAAAAAGGGGGGGGGGCAGAAATCCTTGGTTTGGTAAGTTTTGCTTGACCTATATACCTCAAACAAAGCCCTCGATCTTAAGAAACCCACGTATGACTTGAAACCCTGATACCACAAATTTCATTTGATCCATGTAGCTCACACCAAGCCCTCTATCCCAAGAAACCACACGCACACAACTCTAAAGCCAAGTACTGAAAATTGAGCTTTATTTATTTTTCAAAACTCGGTAATGTAACAAATACAGTTTTTCATGAAATGAGTTTTTCAGTTTTTACATAGATTGTATCAAGTTTGTTAACATTGTCAATCAGGAGTTATGCAATCTGTGCAAATTTTTATTTATGTTAGAGATTGAAAACCTTTGAAGTCAAGATTACACCTGAAGTCTTTATTTGGATGGATCACTGGTTTTGTCTGACATTGTAGTCAGCTACAGATTCTAAGACATTGTCGATTAGTATTGCTGCTATTATGGCTCCACACAGAAAGATTTTAATGATGTTTGAAGACATATTGCACCAACACTTATCAAGAATATTTTGCGGCATATTCAAGAATGTTGTATGATCTGAAGATGACTAGATTGTTTGTCGAAACTACTAGGGTTTTCAATCCCTAACATACATAAAAAATAGATACATCTCGACACCTTAATTTTTACATGATTACTAGATCTTGTTGATATAAGTGAAGCATTGAAATGAAATATATTAAAATTTAATTTTTGTAGCTGTATATTAGCGTGTGATTTTCCATTTTCTTTCCTTTTATTTAAATCCATAAATGTCAGTAATTATTTCTGGTGTCTGTGACTTTGCTTGTTTTAGTTCCATGTGAGTTTAACTCTTTTACAACCTTTTTTCTTTAATATAATTTAGTGTTTAGGATATTCCTGCGTCATTGTACATGCATATTTTTGAGTATATTATTATGTCTTGCATTTTTTTTATTTATAGGTTTTAACTTTATGGAGACTAAGCAAATATTTATAGAAATACAGTATCACAATACAATAACAACAACAAAACGCACACACAGGCACCTACGCCTAGCACCCAAATTGCATACTTTGCGACAGAATTGTGCTTGCAGGAATGAAGGATAGGGAAGACCTTTCCAATTATGTTGGCTGAAGCGGATCTTCGGGGGCTCCCAACCATTCGTGCCCTATGACTTTACTTAATACAACGTAAAGTAAAAAGTCTGTAAGGGGGCTACAAAATGTATTGTATGTTATAGCTTCATTGTTGTTGTCAAATTTTCTCTGTTATATCTATACATTATTTGTCTAGGACATCTGTGTAAAACTTCTTTGCATCATCTGGACTTTCAGAATACTTCAGCAAAGCAGGCACGTCTTTTTTATTTTCTTTGAGAACCATATTTTGTTGTGGTGATAGGGTGGATGTTAGTACTGTTGAATGTTGTGGTTTCTTTCTTCTCTGGATGTTGACTTTCAGTGGATCTCCAAAGTATGTATTGCTTACTGAAACATTAATAAATTTCTTAACTTTCTTTAATGAGCTGAAACACTGGCTGTTCATTCTGAATGGTAGATTGGATTTCAATGCTTTCTGTGCACTGTCTTCTAGATTTTTAGCAGCCCCATCTGCATTTAAAATGGTGAGAGTAACCTGCTCTTCTAAAATATCATAATATTCTTTAGAAGACTTTTTCTGCAAGTCTTCTCAGTGCTTCCAAATAATCATTTGCAGTCGTGTAACTTTACTTTTTTTCATTCTTAGTGTGGATCATGATGCACACCTCGTTTAACCACACTTTTTTAGCGCAGAAAATCCCACTGATTGATAGTTTTGCAATGGGCTGGTTTTCATTAGTTAAAACTTCTAGGCTGAGAGGCCGTGGTCGATCTGTAAAATTACTACTTCCTGGTGTTTCGTTGCCAACTGCGGGCAGCATCTTCTGAGGTGAGTCAGTGACTGGCTGCCAGGCCGTGGAGGTCCTGTTTATATAGAGGGCATCACAGTAAATCATGTGGGGCCGACTGTAAGTCTATCTGTGACTAACATCATTATTCTCGATTGAAGGTAATCAATTGTCACATCATTGTTGCCAAGTCGACCGCCATATCTTATCTAACTTTAAGCCCTCCTCTTTTCTATTAAAATTATTGTGATGTTTCTGAATCTGTTTAGCTTCTCTATACATCCGTGCATAATAATGCGATGTCCTGGCTAACACACTTGTCTCTGCATTTTATTTCATGATCACTGTCTTTAAAAACATGTTACGCTACAGCTGATTTGTCAGTATGTCCCAGTCGACAGTTCCTTTTGTGTTTGGTTAAGCGGGTATTGACACTAAATATCTATACAAAACGGAAGCTTACCCTCCTAGATTATATGGGCTACCAAAGACACATAAGCCTAATGTCCCATTGAGACCGATAGTGAGTGCTATTGGATTACCAACTCAAGAGTTGGCTAGACATCTCACCTCCTTGCTACAACCATATATTGGTAAAACTGATTATCGCATTAAAAATTCTATGCACTTTATTGAAAAATTGAGGGAGATTGCTGTCAGCCCAGGTGATATCCTTTTTAGTTTTGATGTGGTATCCCTGTTTACCATGGTTCCTGTTGAAGAAGTTCTTTCATACATAGCTGATATGTTTCCCACTGATATAATAGCTCTGTTTCGACATTGCCTGTTCACAACTTATTTCCAGTATGATGATGAGTTTTATGCACAAACCGAAGGAGTGGCCATGGGCAGCCCTCTGAGTCCAGATTTTGGTAATCTATTCATAGAAATTTCTGAACAGCAGGCGTTGCACTCTGCCAGCGAAAGCCCTTTGAAATGGTGTCGGTATGTGGATGACACTTTTGTGGTATGGCATCAAGGTGAAGAGGAATTGTATGGTTTCTTAGTGCACCTAAATAGAATTAATCAAAAGATATGATTTACTATGGAGAAAGAGAGCAACGGACAACTTAATTTTTTGGATGTTTCAGTAATAAACGGGCAAATGGGAGTCTAGGGCATAAAGTGTGTGGAAAAGATACACATACCGACCGTTCCCTCCATAAGGATTCGAACCATTGTCCCCGGCAGAAGAGAGGTGTCACTAAAACATTGGTGGACAGAGCTAATGAGAGCTGTGAGCCAATTTATTTGCAAGATGAGCTAAATCATTTGCGAACGGCTTTTAAGAAAAATGGATATCCTTACAGAGAGATAGATCGAGCACTCCATCCCAGAAGAAAAGTGTCTGAGAACATTCAGCAACAACAACTGTCAGCTGGAAAAGTTTTTCTTTCATTTATTCACAATATTACGGACCATTTTGGGAAAGTTCTGGCTGAGTTTCAAGTTGAAACAATCTTTAGACCCACCAAGAAGATCGAGTGTTAAAGATCGGCAGTACTGTAAGATGCATGACACCCCTTAGCAACTCCTGGGGTGTATAAAATTCCTTGTAGGTATGGGAAGATTTATATTGGAGCAACGAAAAAATTGTCAATATCCAGTTAACTAAACACAAAAGGAACTGTCTACTGGGACATACTGGCAAATCAGCTGTAGCAAAACATGTTTTTAAAGACAGTGATCCTGAAATAAAATTTCGTGAGATGAGCGTGCTAGCCAGGACATCACATTATTATGCACGCATGTATAGAGAAGCTATAGAGATTCAGAAACACCACCATAATTTTCATAGAAAAGAGGAAGGCTTAAAGTTAGATAAGATATGGCAGTCCACTTTGCACCAGTGCTGTGACAATTGATTGCCTTCAATTGAGAATAATGACATTAGTCAGAGATAGACTTACAGTCGGCCCAATGTTAGTATGATGGTTCCCTATATGTGTTCTATATAAACGGGACATCCATGGCCTGGCAGCCAATCATTGACTCACCTTGGAAGATGTTGCCCACAATTGGCAATGAAACGTCAGGAAGAAGTAGTTTTACAGATCAACCACGGCCTCTCAGCCCCGAAGTTTTAACTAATGGAGACACCAGCCATGAAAGTCTACACGTTATGATTAGGCTGGTTTTGCTGCATATCAAAGCAAATCTTAATGATGGCTGGATTATTTACCTTCATTGTACTCCTATACCACATTGAAAGAATTTTATGTAATCTGTGTCTAGTTTATTATTCTTCACCAGACATATTCTGTGTTTATTTCCATTAAAGAGACCTTATAAATGGAGCAGGGGTCAGAATGAGGAGTCCTGAATGATGGATTGACATTTTTTCAAACAGTGGAAATTCCAGGTTGGAATATCAACAGTATAAGGTCAAGGATTATATCGCAGATCGGTATTTTTGTAAATTATGTGCTTGTATTTTGATATGGAGAACTGTTTCAGTCCCAAACCTTCTCTTTCCTCACAGATCTCTCAAACATTTTATTAATTGTGAAATCTGTGGGGAAATAATCTCTCATAGACTTCCCAGTGCCATGGTGACTCACTCTGCACTTACATTTCTTTATATCGTTCTTAATAGCAGTAGCTAGGTCCTTATCACCCTTTCCTGTTCTGTTGCTTTCTTTCCTTTGGAAACCTTCCTCCTTCGTGGAACCTGCTTGCTAGATAGGATAACCTGTCCTTTGACATGCCAGAAACGCCTTGGAAAGTGGCAGCACAAACAGGCACTACTTCACTATTCCTTTTTGTAAAGGTATACTTCACTGTCACTGTCCTCTTCTAGTTTGCATTCTGGATGTGTACTGCTCTGTGTTGAGGTGAATAAATACACTGAAACTTAACTTTACCTCTTTTATTTAATGATGTCACATTACGATGAAACTGGTAATATCTTCATAACAGAGTTCAGCAGCTTCGCATTCTTTCATTCTTTTAGCTTTTGAGAGCAAAACCCTAACTCCATGTGTGTATTTGATAATAGGTTCTGTTTTACAATTTTTCGTTTGCATTTTTAGGTCGATGTAAGCTCTTCCTGGACAAGGATTTTCTCCCACCGAAACATTCTTTGACCTGTATGCCATTGTAAGAACCACCAGAATCACATCCATTCTGATTAAGCTTGCACTACTTCTTTCTAAACTAACCCAAAAGCATCAAGGGAATATTGATCTAGAAGTAGGCTGTAGGTGTTGTGATGAAAATAATGTCTGCTTGCAATATAATTCCCACCAGTAAATATTGTTACAATAATGAGTAAGATGATATAAAGCAAACTGGCACACTGGTATACTCCATTATTGCCAACTGCTTATTAAGGAAAGAAAGCCAAGACACTTGAGAGAGAATTTATTGCATTTGTTGACTTTTGCTTTAACTCTAAGAATGCACATATCAGGGTTTGCTAAAATCTTGTGATTTGGAGTGCATAGACATGGGATAATATTCAACTTTTGCTAAAAGTTGGTTCAGAGGTTGATGTAAAAGGACAACATTAAGCCGTTGCTATGTGTGAATCAGTTTTGAAATTTTTGACATTTATCAAGTTTCGAAAAGGTGCTTCTCAATTTCATTCAACTTCAGTGAAGGTAAATACCTAGCAACCACAATGTGACACAGTTACCAAACACTAGCAAGGGAAATCCTGAAATTCAAAAACATTTGCATCATGACCAATTTTGATATACACAAACATAAACACACATACCGTAAATACTACAGTAAAGCCACCATTACACAAATGTGGGCTGGCCACAGTCTCTCTCTCTCTCTCTCTCTCTCTCTCTCTCTCTCTCTCTCTCTGACTTATTTACTTATTTCTCCTCAGTATCTCCCAAACACACTGCCCCCCTCCCCCAAAACTGTCAACCTCATCTCAACTAATACCCATTCTAAACACAAAACCAAACCAAAAGATAACAGCGGTCATAACTTGATAAAAAAATTGAGCCTCTCCTTGAAAAACCTAAATAAATCCTAAACCCTCCTACCCCCCTCCACCCAAAAACAACAACAAGAACAACAACAACAACCCACTTTCCACCATCTCCCAAAATCTACTAACAACCATCAGACAATAATTCTCTCTACAACCCTCAGAAAACAAAGAAACAGACAAAAACTAACCAGAGCCCTTCTGCCAGCAGCATTCATCTAAATGAGACTGCTAGCTGGAAGGGTGTCTCCTCCCTCTCCCTATAACGAATTTAACAACCTCCATCCCCCCTCCCACTAAGTATTTGCATTATTTTATTCATACAAACCCCAGTACTGTAAGCCTTAAAGCGAACACCGTGCTTAATCACTAAGTGTTGATACCCCCTTTACCCTAAATCTGCATAAGAACAAAAAGCATCAGAAACTACAGTTGCAACCTCTTCAGTACAATCCTCAGTCAAATCCACTAATACTCATTTCACCCATCTCTCAGCAACCTAAAAAGCTTAAGGTTTTTAACATGGCTGTCAATCAGCGACTTTTGTATAATACAAAATTTTGAAAAACACACCTTTCAGTTGCGAACACAATTAATTTGTAACCTAGGTTTCGGTGTCACAAGGGACACCTTCTTCGGACAAAATTAAAACTAAATGTTACAGCATAACGTACCAAAAAATACGAAAGCTGCGGTCATACCTGACAGTGTCAGATAGTCAGAATTAAAATAAAATGCAATAGAGGTGCAAGCCACTAGGGGCTGCCACGTGTCCTCTGCTACAGTCAACACAAAACTGAAACGTCATGTGACTTGTGCGCCACAGCAGCCTCAAGACAATACCGCCATCTGATGGCTAATTGGTAAAACAAGCTATTTTGTAAACATCTCTCATAAATGCAGAGAGGGAAATAAACAAACACCTGAACAGTGTACATGTTAAATACCAGCATGTCCATCTGTTTTAATAAGCAATGTGGACTGAGGGAATTAGTCCCCACTTATTTAAAGGCTTTTATTAACTTCAGAAATTGTAAAAATGATCCTTTGAGCTTCAGGCCTATTGGAAAAAATTTCTGATAACATAAAATCCCTATATGCCAAAAAAGACGCTCTTAATGCAGAGGCTTACGACCTGTATCTAGAAATTACAGAATTGTGCCATGATTCCTTTAATGTTAATATCGATGTTGTATGGTCACAAATTAATGACTATTTAGAGAATTATAAATGAGGTGTTATGTACAGGCATGAAAAGAAAACCAGTAAGCTTTTCTGCCCGTTTCCACCTGAGAGATCTTCCGAAAAATTTAAAAAAAGGGACCGTGTCTTTTATCACAGAGTTTTAAATAAGACTAATATTAATTTTACAGAAGCAGAAACTAGTCTGTTAGAAAAAGGGCTTAAGTATAATGTTAAACCAGATTTGACTAACAAGCAGCTCATGCAGAATGTCCTTGTAGACCTGAAAACTGGTTTAGATTGCATAAAAATGGATAGTGCTGTGCAAACTAGGATTGCTTATGATGTAACAAATATTTTTAGTAAATGTGAGGCTGCTTCCCTTAATGCCTCTTGTAATGACAAGGCCTTGATTAGAAATATTAATAAGCAACTTAAAGATAATGATGCTCTTATAACGAAAGCTGATAAGGGCTCTTCATTAGTAATTGCATATAATGAACAATATATTTCGAAAACCATGTCTTTTTTCGAAGAAAATGGTATTTCTGAACTGCAAGTCGATGCTATTCCCTCCCTCCAGAAAGAAATCAGATCAGCTGTTAACAATGCCAATTTCTTGCTTAAGCCATTTCACAAAAAGTCACTTATTAATATGAATCCACAACCTCCCAAATTAAGAATGCAATTTAAGATACATAAGCTTTGCCATCCCATTCGTCCGATTTCGAACAGTCAGAATAGTGTTTATCATGAACTTGCTAGATTTTTACACGAATAGCTGAAAAAGTCTTTTGTCTTCAGTCATTGCTATTCTGTCTTAAATAGTGCTGCTGTAGTTTGCAAAGTAGAGGATATAGACTGTGACCAGGCTATTAGATTGTTTTCGTGAGACATAAAAAACCTTTACACCAATGTTCCCGTGCAAGAAACCCTTAAGATTGTGGAGGAAAATCTGCGTGGGTTTAAGAAAGATATCTGTGATGAAGAAATTACAGATTTCATGAATTTGATCACCATTGTAGTTAAGTAAAATTACTTTCAGTTCAATGGGCAACTGTTCCAACAAAATGACGGCCTCGCCATGGGGAACCCACTAGCCAGAATTCTTGCCGATATTTTTATCAATTCATTAGAGGTGAAATTCTTTACGTTGTTTTCATCTACAGATCTGGGCATTTTGTCATACTGTACATGGGATCAACTACGTTTTCAATCTGTTTAATGATCTTCATGATAATATTAAGTTCACTTATGAACTAGAAAATGAAAATCGTCAATTAAATTTCTTCAATCTTACGTTGTCATTAATTGAAAACAGAATTTCCTTCAACATTTTCTGTAAAGAGACTCAAACTGATCAAATCATTCCAGCTTCTTCTACACATTCAGCCTCTCACAAAAATGCTTTCTTTTTCTCGGCTATTCACAGAGCACTTTCCATTCCCCTCTCGAAATAAAACTTTAATAATGAGATTAATCTTATTAAAACTGTGGTGGTCAATAATGGTTACAAAGCTCGGTTGGTAGATGATATCCTCAGAAAGAAGATTGGCAAGAAGGGTACTATGCTTGGTTCTTTCATCAGTGTCCCAGAAGAATCGGAGAAAAAATTCTTCTCAATTCCACTTTTAGGTCCAGTGTCATACCAGATTCAAAGGTTGCTTTGGATTAAATACAAATGTAATATTGCCTTTTCTACAAATAACAACTTGAGAAAAAATGTCATCCATAATTTAAAGTCAACTACTAGCCCTCTACAGAATTCTGGTGTCTATAAGATTTCATGTAACACTTGCGGTGCCTATTATATTGGTCAAACAGGACGTGCCTTTTCAATTCACTGTAAAGAACATTTTCTGAGGGAAAACGGTTCGTGTGCCCCTAATACTTCTTTTGCAGATCACGTGTTAATCACAGGGCACTCTCCTAAAGGGGTTGAGAAGTTGGAAATTTTGCATATTGAAAAAAAAAAGGGCGTAAACTTGATATTATGTAGGAGCTGGAAAGTTTCAAGCATTTACTTTCGAAAGATGGACTTTTTCTCAACGAGCAGTTGCAGTTGTGTGGAAGAAGTTATTTCGATGGTATAAAGCCGCTGCTTGACGAGATCTAACACTTTGATGTACCAACTACTTCTTGCAGATTCAGAGATACCTTTTCTTTCTACTTTTTACAGCTCATATATGTAAATTTAAAAAAACTTTTTTGGTTTTTATAACGTATCTATTATAGCAAGCAGTAATGTCATTTAATTAATTATTTCGTATATGTCTTCTTTATGCATTTATTCTGGAATTTTTGTACTACAGCCAGTCACCCATTAGTTGTATTTTATATCGTGCAGTATCCCGGTATTGTAATTACTTCATGTACACCGCCCAGGTGTTTGTTTATTTCCCTCTCTGCAGTTAAGAGAGATTTTACAAAATAGCTTGTTTTACCAATTAACCACCAGATGACGGTATTGTCTTGCAGTTGCCGTGGCTCACAAGTCACATGATGTTTCAGTTTTGTGTTGACAGTAGCAGAGGACACATAGCAGCCCCTAGTGGCTTGCACCTTTGTTGCATTTTATGTTAATTCTGACTATCTGACGCTGTCAGGTATGACCGCAGCTTTCGTATTTTTTGGTACGTTATGCTGTAACATCTAGTTTTAATTTTGTCCGAAGGAGGTGTCCCTTGTGACACCGAAACCTAGGTTACAAATTAATTGTGTTCGCGACTGAAGGCTGTTTTTCAAAATTTCGTTTGAACCTAAAAAGCAATTTCTGTAAACCCAGCTCCTGATGCAAAGACACCCTGTACCCACCCAACTTCCCCCTATACTTAATAGATTCAGAACAAACTTCCCCGCAAAAAAGAATTTCACTCTAAAACCCAGTGTCTGCTAATACCTGTCTCATGAGCACAGGAATCAATTGTCGACCAATAGCAAAGATAATGAGTGGCCAATGTAATATTCTTGAACCAGGAATCACTACTGATGGATTGCCACACGTTATCCCACTGACAGTGCCACATATATAGGTCCCTGATTTGAGACTCGGTTACTGTCAACAACCTCGTCTCCGGACTACACAAGACACCTCACGTACTCCACAGTCAGTCAAAATAACTGTAAGAACTTGATTGTGGGCAAGATATCTTAGCCCACTGCTACAAGCATTGTCCTACATGTAAACTTCTACATCATATTTGTGTCATAAAAAAAGAAAAATAATATTAACATTTCCAACCATAAGAAACTCACAGCACTAATATTACCAAACACAAAATGAATCCACCAGCCACAATATGCAATATCAAAGGAACTCACTAGCAATCTGGCACAAACTGTTCCAATAACAATCTTGCACACTCAGATCACGTCAGATTACTCACCAACATACCTAACAAACAACTTTGGGATATAAACATCAAAACAGAAGTGAGTGCCAACAAATACAACAACATGCCATCTACAAACATGATCAGGTTCAAAAACTTCAAGTCACAATGACATAACACGACACAACACAGTTAATACACCATGGATGGCAGTACAGCAGATTCTGATTTTCACATCTGTTCATCAGATAGTCTATATTTTCTTCCAGTGACAGTTGTGGGGTGTAGTTTGCAAAGTATGAAGTCTTTTGAAACAGTCCACTTATCTGTTTTTCTTGGATATAAAAAAAAAAGCAGTAGATGGTCCACAAGAATGCGTACATGAAATGTTTACTTCAGCTTCCCCCCCCCCCTCCCCCCTCTCTTGAATGATACTTCTGAGTCCCTGTGAGTGCAATGCCTTAACAACATCTTTCTGTCAAACTCCTTTCTTTTGCTGAATGTGCATCATTTGTAACATAGGAAAAGTAGCTGATAAGATATTTGCTTTGCCTCACTCATAAATTGGAAAGGAATTAATATTGGATTATTCGGAAATTTGCAGACCAGCTTTTGCTGAAGCCATTTTACTGTGCTGCAACACTTTACACATTTCTCGAAATCTTCAGCATATATGGACCGAAAATCAGGTTTCATAAACTAAAAGTTTTATGGAACACATGCACAAGAATGGTGTTGTGCATGAAACTGTATGAGATAAAAACAAAGCATTTGTGGGGTAGAACATTTTTCTCATAATTTTGAGTTTTCATCTTATAATAAATAATACATGGGTGCACTGTGGCCGTGGAATTATTCCAATGAAATCCTTAGATTAATCTTGAAGCGCAAAGCGGTTTCCAGCAAAGTCACTTGCAGCAATAGCCTCATTTCTGGTTACTTAAGTTTTGTTTTCAGAAGGAAAAAAGTTGACTGTTTTCTTGCAGCAAAGTTATATCATTTTAGGTGTCTAAGTTTTGTACATAAATCTATCACAATTTCTGTGTTGATTTGGTTGCCGTTTGAAACATGCAGTCATCAACAGTAGTCCACTGCTTATACATTATGTTTTGTATCATTTCCTCTTAAAGTGCATATATTAAGACATCATAGAAAAACAATTACATCAGGGCAGCAATCACATTTGTTTGTGAAGCATGGATTATTTGATGGGTTACAAGTAACTGTGGACAAGCAGCCTTGGTATGTGGGAAGTGAGCTCCCATATACTGGTATGATGCCCGTGCTCAGTTTTGCTCCAGCTATCATTAGTTTCACTGTTTGATAAGCTGTACTAATGTAAGCAGCAATTTTTTCACTAGTTCCAGCTACACTATAATTTTTTTGGCCTTGATTAAATAAATTGTGAAAATCCACTTTGTACCTGTGGGTAGTTTGATTTGGTGAGTGTATACACTTCTTAGGTTTTTCTAAAGTTAAGGCTTTTTGGGCATGTACAGGCTTGCCATTACCATCTTTACCCATAGAATGGTAATCCTTTTTGCCAGGCATTTACCTGCTGCCATCATCATTACAATAAAACTCTTTCACCAAAAAACTGTTTTTGTAGACAAAGACTGTTCAGGCTTAGGATCAGGAGTAGAGTGTGCTGCTTTTCTTCTAGGAATTTCTTGATCAAGTTGGGTGGCGAAGTTTACACCTCAAAATCTTCAGTTTTAGTAGAAATTTGAAATATGTCTTTAAACTAATCAATCATTTCTGCTTTTGAATCATCATAGCCACAAATGCGAACCATTTTCAACATAGTGTCATCAAACCTGGTACAAATTGGTTGCATTTTTCTATCGCTTTGTTTGCTTTCTGTTGTCAGCAGTTATGGTTTTCTTTCTGTCTTTCTTTGTTTCTTGAGATAACTTCAGTAGACATGTAGCTTGGATTTTCATTCTTTCTTCAACACCCAAGATTAGGTCAATCATCGAAGAAGTTACATTCTGAAGATCCTTAGTAACCCTGTGCGAGATCTTTCTAAGAGACTGCAACAAGATTTTGACTACCTTTTATCCATAGTTTGTATTCTTCCTAAGAAAACATTAAAAGATAAATCCCACACACCAAAAAGATAAAATATATAATAGATATAAAAAGTAAAATTAATTAATTATGAAGTGTTATAGAAAAGACTTAAACACTAGTTTACAAGTAACACAACATAACAACTACAGTGATTTTTAGTACTAGTCTGCTCAAACTGTGCAGAAACTTCTTGTATTGTATGTAAAATTCTACCGTTACTATTTCAAAAAGGATTGCTGCATGCACGACTCGCAGAGCACATGTGCTTTGTGTTATAAATGCATGCAGCAATGTGCCCTAATTTCCCACTCTGGTGCTTTACCAATTTTATCTCAACAGTTCTCTTCTAGAAACATGTAATACCATCTCAGTAGATGTGAATATTTTTATTGTGTTGTTATATATTGGTAATGTAATTTTTCTGTTGCACTACGAACACAAACAACTAAATAAAAATTTAAAAGACAAAGTATCCTTTATGTTATTTATGCTACTTTGTATATGGCAAGGTCTACAACATTTTTAAAATTGGAAATTGTAGTATGCTTAATTAGTATCAATAATTTCGTTTTAAATGTACAGTTTTATGAAACAGCCTGCAAATCACGTGCAGTTGTGGTACAATCAGAAAAGTAAATTGCAGTAAAATAAAATTTATTTCAGTATGTTCCAACTCTAATACTATCATGAAACTTGACACACACACACACACACACACACACACACACACACACACAGTGTATGACTGACAAATTTTTTGAACACGGAGAATTTAAATTATGGAATTTTAAGATGTTCAAATAATTTTTGATTTGAAAAAAAATTAGTATAATTATTTATATGATCAACTAGTATGATTTTTTAAAAGTTTATAAGAACTGGAATAAAATCGTACAAATATCAGGTCTGTAAGTTAAATAGTGCTTGAGATGTGACTGTTTTAAAGTTTTAGAATGTGATAAGACTCTCACAATTTTAGAAACTTTAAAAAAGGTTCCAAAAAAATCTTTAATTTTGGACTTAACCATATTTTGATAGGAAGTCTCAAATGACATAAAAACTTCAAAATTCTAATTCATTTATTGTTGGTTCATTTCACATGGAATAACCTATATGGAGGGTAGAAAGTTATTCATCTTTAGCATCTGTGATAAGAAACTGAGTTCTGAATTAGCTGCACAGCTTGCAGGAAACATTCAGCTCTGGGGAGGAAAGTATAAAAGATTTGTAGTAGAAATCCAAAACTGTTTTAGAGCATGAATTATGTAAATATGTGATTTGCAAAATAGACGGGGATGAGGAGGACATGCCAGAGTTAAGTAGCAAATGTAGGAAGTTGTTATAAAAAACTTAATGACAGAGCTGGGATAGATTCAGATGAAGTTGAAGCCTTTGCTGACAAACACAACTGAAGTGAAACCAAAGCATATGTAAGGACAGCTGTGTGAGTAACATTCAGTGAATTTGACCATAAAATATAATCTTCTTAATTATTACAAATTTGTTAATATTGGTTTTTCCAGAAAGCCAGTCTACTGATAAAGAGCAGAGATCCTATCACTCCTTGTGAGCTAGGTGATAGTGTTTGCCACAGCATTGGAGGCGGAGAGATGTAAATCCCCATCCAGGTGTCAGATTTCATCTACATGTATGTGATTACTCTGCTGTTCACAATAAAGTGCCTGGCAGAGGGTTCAATGAACCCCCTTCAAGCTGTCTCTCTACCATTACACACTCGAACGGTGCGCAGGAAAAACGAGCTCTTAAATTTTTCTATGCGAGACTTGATGTCTCTTATTTTATCGTGATGATCATTTCTCCCTATGTAGGTGGGTGCCAACAGAATGTTTTCTCAATCGTAGGAGAAAACTGGTGATTGAAATTACATGAGAAGATCCCGTCACAATGGGGTCATTCCATGTCTAGTCACCCAGGCCTTGACACCAACCATGTCAGATTTTGATGAAACTTGGTACAATTACTTCTTTTATCATCCTGAAAGCACTTGTAAATTTTTTTTGCTCTATCTCTTATAGTTTTTTTTATAAATTTTTAAAGTTTTTAGATTTGGCGTTGTCTCAGCACATGGAAATCGTAGCTGAAACGTGTCCCCACAACTAAAAAAATTTGTGTATTAAAGAATACTCAAGGTATCAGTATGGAATTTTGGAATAAGTTTGTGTATTATATCTAGATGTTAAAAAAATTACCATAAAGATATATTAAAATCTTCCAAATGAAAAAAAATTTACAAGTTTTTTTTTTTTTAAGCTAACGGATGTTTAGTTTTACAAGAACTGCAATATCTAGAGTCTCAGACCTGATAGAAAGCTCAAATTTGTTTTAAACTACTCTTAATTGTATAGGCTATTAGATAAAAGAAAAATTATGTTGGCTTTTAACCTGTTTAATAGTTATCTAATTTTTAAAATAATATTAATTATATTTTGAAAATAAAAAGTACCAAGTGACTTAGACACCAAAAATAAGTTTTTGTCTTCTTGGAGTAACAATGTACACTTGGATTTGGTTTGTTACTCCTGTGTTTTGAAGTAAAAAATTATTACAGTGTTAAATAGTGCTTGGATAGTATTTTATTAAGTTTATTCGAACTTTCAGTAAGTACTGTTACTTAGTTTACAGAGATTCTTTTCCGATATCCTATAAAAGTAACCAGAACAGTAATCAGACCAAAAGTGAAATCAGTATGTCAGATATTCAGACCTGTAGCGTAGGGTTATTTAAAAAATCTGACTGTTTCCAAACAACCTACACACCTTCAAAAAAGTTACAAATGGTATCTGAATTGAGTGAGGAAGAAAAAGATTTGATCCACTTACGATCTGGAATTAATCTGTGTGAATTTAAGAATATATGTTCACACCACAGCTACTACTTTTTAAATGTTTTTGAAAAGTATCAAACAACATGTGTAGACCCACTAAAAAAACACAAAAAGCCCATCAAAAAATCGTTGAGAAGTGTAGGCTTGGATCTTTCTAAACAATTACTGACAAAAAATATTAGCATAAAACCTGGACAAAAGCTTTGCTCAACATGCCGTAACTTTTGTGAGGAAAAATTAAGAGTTGAAGTCAATGAAAGTGAAACAGATGGTGAAGTCATGGTTGAATCAGAATCATTGGAATCCAGAAATGAATCCCTCGTACAGACAAACATTGCTCTTGATAATTTAGGTTTAACACCGATAAAGCTTCATGGCTTGTCAGAACAAAGTAAAGGGTCTTATTTTAAAATTAAGGTTAGCAGTCTCGGAAAGACTGCAAAAAAGGCTGTTTCAAAAGCATTAAAATATGATGCACCAAGTTCTGATGATGACGAAGAAGATACAAGTGTGGTTGAGAAAGCAAAGGATTTTGATGTAATGATTTCTCTTATGAAAGAGAAGATTTCATGTGTAGGGAGGTCTAGAAAAATCCAGATTCTGACCTTGGCTCAGATTCTCGGAGTTGAAATAAAGTGATGAAAGAATTTAATGTGAGTGAGCACATGGTGCGACAAGCTAGAAAGCTAAAATCTGAAAAGGGTATTTTGGAAACTCCTGGTCCAAAAAAAAGGTAAAACTCTTTCTGAAAATACAGTAAGACTTGTAACAGATTTCTATGAAAGTTCCAGAGTGCTACTTGGAACAAAAGACAAAGTAAGTGTTCAAAAAAATGTGTACACGCAAAAAAGACTCATTTTGTGTAACTTGAAAGAACTCTATTATTCTTTCAAATGGGAGAATCCCGAGGTAGAAGTAGGATTTTCAAAATTTTGTTTCTTGAGACCTAAATGGTGTATCCTTGCTGGTGCTGCAGACGCACACACACTGTGTATGCAGTATCCACCAGAATGTTAAACTATTACTGGATGCTGTGAAAATTGAAGAACCTTATAAAGACCTAATTAAGATGCTTGTATGCAACACGGAAAACCAAAACTGCATGCTACATCATTGCGAAAGCTGTCCTGCAAATACTGCACTAACTGAGTACTTAACTGAAAAACGAAGTGAAGATTATGATTTAGAAGAAGAAATTGTAATCAGTCAGTGGGTTAACACAGACAGGGCAGAAATGATCAAACAGTCTATCAGTGTTGAAGACTACATTTCTTTATTGGTTAGGTCATTGGAAAAGCTCACCCCACACTCGTTTATAGCAAAATCCCAATCAGCAGCCTTTAAAAGGTTGAAAGAAGACCCACCACCCAAAACAGCAATTATTGTGATGGATTTCAGTGAAAATTATTCCTTTGTTATACGAAATGAGATCCAAAGTTACCACTGGAATAGAGGTGGTTGTACTCTACACCCAGTTGGAGTTTTTCTAAGAAATGAGGAAAACAGTGTTTTTATTTCCAACGACTGTTTTATTAGTGATGGCCAAGAACATTACACTGGTTTTGTTAACTTTGTACAAAAAGAAATTACAAAGTGGCTATCATTACATCATACTGACATTGACTCAGTTCACTATTTTACAGATGGTTGTACTGGGCAGTACAAAAATAGAAACAGTTTTAAAAATTTGACTGAACACTTGAGAGACTTTAATTTGAAGGCCCAACACTCTTTTTTTTTTGCAACAAGTCATGGGAAATCAATTTGTGATGGCCTAGGAGGAACTATTAAAAGAATTTTAAGGAAAGCCAGTCTACAGCTTTCAGACGAAGAACAAATAATGACAGCAATCGATGTGTACAAGTTTTGTGAAAAAAATATTGAAAACATTCATTTTCACTTTATTGACAAAAAAGCTGATTTGCTATGGTTAAAACCAGAAAAACGTTTTTCAGCAACCCGAACCATTCCTGGAACAAAAAGTTTTCATAACTTCAAACCACTTCCAACAAAGAACCTTGAAATTAGGACTACAGATAGTGTAAAACCCTCCTTGGTCTTTTCTTTCCATTCTTCTTCTGATTGGGTTCGTGTTGAATCATCCATAAATAGCTATGTGGCTGCAAATTATGATGGTAACTGGTACTTTGGACTGGTAAAAACAATATTCAATGATGAAGAAGATGCAGAAATTCTATTTCTACATCCTGCAGGACCAGCTGCATCATTTTATTGGCCTGAAAGAGAAGATTCTTGCATAGTGCCTTTGGAGCACATAGTCTGTGTAGTAGACGCACCTCAACCAAGCGGCACTGGAAGAATGTATTACTTCAAAAGAGACTGTATCAAAAGAACTGAAAGCTCTTGGATGAAGTGGAAAAACAGTTTGAATCAGCATTAATGTTTATTAGAAAGACAAAATTACTCAAAAAATTCAATGTTTCAAGCAATCAGTTGGGTTATACATACGTGTCATAAGTACACTATCTTTGTACATAATTCTAATGTAATCTACTATAATTAATAAACATGTTAAAAGGCCATCATTATTTTTGTTTTATCAAGTAGCCTATATATTTAAGAGTAAATTAAAACAAATTTCAGCATTCTATCAGGTCTGAGACTCTAGATATTGCAATTCTCATAAAACAAAACATCCGTTTAAAAAAAAAAAAAAAAAAAAAACGTATATTTTTTTCAAAGGAAATATTAATATATTTTAATAGTATCATTTTTATCTTCAAATATGTATAATAAATAAACTTGCTGCAAAAATTCATTATGTTATCTAAAAGAGTTTTTAAGATAAGCAATTTTAAAGTTTTGGGTACAAATTAAATTTACCATTTCCGAAGGTTCGGAAAACGCAAAACATAAAAACTTTAAAAATTTATAAAAAAAAAAACTATAAGACATACAGCAAAAAAAATTGCAGGTGTTGTCAGGATGGTATTAGAACCATTTGAGACAAATTTCATGAAAATCTAAGCAGGTGGGTGTAAAATTTATTTTTTATTGGGTAATTTGATATGGAATGACCCAATGAAAAACGCCTTTGTTTTAATGATTGCCACTCCAATTCACATATCATGTCTGTTGCACTATCTCCCCTACTTCATGATAATACAAAAGGAGCTGCCCTTCTTTGTACTTTTTTCATGCCATCTGTCAGTCCCATCTGATGCGGATCCCACACCGTTCAGCAATACTCCAGAAGAGGGCGGACAAGTATGGTGTAAGCAGTCTCTCTAGTAGAAGACCTGTTATACCTTCAAAGTGTCCTGCCAATGAATTGCAGTCTTTGGTTTGTTCTACACACATCATTATCTATATGATCATTCCAATTTATGGTATTTGTAATTGTAACCCCTAAGTATTTAGTTGAATTTACAGCCTTCAGATTTGTGTGACTTATCGTGTAATTGAAATTTAGCGGATTTCTTTTAGTACTCATGTGAATAACTTCACACTTTTCTTTATTCAGGGGCAATTGCCACTTTTCGCACCATACAGATATCTTATCTAAATCATTTGGCAATTCGTTTTGGTCATTTGGTGACTTTACAAGACGGTAAATGACAGCATCAACTGCAAACAATCTAAGACGGCTACTGAGATTGTCTCCTGTGTCGTTAATATACACTCCTGGAAATTGAAATAAGAACACTGTGAATTCATTGTCCCAGGAAGGGGAAACTTTATTGACACATTCCTGGGGTCAGATACATCACATGATCACACTGACAGAACCACAGGCACATAGACACAGGCAACAGAGCATGCACAGTGTCGGCACTAGTACAGTGTATATCCACCTTTCGCAGCAATGCAGGCTGCTATTCTCCCATGGAATCGATCGTAGAGATGCTGGATGTAGTCCTGTGGAACGGCTTGCCATGCCATTTCCACCTGGCGCCTCAGTTGGACCAGCGTTCGTGCTGGACGTGGAGACCGCGTGAGACGACGCTTCATCCAGTCCCAAACATGCTCAATGGGGGACAGATCCGGAGATCTTGCTGGCCAGGGTAGTTGACTTACACCTTCTAGAGCACGTTGGGTGGCACGGGATACATGCGGACGTGCATTGTCCTGTTGGAACAGCAAGTTGCCTTGCCGGTCTAGGAATGGTAGAACGATGGGTTTGATGACGGTTTGGATGTACCGTGCACTATTCAGTGTCCCCTCGACGATCACCAGTGGTGTACGGCCAGTGTAGGAGATCGCTCCCCACACCATGATGCCGGGTGTTGGCCCTGTGTGCCTCGGTCGTATGCAGTCCTGATTGTGGCGCTCACCTGCATGGCGCCAAACACGCATGCGACCATCATTGGCACCAAGGCAGAAGCGACTCTCATCGCTGAAGACGACACGTCTCCATTCGTCCCTCCATTCACGCCTGTCGCGACACCACTGGAGGCGGGCTGCACGATGTTGGGGCGTGAGCGGAAGACGGCCTAACGGTGTGCGGGACCGTAGCCCAGCTTCATGGAGACGGTTGCGAATGGTCCTCACCGATACCCCATGAGCAACAGTGTCCCTAATTTGCTGGGAAGTGGCGGTGCGGTCCCCTACGGCACTGCGTAGGATCCTACGGTCTTGGCGTGCATCCGTGCGTCGCTGCGGTCCGGTCCCAGGTCGACGGGCACGTGCACCTTCCGCCGACAACATCGATGTACTGTGGAGACCTCACGCCCCACGTGTTGAGCAATTCGGCGGTACGTCCACCCGGCCTCCCGCATGCCCACTATACGCCCTCGCTCAAAGTCCGTCAACTGCACATACGGTTCACGTCCACGCTGTCGCGGCATGCTACCAGTGTTAAAGACTGCGATGGAGCTCCGTATGCCACGGCAAACTGGCTGACACTGACGGCGGCAGTGCACAAATGCTGCGCAGCTAGCGCCATTCGACGGCCAACACCGCGGTTCCTGGTGTGTCCGCTGTGCCGTGCGTGTGATCATTGCTTGTACAGCCCTCTCGCAGTGTCCGGAGCAAGTATGGTGGGTCTGACACACCGGTGTCAATGTGTTCTTTTTTCCATTTCCAGGAGTGTAGATCAGGAACAACAGAGGGCCTATAACACTTCCTTGGGGAACGCCGCATATTATTTCTGTTTTACTCAATGACTTTCAATCTATTACTACGGTGACCTTTCGACAGGAAATCATGAATCCAGTCGCACAGCTGAGGCAATATTTCATAGGCACGCAGTTGGGTTAGAAGACACTTGTGAGGAACGGTGTCCAAAGCCTTCTGGAAATCTAAAAATATGGAATCAATTTGGCATCCCCTGTCGATAGCACTCATTACTTCATGAGTATAAAGAGCTAGTTGTGTTTCCCAAGAACGATATTTTCTGAATTTGTGTTGACTACGTGTCAATAAATCGTTTTCTTCGAGGTACTTCATAAAGTTCGAATACAGTGTATATTCCAAAACCCTACTGCAAACCGATATTAGTGATAAGGGTGTGCAATTCAACGGATTACTCCTTATTTCCTTTTTGGGTATTGGTGTGACTTGAGCAATTTTCCATTGTTTAGGTACGGATCTTTCTGTGAGCAAGCGGTTGTATATAATTTCTAAATATGGAGCAATTGCATCAGCATTTTCCGAGAGGAACCTGACTGGTATACAATCTGGACTGGAAGCCTTCCTTTTATTAAGTGATTTAAGCTGCTTTGTGACACCAAGGATATCTATTTCCATGTTTCTCATCTTGTCAGTTGTTCTTGATTGGAATTCAGGAATATTTACTTCGTCTTCATTGGTGAAGGAGTTTTGGAAAATTGTGTTTAATAACTCTGCTTTAGTGGCACTGTCATCAGTGACTTCACCATTGTTATCAATCAGTGAAGGTATTGATTGCGTCTTCCCACTGGTGTGCTTTATGTATGACCAGAATCTCTTTGGGTTTTCTGCCAGGTTTCGAGATAAGAGTTTCATCATGGAAATTATTGAAAGCATCTCGTATTGAAGTACACACTATATTTCAAATGTCTGCAAAACTTTGCCAGTCTTGGGGATTTTGTACTCTTTTGAATTTGGCATGCTTTTTTCGCTGCTTCTGCAACAGTGATATGACCCGTTTTGTGTACCATGGGGGATCAGTACCATCACTTATTAATTTATGTGGTATATATCTCTCAGTTGCTGTCAATACTATCACTATCTCTTTGAAATCATTCCACAACTTTTCTACGGTTACGTGATCAGATAGGAAGGAGCACAGGCTCTCTCTTAAAAAGGCACTAAGAGCATTTTTATCAGATTTTTTAAATAGATATACTTTGCATTTCTTTTTGTTGGTTGTAGGAGTTACAGTATTCAGCCTAGCAGCTACTGCCTTGTGGTCGCTAATCCCTGCATTCGTTCCAATACCCACCATTTGTCCAGGATTATTTGTTGCTAAGAGGTAAAGTATGCTTTCACAACCATTTACACTTTGAGTGGGCTCATGAACTAATTGTTCAAAATAATTTTCTGAGAAAGCATTCAGTACAATTTCGAGTGACATTCTATGTCTGCCGCTGGCTTTAAACGTATAATTTTTCCGGCATATCGAGGGTAGTTTAAAGTCATCACTGACTATAATTGTGTGAGTGGGGTACCTATTTGAAGTGAGACTCAAGTTTTCTTTGAACTGCTCAGCAACTATATCTTCTGCGTCGGGGGTCGGTAAAACAACCCAGTTAATAGTTTAGTCCGATTGTCAAGTATAACTTCTACCCATACTATTTCACAGGAACTATCTACTTCAATTCCACTACAAGGCAAACTACTTCTGACAGCAATAAATACTCCACCATTAATTGTATTTAATCTGTCCTTTCTGAACACTGTTAGATCGTTAGAAAAAATTTCTGCTAAACTTATTTCCGACTTTCGCCAGCTTTCTGTGCCTATAACTATTTAAACTTCAGTGCTTTCTATTAGGGCTTGGAGCTCTGGTTCTTTCCCAACACAGCTACGACAATTTACAACTACAATACCGGCCATTTCTACAACTAACTTACATCTACATCTACATCCATACTCCGCAAGCCACCTGACGATGGTGTGTGGCGGAGGGTACCTTGAGTACCTCTATCGGGTCTCCCTTCTATTCCAGTCTCGTATTGTTCGTGGAAAGAAGGATTGTCGGTATGCTTCAGTGTGGGCTTCCTCATGGTCTCTTCGCGAGATATATGTAGGAGGGAGCAATATACTGCTTTACTCTTCAGTGACGGTATGTTCTCGAAACTTTAACAAAAGCCCGTACCAAGCTACTGAGCGTCTCTCCTGCAGAGTCTTCCACTGGAGTTTATCTATCATCTCCGTAACACTTTCACGGTTACTAAATGATCCTGTAACGAAGTGCGCTGCTCTCCGTTGGATCTTCTCTATCTCTTCTATCAACCCTATCTGATACGGATCCCACACTGGGATTGCATTTCCTTAGGATTCTTCCAATGAATCTCAGTCTGGCATCTGCTTTACCGACGATCAACTTTATATGATCATTCCATTTTAAATCACTCCTAATGCGTACTCCCAGATAATTTATGGAATTAACTGTTTCCAGTTACTAACCTGCTGTATGTAGCTAAATGATAAAGGATCTTTCTTTCTGTGTATTCGCAGCACATTACACTTGTCTACATTGAGATTCAATCGCCATTCCCTTCACCATGCGTCAATTCGTTGCAGATGCTCCTGCATTTCAGTACAATTTTCCGTTGTTACAACCTCTCAATACACCACAGCATCATCTGCAAAAAGCCTCAGTGAACTTCCGATGTCATCCACAAGGTCATTTATGTATATTGTGAATAGTAACGGTCCTATGACACTCCCCTGCGGCACACCTGAAATCACTCTTACTTCGGAAGACTTCTCTCCATTGAGAATGACATGCTGCATTCTGTTATCTAGGAACTCTTCAATCCAATCACACAATTGGTCTGATAGTCCATATGCTCTTATTTTGTTCATTAAACGACTGTGGGGAACTGTATCGAATGCCTTGCGGAAGTTAAGAAACACGGCATCTACCTGTGAACCCGTATCTATGGCCCTCTGAGTCTCGTGGACGAATAGCGCGAGCTGGGTTTCACACGACCGTCTTTTTCGAAACCTATGCTGATTCCTACAGAGTAGATTTCTAGTCTCCATAAAAGTCATTATACTCGAACATAATACGTGTTCCAAAATTCTACAACTGAAAAAGGGGGTACCACGGTGGCTCTTTTCCATCTCTTACGATCTTGCTTGGCACATACTCATCTAACGCATAGGTCTATAGTTCTGCACATCTGTTCGACGTCCTTTCTTAAAAACGGGGATGATCTGTGTCCTTTTCCAATCGTTTGGAACGCTATGCTCTTCTAGAGACCTACGGTACACCGCTGCAAGAAGGGGGGCAAGTTCTTTCGCGTAGTCTGTGTAAAATCGAACTGGTATCCCATCAGGTCCAGCGGCCTTTCCTCTTTTGAGCGATTTTAATTGTTTCTCTATCCCTCTGTCGTCTATTTCGATATCTACCATTTTGTCATCTGTGCGACAATCTAGAGAAGGAACTACAGTGCAGTCTTCCTCTGTGAAACAGCTTTGGAAAAAAGGCATTTAATATTTCGGCCTTTGGTCTGTCATCCTCTGTTTCAGTACCATTTTGGTCACAGAGTGTCTGGACATTTTGTTTTGATCCACCTACCGCTTTGACATAAGACCAAAATTTCTTATGATTTTCTGCCAAGTCAGTACATAGAACTTTACGCCTCTCGCATAGCCCTCCTCACACTACATTTCGCTTCGCGTAATTTTTGTTTGTCTGCGAGGCTTTGGCTATGTTTGTTTGCTGTGAAGTTCCCTTTGCTTCTGCAGCAGTTTTCTAACTCGGTTGTTGTACCACGGTGGCTCTTTTCCATCTCTGTACTTGAGACAAAACTTTTTTGTTGAGCCGTCAGGTACTCTGTAATCTGTTTTTTGTCACTTTTGCTAAACAGAAAAATCTTCCTGCCTTTTTTAATATTTCTATTTACGGCTGAAGTCATTGATGCAGTAACCGCTTTATGATCGCTGATTTCCTGTTCTGCGTTAACTGTTTCAAATAGTTCGGGTCTGTTTGTCACCAGAAGGTCTAATATGTTATCGCCACGAGTCGGTTCTCTGTTTAACTGCTCAAGGTAGTTTTCAGATAAAGCACTTTAAAAAATTTCGCTGGATTCTTTGTCCCTGCCACCCATTATGAACATTTGAGTCTCCCAGTCTATATCCGGCAAATTAAAATCTCCACCCAGAACTATAACATGGTGGGGAAATATACTCGAAATATTTTCCAAATTATCCTTCAGGTGCTCAGCCACAACAGCTGCTGAGCCAGGGGGCCTATAGAGACATCCAATTACCATGTCTGAGCCTGCTTTAAGCGTGACCTTCACCCAAATTATTTCACATTTCAGATCTCTGTCAATTTCCTTCGATACTATTGCACTTCTTATCGCTATAAACACGCCTCCCCCCTTCACTGTCCGGCCTGTCTCTGTGGTATACATTCCAATCTGAGTTTAGGATTTCATTACTGTTTGCGTCTGGTTTCAGCCAACTTTCTGCTCCTAGTACTATATGGGCATTGTGACAGTTTATTAATGAGAGCAGTTCTGGGACCTTTCTATAGACGCTCCTGCAGTTTACTATTAGCACATTAATATTGTTATTCCCTGTTGCATTTTGCCTACTCCTATCTTGCCGCGTCTCAGGAGGCGTCTTGTCGGGCCTGGGAAGGGAATTCTCTAACCTAAAAAACCCACATGTGCACTCCACACGTACTCCGCTACCCTTGTAGCCGCTTCCGGCGTGTAGTGCATGCCTGACCTATTCAGGGGGACCCTACATTTCTCCACCCGATAGTGGAGGTCGAGGAATTTGCACCCCAGATCTCCGCAGAATTGTCTGAGCCTCTGGTTTAAACCTCCTACTCGGCTCCAAACCAGAGGACCGCGATCGGTTCTGGGAACGATACTACAAATAGTTAGCTCAGATTCCACCCCATGAGCGAGGCTTTCCGCCTTCACCAATTCCGCCAACCGCCTGTACGAACTGAGGATGACCTCTGAACCCAGACGGCAGGAGTCATTGGGGCCGACATGAGCAAAAATTTGCAGTCGGGTGCACCCAGTGCTCTCTATCACCGACGCAGGACCTCCTCCACATCACGGATGAGACCCCCGGCAAGCAAACAGCGTGAACACTGGCCTTCTTCCCCGACCTTTCCGCTATTTCCCTAAGGAGCTCCATCACCCGCCTAGTGTTGGGGCTCCCAATAACTAATAAACCCCTCCCCCCATGTGCCTGCTTGGACCTTGCTGAAGGAGCGGCCATATGTCCACTCACAGGCAGAGCGGGCGATGCCACATGGCCAGCTTCCACATTGACCCTCCGCCTCGTGCGCCGTGAACGCCGCTGAACCCACCACTGTGTTTTACCTGCCCCCCTTTTAGACAGACGCCTTTTCTGTGATTCCCTGAGGCCCTCTAATGTAAGAAACCTCCCAGTCTGTTCCACACAGCCCCCGATACCCGTGTAGCCGCTTTCTGTATGTAGTGGACTCCCGACCTATTAAGCAGAACCTGGAAACCCACCACCCGCTGGCGCAAGTCAAAGAATCTGCAGCCTTCGCGGTCACAGAACTGCCTGAGCCTCTGATTCAGACCCTCCACTTGGCTCTGCACCAAAGGACCACAGTCAGTTCTATCGACTATGGTGTAGATGGTGAGCTCTGCCTTAATCTTGCAAACATGACTGGCGGTCTTTACCATTTCTGCTAGCCACCTAAAACCAGAGAGAATCTCCTCTGATCCAAAGCGACATATGTCATTGGTACCGACATGAGCCACCACCTGCAGTTGGCTGCACCCTGTCTGTACTCTTCATGGCATCCGTGAGCAGCCTTTATGGAACTTTCCATGACTTATGTAAATCACATAAGGTAAATGCTGGAATAAATTCTTGCAAAAAGATGCAGCCTAATGACCTTATTGCCAATGGAATTAATTTTCCTTCCTTCCAGTCACTCCTTGACCATACTGGTATCAAACTGGAAGATTATAGTATCCACCAGAAACTCTGTCGTACGAAGTTACTTATTTGAAAATGAGCACACTACACTATCATATTTCAGTTGCTGCACAAATAAAAAAAAAAGACAGGCATTTGGTAAGTTCAATGTGGAAAAGAAAAACTAGTGAACAATGGGGTCCTTGCTAGATTCCATTTTGATTGTGTAAAGAAACTAGATCCTTCTCAAGAAATAGTTTATCAGATAAACGTAATTAAATGTCTTCTTTGATTGAGAAAGACACTGGTGGTTTCAAGTATTAGAACATATAAGAGGCTAGATGTTTACAACTATATTAAACATGAACATGATCAGTCTTGACTGCAAAAAAAAAACAATTATTTTGTGGTAACTGGTTTTGGTCAGTTTTTGACCATCTTCAGACCTCATACCATGATGATAGGCAGTGGTGGTGAGTGGAGATGGTGTTATGACTCCAGTTGGGCTTGTAACACCTGTGTTCAAAACTGACTGTAACTGGCTACCACAAAATAAATGTTTTTTTGCGGTTGAGAGTGTTTGTGTTCATTTTTTAAGTATTTTTTGCCAGACCTCTGTTGTCCACGAGAAATGTTCTAAAAAAATTACACAACTATATGTTTTGTGTCACGTGTACACTATGTTGGAGATAAAAAAAAAACTGCTCTAAGAATCAACATAGATTTTTCAAACACCATGTAAAGTGAAACTCAGTTTTCGAGTGACCTAGAAGATTGTCTGGCCCAAATTGGTTTCCTGTTTCTTTTCTTTATGATCATACTTCTGACAATGGGGTCATTCCATGTCATCAAAGTGGCCTAAGAGTCCTCACTTGACCCTTTCCAATTTTGATGAAGTTTTTACAGGATGTACATATAGGTCTTAAATGAAGCCGTACCAAATTACAGCTCGATGAGTGACCGGTGGGACCACTAGCTGTGCTTTTGTAAAGGCCAGTTTTTCCACATCATGACAGATATGCTGGAACGTGAGGATTATGCTCAAATTTTATATATATATACATATCATGTTTTGGCAGCTTGTATCTTACAATAGAATGACTTTCTGATAACATTTTTTTCTTGTTTGCAATTAACCAATATGTCTGGAAGTTGTGCAAGTGGCATCTTGGTAACTTGAATAATTACAGAGTTATTAAAGATTAAAGTCAATTCAGAAAGTTTTGTCATATTTACTAAAGGCTAAACCTCAAAAAGATCACCTCAGATTTTATTTTTCTTTGCACTATTAAAAAGAGTTTATTTTCTTTGATCAAGGAAAGTTTGTTTCAGTTTTTAGACAAACAGTCCAAAGATAAAGAAGTTCAAAAATATTCTGCATGCATGTGCATGTAATAATTTATAATAAAGGTACATAAGATAATGGAAAAAACAGGACATACATAAGAAATTCATAATACAAATATACACATACACAATATATCACTGCATGGCATAAGGCAGAAAGAGCTTTCCTCAAACAACAGAATTGAATCATAAAACTCCTCCGATAATACACCTTGGTTTTGTATTTGTGGAATAAATTACAAACTGCAATGTACTGTGTTGCTTACAAGCGTACTCCATCCTCCTCGTTTACTTTATAATTACTTTATAAATTATTTATTTGTAATAATTTTAAGTTGCATGAACTCTTAAATGGAGTGAAAACTATTTTTTAGTAAATATTTTCAAAATTATATTTTAAATTTATAGAGTTCCTATGTGTTTTTTACCTATTTTGGCAGTTTATTATATGTCTTGATGCCTTGATAAAACATAGTGGTTTGGGTCTTTTCTCTGTCCATTCAATCCAGGTACAAGCAATCACTGTATCTGGTTTGATGATGATGTGTGGAGCTGTTTGCTACATATTCCTCATTGTTTTTCATTTAAAAACTACAGTTTGGAATACATAATCACTTGGAACTGTCAGAATACCCCATTTTTTGAACAGCGCAATGCAGTCTGCTCTTTTGTGACTCTTGCTCATTATTCTGATGGTACAGTTTTGCAGTTTGAACACATTTTCTACATTCTGAGCAATTGCACCCCGAATATTATGCTGTAATTTATGTTAGAATGTATGTGTGCATTGTATGTTTCTTGTAGGCATGAGCTTTTACACACTGTGGTTAGTATTCGTGAGGCATAGCATTCTGTGCCAATTCTTTTTCGAAGTAACCTGACATGTTCTTCTCATTTTAATTGTTGATCAACATACATACCTAAAATTTCACGCCAGCTACACACACTATGGTTTCGTCGCATACTTTAAATTTAGTTATGTTAGGTTTTTATTTATGTAGAAGTTCATGTTATTAGTCTTTTTTACATTAAGAGTTACTTAACTGTTATTTGACCTGGTGAACACAGTTTCTCCTTGTATGACCCACAGCGCAAATGAGAAACTATATTGGTCCTAACACACTCCCTTGAAGGACACCAATGTTTAAATATTCCTGAACTGAAAGATGTTTCATCATATAATTAGAACCACTTGAAATTTGGGATATCTCTGCTCTCTTCACTCTGTCTACTAGGTAGGGTGTAAACTATTTATTTATCACCCCCACCCCCCTTATTCCTTGTGCTTCAAGTTTACCTAGAAGTATTCATGACCAACTGTGTCAAATGCTTAACTGGGCTCTAGGAAAATATCTGTTCCTTGTTCTCCTTTATCTAGGGCTTCTTTGACTGTTGATAGGAGCAAAGAATATGTGGGCCATTTGAATACACACATTTTAAAATGATGTAAAATCTATTACAGCTGTTATTTGTTGTCTTTGCTTTTCTTAAGATAAAAATTAATTTGCTCAGCCTTTGACTTATAGGTATATTTATCTGTACATGTACATTGTTTCTGTGCCATTTTGAAATTGACCGCAAGACTTTCCACCATCTATGAACATGCAGGTTTTTTTTAGATAAAAATATCCAATATTTTTATGTGTTCAACAGTTGAAAAAAAAGTAAAGAAGAAGTTAAAATCAAACAATAGGTAGATGGATGTTCCAAGAAACATTTCAGTTCAATGTAGCATTTGTTTTGCAGGTAATTCTGTGTCACATGACAACATTTTACCATTGTTTCTGAGAGGACAGACTTCTGCATCTCTTCTTTTACGGTCCAACTCTGAAGTGATAACTTCAAGATCTGCAATTTTTCTGACTGCTTTGACAATTGCGACTTATTTTTCAGTCGTATAATCAGCAGCCTGTGATGTAAGCATTCAGGGAAAGCCTTACTTGTACTAGATGTTTGAAAATCAGGTTAGATGAAAGTCCCCAGCAGTATCTATGTTACGTGCAATTACGTCTTGATTTTCACTTATCTTTCATTTTGCATAACCTCTGGCGTCCCTCAGTGACACTTGTTGAAATTTCAGTGGATGTTCTAAAAAGCAGTTAGGCGTATGTTCAGTGATTCCAATGGATGTGCTTCCTCTCATTCTTCTTCTTATTCTTCTTCCTCCTCTGACTGTGATGAAACTGACTTCTGTTATAATGTGTGGGGTGTTTTTTGCTACAAATTGTTTTTGGCATGTTGGGTACACTTTCTGATCAGGTTTAACATTATTCTTTGCCATAGCTTTCAGCTGGTCAGCTGTATTGAAAGTAACAACCCATGAGTCCTTTTTCACTCAATGGTTCTTTAAACCAAACAGATTACAGCAGAATTTCTTAGAAGTTAATACTTATCCAATAGTTTTGGTTTCTGATAAAAGCGTCTTTGGGCATTTTTAACAAGATATAATTCACATCTTTGATTAAATAATTGTCACTGTTGTGCTGAAAATTCTTTTATTCCTTCAAAACCTATTTGAGATGCAAATTTTATCATCTTATATGCAGAATTATTTGCGAAAACAATGCTGTGCTGCATTAAAATAGTGTGTGGTACATCAATCAAGCTACGGTTTGATTCTGATGTCTACTTGACTTTGTTTTCAATTATTAAACATCAAAGTCGTGGCTATTTTCTCTTGAAAAAATTGCTTGTTCATGGCTGTTGAAAAGTGCTGTGGTCAATTTCAAAATAGCACAGAAGCAACGTAAATGTACAGATAAATATATCTTGAAGTCAAAGGCTGAGAAAATTTTTATTTCAACAAAGACAGAGACCACCAATAATAGATTTTACATCATTTTCAAGTGAGTTTATTCAAATAGCCCATACAGTCTCTGCTCATAATAACAAGTCAAAGCATGTTTTTGAATTTCATTGTGGTCTTCGAACTGTTTGTCTCAAAAATGAAATGCTTCTCCTGGTCAGAGAAAATAAACTTTTTTCAATGGTGCAAGGAAAAATTAAATCTGAGCAACCCTATAGCCTGTAGCAAATCATACGTAGTTGATGATGACTAAATTTTTAAAATTGACTTTAATCATGAATAACTCGGTAATTATTAGTGTTATCAAGACAACACTTGTACAGCCTTAAAACATGCTGGCTGACTGCATATGATAAAAAAAATGAGCATCAGAAAGTAGTTCTATCTAAAGGTACAAGATGCCAAAAGTGACTGAAATTTGTCGTGACAGATTTATGAGCTACTTTGACAACAAATTATGGTAAATCTGCTGAACACTGAGCACATGTTCAGCAACTAGGCTGCCATACCCTAAAAAATTGAGTGCCCATATGCCATAACAATGATCAATTGTGCAGATGATCCATTGAGCACGAAATTAAGTAACTGGCAAGGAATTTGTGTAATCCACTACAAAGTCCAGTTGCAGAAGCATTGAACACGTGAATTTAAGAACCACAGTTTCTGGCTATATACAGTATTTCTCAGTGATGTTTGAGGCTGTCACTTTTTGTCTTACATTAAGACAATTTCTCCATAATGTGACAAATCAAACTAGCATAAAATGAATGTACTATAGTGTGAAACAGTGTTCCATTTCAGTACTGCCAGATTATTTTTTGTTTTGTACTTCACCGTTTCAAAGGTGAAAGGCACATATTCATTTTCTTTGTGGCTTTAGAATCGTGTAATTCTTCTTTGACTTCTTTGAATGTATAGAAAGGTCATGTGTTCAGATTCTTCAAAATCATTTGTTTCTGCCCACAAAGTGATGCTGCATAAGCATATAAATTGTTTTTACATGTAAACTTTAAATGATCATCATAAAAAGAATGTTTCAATCTGTCTAAACGTCATGGTACTCTCTGGTTTAAGACTGCAGTGTTTGTAGTTAAGTGCTGTGTAGGTGGAAGCTTTTGGTGTAAATATGCTTGCAACTTTGTGGAAGGAGATATTGATAGTAATTGGTAGGGTTCATCCATTAAGAAACTTTTATCAAGCTATAAAAATAAATTTTTAAGTATTAAGGTTTCTGAACAAAATGGTATATTGTGTCATACATCCAAGTTGTAAGGTCTTCATACTTCCTGATTAATAGTGAAATGTTTTTAAGAATTTGCTGAGGAAGGGAAGGACTTCCTACTTGGTCCCTGGAATGTACTCAAGGAAGGATACAGCTATCTGTTCCTGTGAAAGTTATTGAAATGCAAAGAGGAACATTCACTGATGGGCCAAAAACATTATGACCACCTGCTTAATATTGTGTTGCCCAAACTTTGGAATTCTATGTGACAGATTTTGCATGGCATGGATTCGTCAAGTCCTTGATAGCTTTCAAACGGTACGTGGCACCAGATATCTGTGCGCAGGTCATGCAAGCTGTTTGTGGGCACAGAACTAGTGTCTGATATCGTCGCAAATATGCTTAATCAAGTTCGTATTGGGCAAATTTATTGGACAAGACATCAACCTCAGTTCACTACCATGCTCTTCCAATCACTGCAGTTATGATTCTGCTTGTGCGACATGAATAGATATCCTGCTGGGGTACGTCGGTACTGTTCGCAAAGACATCAAGCATGGAGGGATGTAAGTGGTGCCAGCCGTTCACCTGGATAACAGTGTATTCCACCATGACCGAAGATCTGGTCTAACAGGAAATGTGATTGAAATGATCAGGCAACATGTTTTCATTTATCCACTGTCCAATCTCAGTGGTCCCATTCCGACTGCAATTGTAGTTGATGATCCTTCTTTATAGATGTGCAAGCTTCTGACCTTCCATGTTCAGAGATAAGGCTTGGGTATCAGACAGCTTTTACTTATTGTGCTTTCACTGCTGTTCAGCCACTTGCCATAGATGATGTCAGCAGTAGCATGTGGCCAACCGACAATCTTTGCCATTTTTGAGATGCTCATTCTCAGGTGCTATGCTATAACAATCTGCCCTTTGTCAAAATTGCTTTTGTCAGTAGATTTCCCCATTTGCCACATTTATCATCATGAGAATTATTCCCCATTTGTCTCTGTTCAGTTTATATACTTCACTTACTGTGTCATGTGGTTTTGGTAGAGATAATTGTCCTACATCTCTTAAATATCTGGCAGTTTTATCTATTCCTATCATACCTGTCAAAGTTGACAGACCAGTGCACAGTCGTTTGCCCAATTTTCATTAATGCATTCAGTATAACATTCTATCCTACCAAAGAAGGATAGTGAGTCTCCTTTATGGATGAACTGCAGTTTCCTATAATTTTGCTGCTGAAGTCTGCACAAGGTTACTCAGAGTTCATGGCATTAATTGATACTTAGGTATTTACTCATTAAGACGGTAATTTAAAGTCAAGTAATTCATATTTTGTCAATAATAGTATTTTCAGCTTTCCTATGTGTAGGCCAAGTTGCCAATTCTTTGTCAGCATGCAGTGTTATCTAAATTAGGTGGAAATTTATGTAATGTTTTTGTGAAAATGGCAGTTTCTGAGAAATAATTGTCAGCTGCAGACATTGTGAGAATATAGGGAATGTTGCGTGTAAATTTATTAATGTAAGGTGTGAATCGTAGTAGTCCTACCGTGCTGCTCCAAAGTACGCATGAGGTAGGGTCATTCATAAGTGTATTGATGTTGTCATTAAGAGTAATGTGTTGTGCGTATCAGGGAGCCTCCATTTCAGTCACAGGTGTATCTAGGTGTTGCACTAACAGAAATTAGTCCTGAACTGTTTGCCTTTCAAAGCTCTAACACTGAATGTGCTAGGTGAATGTGACCGTTGACAGTTGACTATCATTTGTGAAGACCTGAAGTTGAATTTTATAGATCAGCACATTCATGTATAAATTATATGGCAATGTCTTTCTTCATCAGGGCACTTTATACGGAGACTTTGACATTATTATAGAATTCTAAGCAGTATTTGTGTGGTGGTAATTTTTCTGCACTGTTATCTTCAAGTAATTAGACTGCCTTATGTTTCTGAGGATGCTTCAGCTATTTTAACTGTTGCTTGTACCCAATGGTACTAACATTCACATCATTCATTTCAACTTGATTGTAACTTCTCAAATTTCACTGCAAAGAAATGTCTGACAACAGGTTCTGTTATACTGCTTTCAATTGTGCTGCCTGTGTCATCATCTGACATTCAGACCTTTGTTTCTGTGCCATATTCACTGTCATTGTGCTCATATAGTGACAGTTAGATTGTAAAGGTTGTTGCCAAAAGATATTACAGGGGTTATTTTGGAAATGACAATTCTCTCAATAGCCGTTGCAGAGACTTATACCACTGGGAGACAAAACTTCATTTCCTCCTAACAAAATTCTGTGGATCAATGGTGGAAACCCAGTTGATGCAGTCACACATACTTGCCTCTTGAAGAGCTGTACCTATGATTAACATCTTTCACGAAAATATTTGTCACAGGATGAACAGTCTGATCCTTATGACAGATGCTATATTAGTTTCCAAGTCTGCTGCTGGGAATGATTATGGAAAATTACAGTGCTGTTTCTGTTTAAAACATTGTGTGGCATTTTAGCTTCAACATCTGTCTGTCTCTCATCTTTCTTCCAAAGTTTTTGGTCAACCAAAGAGAAACTTCTGTGAGAATAATTTTGGACTGGACAAAGAAGTGTCTAATTGCATGTGACTGTGGTTCTGTCACTTATCTAAAGGACTTCTGTGAAATATTTAATCTGCTGTGTACATAAATCTCACTAATTAGTTCCATAACTTTTAAGATAACAGGTTTTTTTCCAGTTGATCAATTTTAATTGGGCTCACTTAGGAGATTCTGCCATCAAGAGCAGACGTGAGTGCCAGTGTACTTAATTAAGAAGAGATGTAGTCAAACTGAAATCAGGGGTAGGTGCTGGGATAGAAAATCTGCAACTGTAAGGAAATAAAGTGCGCAGAATGTCATTGTATGAGCATCTAGCATTCCCCCTAATGGTGGTTAGCAGCTAGGTGTGTTAGGAAGTGTGTAGGCACAGTGAAGGAAATTTTTGATATCCTTATAGAGAAGTACTACACAATGTTTCTGAGATGTAACCACTGCAGAGCAGAACGTTTCAGGCCTGTAAGGAGTCAGTCAACGATGTGAAGTGGTAGTATTTATGATCTTTTGGCAAAATGTGCAGATACAAAGAATATGCTGAAGTAGTATGAAGGGTGTCCAGGGCTGGAAAAGAGGTCGATTCATGTAATTTTTGTACACTCACCAATTTGAAATGGTAGAGTAACTTGACATTCTGTAGCAGATTATAATGACAGTGGACATATCAGTTAGTTCTTGTTCAAGATAATAGAACTTTGTGAGCTGAACCTTTGTGAAATAAAAGTGTGGCAAGGCTAAAACCAATGATAGAGTAAATTGAAGTGTTAACTAGAAGTGTACAGATCTGTAAGGTTGGGCCTAAAGAATTCCTACAAAGTGACAGTATATCATTCAGTGAAATGTAATGGAGAGCAATGTATGTGGTATAACTTGGAAAAGTGTAGGTAGTTAGTGGTGTTAGAGAGATAGTTGCAGTGGATAGGGCCCCCTGTGATGTCAGGGGTTAGAGTAGACTTACAGTTATTTCTTGCCTGTTGTAAGAGGCAACTAGAAGGATTCTTATATCTAGTGAATCTTTCATGTTGATGATTTGAGCATTGTTAGAATACCCGTCAGGTTTAGCTTGTTTCACAACCTTCCCCTCAACCTTTTTGGCTTAGTTACTTGTGGTCCTTTTTCAAGGTTTGACCTCCACTTTCTAAATTACACAGAAGTGTGGACCATTTGGGGAAGGCACTTTACATGATGCGCAATCTATCCACTGTGTGCCGTGATCTTCTGCACATGAAATCCAGTATGGTGGCCAGTCCCCCGTGGTGTGATGTAATGCACTATTTTCTTCCTCCTATGAGATGTTTTAAGTGCTGTAAGTTTGGACATAAGTGCTCCTACTCTACTAATGAGGCTACGTGTGGGGTTTGCAGCATGACATGTGAGGGCAACATTAGTGAACAACCCATTACATGTGTAAACTGCCCAGAATGCCATCCTCCTCATTCGCCTACATGTTCAGTATTCTGGAGGGAGAAGAAAATTGAGGAATATAAAACAATTGACTGCCTGTCTTATCAGGAAGCTAAGAAAAGTTTGAATCATTCCAGCAGATCTGTATGACTTCATACTTTGCAAACATTGTGTCAAAATTCACATCCAAGATAATAGTGAGGTCTCAAACAGCAAATCTGGGCCCTAGCCACATGTTAATGTCTGTTTTTCAGGGAGAAGGCACCATCTCCTGCGATCCCCCCACACCCACAGCACCAGCTGTAAGTCCCAATCAGTGTGGCCAGAGTTTCCTTGTCCTCCTCCGACATTATCAGGAAAGAGGACACATGCCAAAATGTCTTTGTCACAGGACGAAACAAGCCAGCAGTCTTCCACCACTCTGCAGCTGACAGAGCTACAGGCTGTTGGTCATAGAAAAGAATGGTCTTCTTCTGTCCCAGTAGTCAAGGCAGTAAAATGCTTACAGAAATTGAAACCACACAGGGACAAAAAGGGTAAATTGGAAGTTGACTCAAATTCTACTGCTTCAGTCGATCTGGCCCCCATCGCCCTGAGGTTGAGCCTATGAATACCAATGAAGAACAGCACATTCAGTTGGAACACAACTCAGCGGCAAAGTAAAAAGTGCTCCCATTTCCCCTTCGTTGCTTTCTCAGTTCCCAATCTGATGCTTCTTGAATGAAACTAATGGTTATCGTTGCCACATGGCCAATGTACATCAGTTAATGGCTGCTTACTCTGCTGTTGATGTGGCACTTCAGGAGGCTTGGTTCTCAGAAAGCCACCTCCCTACTATTAAAACTTGCATATCTTATTGTACAAATTGCATTAACACTGAGAGGAAATCTGGAGGAGTCTTCATGCTCGTTCGATTTGACACTTGCTGTGAGTAGGTGCCACTAACCACAGCATTAGAAGCCACAGTGGTTTTGTCTATCTGTCAGTCAGGGTAACAGTATGTAATATCTATCCCTCTCAGGGGACACCGCCTTATAGTAGGCACCTTCAGTGCCGGGCGGGAGGGTTTGCGTGCTTCAGTGAAGTCGAGAGCTATGCCGGCGGTAGCATAGCTACTGGCAGGGTCTCCCAAGCCAGACTGGTCCCGACAGAGGAGTCAGACAAAGTGTGTCCCACAACATAGGGCAGGGAGGGCTCTAGAGGTGTAGTGAAGCCAGCTTCCCTAGAGGAGTAAACCTCATACAAATCCTGGTCCTCCGGGTTGGGGGTTGGGCATGGGGCTAATAACCCCATACTGTAAAAAAAGAATATTACGGAAATTCAACAGAAGCCTCGGAAACTGGATGGAAAGCATGTATCATGACCCCGGCAAAGGAAACGGATAAAGGATCTAACAGTAGCATCATGGAATGTGAGGACAATGTTTCAGCCTGGAAAGATGAAAGAAATAGCCAATGAAATTTTAAAATTCAAATATGATATTGTAGGGCTACAGGAAAGAAGATGGCAGGGGAATGGGCAGATAGATAAACCTGAGTACTCATTGGTATATAGTGGACCAGAAGAAAGAACAGGCCAACTTGGAACAGGGTTTATAATAACTAGGGAAGTTAGGAAAAGCCTTCTAGAATTTGAAACCATAAATGAAAGGATGTGCAGACTCAGACTAAAAGGTAAATTTAGGAATATATCAATAGTTAATGCACATGCACCAACAGAGGAAAAAGAGGATATAATTAAAGAACAGTTCTACGAAGACTTGGAAAAAATATACGGTGCAGTACCTAAATATGACCTGATGCTAGTAATAGGAGATTTTAATGCAAAAATAGGGAGGAATGAACATCTGTATGGAATTTCTGGAAAATATTCACTACATGAAGAAAACAATGAGAATGGAGACTTACTATGCCAATTAGCAGCAAGGAATAATATGATTATTAAAAGTACCTGCTTTTCACATAAAAGGATCCATCTGGGTACTTGGAAGTCTGCAGCCAATGGAGTAGTCAATCAGATTGATCATATTTTAGTTATTGCACGCCACTCCACGTCAGTTACAGATGTACGGAGCTGCAGAGGACCAAACTGTGATTCAGACCACTTTCTGATAAAATCAGTCTTGAGAGAGAATCTGTCACTAACAAATGGCAACAGAATGGGAAAGATGATGAAATGGAATACAGACAAACTGAACATCCCTGATGAAGTAAAAAAATACCAAGTAACACTAAGCAGAAAGTTGAGCAATGAAGAGACCGACCGAGCGAGGTGGCGCAGTGGTTAGACACTGGACTCACATTCGGGAGGACGACGGCTCAATCCCGCGTCTGGCCATCCTGATTTAGGTTTTCCGTGATTTCCCTAAATTGCTCCAGGCAAATGCCGGGATGGTTCCTTTCAAAGGGCACGGCCGACTTCCTTCCCCGTCCTTCCCTAACCCGATAAGACCGATGACCTCGCTGTCTGGTCTCCTTCCCCGACACAACCAACCAACCATGAAGAGACCACAGTAGGAGTAGATGAAAGGTGGAACAGGTTTCAAAAAGCCATTAAGGGTGCTGCAGAGGAAATAATAGGCATAAGAAGGAACAGAAGAACCCAGGAGTGGTTTGATGAAGATTGCAGGTCAGCAATAGAGGAAAAAAACAGGGCAAGAACAAAAATGCTACAGAGAGAAACCAGAAATAATGTGGAACAATATAGAGAATTAAGGAGAAGAGCTAACAGACTGTGCAAGAGAAAGAAAAGAGAGTGGAATAAGAAGAAATTTCAAGAACTAGAAGAACTAAAGGAACAGAGTGAAATAAGAAAGTTCTATCATGCCATAGGCAAATTGAAGAATAGATTCCAACCAAAAACAATTGCCTGTTCCAGTAAAGATGGGAAAATGATAAGGGAGGAAGAACAGATAGTGGGAAGATGGGCAGAATATTTCAAAGATACACTAAGCACCAGCCTAGAAGATGAAGAGGCAGCTGCACAGGAGGGAAGAGTGGAGCTGGAAGTAGACAATGAAACCAATGAGGCAAGAAAACCAACACTACAAGAGGTCTCCCAGGCTGTGCACAAGTCAAAAAACAATCGAGCCCCTGGGGAAGACAGCATAATTGCTGAATTAATAAAAACTAGTGGCGAGGCTGTAATAAAGGAACTGCACACATTAATATCAGATATATGGGAAACAGAAACTATGCCAGATAATTGGAAAATTGGAATAATAGTCCCCATTTATAAGAAAGGGGACAGAACAGCATGTGAAAACTATAGAGGTGTAACACTCCTAAGTACAGCTTATAAGATCTTCACAAGTATATTAAACGAAAGGATACGGAAGTGTGCAGAAGGCATACTAGGGGAATATCAGTGTGGCTTTCGACCGGGCAGAGGAACAACTGATCAAATATTTGTGATAAGGCAAATCATGGAAAAGTTCTATGAATATGATATAGATCTGCATTTCTTATTCATCGATTTCAAACAAGCCTTTGACAGCATAAATCGGCAAGAACTATACAGAGTACTGAAAGAAGTTGGTATATGTGCTAAATTAATAAGACTAATCAGAATGACAATGACAGAGACAAGAGCAAAAGTAAAGGTCCTTAGCAGAACAAGTGAAAGCTTTGACTTTAATAAAGGTGTGAAGCAAGGGGATAGTCTCTCCACTGTCCTATTCAACATTGCCCTGCATAGTGCAGTAAATAAAATCAACAAAAGAGGCACCATATTTGTGAAAACTAGCCAGATATGTGCATACGCTGATGACATTGCTATAATAGGAAGAAATACCAATACACTCCTAGAAACATACCGGGCAATGGAAACAGAAGCCTTAAAAATTGGCCTCATAGTAAATGTAAACAAAACAAAATATATGGTAATATCACAATCTGAGGCCAGAAGAACCCCTAAAAACCTAAACATCAATGGGAAATGCTTCAATGGAGTGTCCTCTTTTAACTACTTGGGAACCCTAATAACAAATGATAACAGTATTGGAAAGGCTATAAGGGAAAGAATACAAGCAGGAAACAGAGCTTACTTTGCAAATATGCAGCTTTTCAAAAGTAGCCTTGTTACAAGAAAAACTAAATTGCTAATATATAATTCCCTAGTCCGCCCAGTTATCACATACGGCTCTGAGGTATGGACATTGACAGAACACGATAAAAATGCTCTAAGAAGCATTGAGCGGAAAATACTACACAAAATCTATGGGCCAGTAAGGGAGGAAGAAGGCTGGAGAATACGCTACAATGCTGAATTACAGGAGTTAATACAAGGCAGGGACATAGTAAAATTTGTTAAATCACAGCGAATACGATGGCTAGGACACTTGGAGAGAATGGCAGAGGATAGAATTCCAAAGAAAATGATGAAAGGTATGATCCATTCAGTTAGGCGAAAAGGGAGACCTAGAAGAAGATGGATCGATGAGGTAATAATGGATATCATCAATATGGGAGTCCGGGGGTGGAAAAGAGCAGCAAATAACCGAGAAGTGTGGAGGAAGATTGTTGAAGAAGCCAAGGCTCACCAAGGGCTGTAGAGCTACTGAAGAAGAAGATGTAATATCTATCTATATATCCTGGGGCAGATCTATACAACATCACGAGCTGGTGGAGCTAGTGTACCAGCTGCCTTCTCCCTTCCTCCTACGGGGAGGGGGAGGGGGGCAGTCTTCAGTGCTCACAACCATTTGTAGCAGGGGCCAAGTTACAGAACAATTAATGTCAGAGCTGGAAGTGATTTATCAGCCTTTTTAGCGAATGACGCGTGGGCTGTTGACCGTATTTTACTTTTTATCCGCTGAAGCAAAGTGGTGAAGGACATTTAATTTTTCGTTTTGGACCTCCATTTTTGTATTTTTTAAGCCCTTTTTCCATGTGCCTTTTTTAGCTGTCTCCTATTCTGTCCATTGTGACTGACATATAGTCGTTTCCCTTGTCTCTGTGTTTGTGTTCTATAGTTCTGACTTGGGCACGTATGGCCCCAGTTGTTTTTTGCACCCTAAAAAAATAAAAAAAGGAAAGAAATGAAATTCACTGAAGTGTTCGCATGGAGTAGCTATAATCCTACTTTCCTGATCTGGAAATGCCTGTTGGAGCAAATCTCCGTATCGTTCCATGCACAAAACTTTGAAGTATACAATGTTCTATTTAGTGAATGAAAGTTTTTGCACCTCTTTGTCAGAGTGTTGAGATACAGCCCCTGGAGCTGATAAAATCCACACTCAAATACTTAAACACCTATGCAATGACAGCATAAAACACAGCCTTGGGTTTTTCAATTGTATTTATTAGGAAGAGGAATTTTTCTCCTCGTGACAGGAGGGTATTGTTATTCTTATACTGAAACTGGAGTAAGAGCCTCAGGTTTCAAATAATTACAGTATACTCCATTTTATAACTTTTGGAATGAAGTCTAATGGTTAAAGTATTGTTCTGTTTAAGTATTGTTCTTTCTGATTTCAAATTAGATTTTGGTTTTTCTGTATCAAATCAGACTTTTGTAAAAAATCACATCTCAAGTTTTAGCTGAAATAATATATTTTTTCTAACAGGGAAGTTTTGTGATTGCATTAAAAATAAATTATTTATTGTATAACCGTGTTTATAGAACCAATATACACTGCATTAGACAATGGCAGATGTTCATTTAAATATGCTCATAATTATTACAAAAAGCGCAATACATGTATGACAGTTTAATTCCTCTTCGCTGATTCACTGTATCAAGTTCTTCCTTGATTGTCTCCTTTTACAAGTGCCATCTCTCTTTAGCATAAAACAGTAGTTAGCTGTCATGTTTGCATTCCAACTTTGTGGCTAAAGTCTAGATCAGGGTCAGTGGCAGTCACGGCGATGCTTACCTACTGTTCATAGGTTGGCAACAAATATCGGTTTCGTCTAGCCAGTGGGATAATTCTTTGACATAACCAGTGAGAAGCAAGAAGAGAGGCGATGTATTTCTAGTGCCAAAATTGAAACGGTTGTCATGTTTGCTGATTTTCGGTGTTTTAGTGAATTTCAGGAGAAATATTTTGTGATTATGGCAGCAAGTACTATGGAGTGGACAGACGTTATTGCACGTCTCAGTGATTAATTACAAAGACACAAAAATTTATCACATGCAGTGGTGAAATGACTATGCAGCTGATCTGCACAAGCGCACTTAGTAAGTGGATCTATATTTTTTAAATTAAATCATGGGAGAAGGCAGGTGGATTAATGTTCGTTCATAATAGAGCTGCATGTTTGATATATTAATAAATATTGATCCACCTACCTTTTCCCATGATTTAATTAAGAAAATTGATTGACTTACGCAGCACGCTTGCACAGATAGATCGCATAGCAACAGATAACAGAGAAATATTTCCTTGCTTTTTCAAATATATCATAGGCTGCAATGCTGTTGTCGGTTTGCAGGTAGTGGCACAATTTAAATAGCTGTGACTCGAACAAGGAGCAATTAAATTTATAATCCTCATTTACAGCAATATTTCACCCTTTCTTCTGAATGTATTACTTCAAAACACATTGTGTGCCTGTTACTGTCTCATTGGCTGCGTAACACAGACAGCTGACACGTGTTCTTTTGTTTCCTTCATAACTTACAGCAAGCGCTGACAATATTACTGTGCAAAACATGTAAGTATGCCACTAATCCTATTCTAGACTTTTACCACCTTCGCTGGCATCTCTTTCCCATCTCCTTGATCTCCTGGTGGAATTGTTCTCCTTATTCTTTACTAACATCACCAAGGTTCGAAGGGAAAAAAATCAGTATGTGAATTAGGAAATATGAAGCTTCACACACGTGCTACATCCTAATTTCATGAAACTGTGAAATATTGTGTTAACCACGCTTTTAAAATTTGTATCTTTGTTGTAAAAGCATGGTTGAAACAATATTGCACAGTTTCATGAAATTAGCAAGGGGAAACTACAGCCGTAATTTTTCCCAATGACATGCAGCTTTACTGTATAGTTAAATGATGGTAGCGTCCTCTTGGGTAAAATATTCCGGAGGTAAAATAGTTCCCCATTCAGATCTCTGGGCGGGGTCTACTAAGCAGGACGTCGTTATCAGGAGAAAGAAAACTGGCGTTCTACGGATTGGAGCATGGAATATCAGATCCCTTAATCGGGCAGGTAGGTTAGAAAATTTAAAAAGGGAAATGGATAGGTTAAAGTAGATATAGTGGGAATTAGTGAAGTTCTGTGGCAAGAGGAACAAGACGTCTGGTCAGGTGAATACAGGGTTATAAATAGAAAATCAAATAGGGATAATGCAGGAGTAGGGTAAGCTACTACAAACAGCATAATGAACACATTATTGTGGCCAAGATAGATACGAAGCCCACGCCTACCACTGTAGTACAAGTTTATATGCCAAGTAGCTCCGCAGATGGTGAAGAGATTGATGAAATGTATGATGAGATAAAGTATTCAGAGAGTGAAGGGAGACAAAATTTTAATAGTCGTGGGTGACTGGAATTCGATAGTAGGAAAAGGAAGAGAAGGTAACATAGTAAGTGAATATGGAATGGGGGTAAGGAATGAAATAGGAAGCCGCCTGGTAGAATTTTGCACAGAGCATAACTTAATCAAAGTTAACACTTGGTTCAAGAACCATGAAAGAAGGTTGTATAAATGGAAGAGGCCTGGAGATACTGAAGGTTTCAGATAGATTATATAATGGTGAGACAGAGATTGAGGAAGCAGGTTTTAAATTGTTAGACATCTCCAGCGGCAGATGTGGACTCTGACCACAATCTATTGGTTATGAACTGTAGATTAAAACTGAAGAAACTGCAAAAAGGTGGGAATTTAAGGAGATGGGACCTGGATAAACTGACAGAACCAGAGGTTGTAGAGAGTTTCAGGCAGAGTATTAGGGAACGATTGACAAGAATGGGGGAAAGAAATACAGTAGAAGAAGAATGGGTAGCTTTGAGAGGTGAAATAGTGAAGGCAGCAGAGAATCAAGTAGGTAAAAAAACGAGGGCTAATAGAAATCCTTGGGTAACAGAAGAGATACTGAATTTAATCCATGAAAGGAGAAAATATAAAGATGCAGTAAATGAAGTACGCAGAAAGTAATATAAACGTCTCAAAAATGAGACTGTCAGGAAGTGCAAAATGGCTAAGCAGGGATGGCTAGAGGACAACTGTAAGAATGCAGAGGCATATATCACTAGGGGTAAGATAGATACTGCCTACAGAAAAATTAAAGACACCTTTGGCGAAAAGAGAACCACTTGTATGAATATCAAGAGCTCAGATGGAAACCCAGTTCTAAGCAAAGAAGGGAAAGCAGAAAGGTGGAAGGAGTATATAGAGGGTCTATACAAGGGCGATGTACTTGAGGACAATATTATGGAAATGGAAGAGGACGTAGATGAAGCTGAAATGGGAGATACAATACTGCGTGAAGAGTTTGACAGAGCACGGAAAGACCTGAGTCGAAACAAGGCCCCGGGAGTAGACAACATTCCATTAGAACTACTGACGGCCTTGGGAGAGCCAGTCCTGACAAAACTTTACCATCTGGTGAGCAAGATGTATGAGACAGGCGAAATACCTTCAGACTTCAAGAAAAATATAATAATTCCAATCCCAAAGAAAGCAGGTATTGACAGATATGAAAATTACCAAACTATCAGTTTAATAAGTCACAGCTGCAAAATACTAACGCGAATTCTTTGCAGACGAATGGAAAAACTGGTAGAAGCCAACTTCGGGGAAGATCAGTTTGGATGCCATAGAAATATTGGAACGCGTGAGGCAATACTGACCCTACGTCTTACCTTAGAAGAAAGATTGAGGAAAGGCAAACCTATGTTCCTAGTGTTTGTAGACTTAGAGAAAGCTTTTGACAGTGTTGACTGGAATAGTCTCTTTCAAATTCTGAAGGTGGCAGGGGTAAAATACAGGGAGCAAAAGGCTATTTACAATTTGTACAGAAACCAGATGGCAGTTATAAGAGTCGAGGGGGCATGAAAGGGAAGCAGTGGTTGGGAAGGGAGTGAGACAGTGTTGTAGCCTATCCCCAATGTTATTCAATCTGTATATTGAGCAAGCAGTAAAGAAAACAAAAGAAAAATTTGGAATAGGAATTAAAATCCATGGAGAAGAAATAAAAACTTTGAGGTTCACCGATGGTGATGTAATTCTGTCAGAGACAGCAAAGGACCTGGAAGAGCAGTTGAACGGAATGGACAGTGTCTTGAAAGGAGAATATAAGATGAACATCAACAAATCAAAATGAGGATAATGGAATGTAGTCGAATTAAATCAGTTGATACTGATTAGGAAATGAGACACTTAAAGCAGTAGATGAGTTTTACTATTTTGGGAGCAAAATAACTAATGATGGTCAAAGTAGAGAGGATACAAAATGTAGACTGGCAATGGAAAGGAAAGCATTTGTGAATAAGAGAAATTTGTTAACATTGAGTATAGATTTAAGTGTCAGGGAGTCGTTTTTTAAAGTATTTGTATGGAGCGTAGCCATGTTGGAAGTGAAACATGGACGATAACTAGTTTGGACAAGAAGAGAATAGAAGCTTTCGAAATGTGGTGCTACAGAAGAATGCTGAAGATTAGATGGGTAGATGATATAACTAATGAGGAGGTATTGAATAGGATTGGGGCGAAGAGAAGTTTGTGGCATAACTTGACTAGAAGAAGGGATCGGTTGGTAGGACATGTACTGAGGCATCAGGAGATCACCAATTTAGTACTGGAGGGCAGCGTGGAGGGTAAAAATCATAGAGGAAGACCAAGAGATGGATACACCAATCAGATTCAGAAGGATGTAGGTTGCAGTAGGTACTGGGAGATGAAGAAGCTTGCACAGGATAGAGTAGCATGGAGAGCTGCATCAAACCAGTCTCGGGACTGAAGACCACAACAACAACCACCTTGAGTAGCAGTCCTTCATTCCTAACTGTATCATAGGCTAAACTTAAATTGTTAAATACAGCAGATGCTTTAAGCTGTTGTTGGAATCCTCTCTTTATGTGGGTTGTGAGTGAGAGGACCTGATCGTAACAGTTTTTTCCATCACAAAACCAGCTTGCTCTATTGGTATGCTATTGTTTACAAAGGGTGTTCCACGATTTTTCTTCTGGGCCATTTAGCTACCTTCCGATGTTTGTTTTTGGCTCGGCAGTCCCACTCACTAATGAAACATGGCATATTTGTGTAGCTGGATTAATGACCAAGTAACATGCCAGCTACTTTGAAATCCCCACATATTGTCTATTCTCTATGTATAACTGGTCATAAGGCCAAAGAAATGTAGGATATTTTATATCCTTCTTACTTCTTGTGTTATGGCTTTCAGTGTTGACTTACAAAAATAACAATCATATAAATGATGCTGTCGCTACCTCCATACCATGGAAATTTCAGAAGGTCCATGACAGGTAACAAAAGTATGTAAGCAGAGCTGATGTGGATAGGGGATCACCTTAATGAAGATATGGGCAGCAAATGGGGAAATTCATTGAGATAAGTGACTTTGACAAAGGGCAGATTATTATTATGCAGAGCCTATGAATGAGTATCTCAAAAAGGCAAAGCTGGTCAAATGTTCATGTGCTACTTTTGTGAGCATCTACGGAAAAAGGTCGGAGGGCAGTGAAACTACCACTAAGAGCTAAATGGCTGGGCGCCCATGACTCTTTAACAGAATGTGGTGTTCAGGGGCTTGTCTGCTCTGTAAAGTAGGTGATCTGCAGTATCTCCACTGAAAGATCACAATGCTGGTGCACATACAAGTGCTTCATAGCACATCATTCATCGTAATTTTTGAACATAGAGCTCTGCAGCAGACCACCCCTGTATGGTCACACGTTGACCCTATGACATTGTCAGCTACGAGTACAGTGTGCTTGGGACCATCGGGACTCAACCGTTGATCAATGGAGATGTGTTGGCTCTTTGGCTGAATCACATTTTTCCTACATTAGTCAATGATCATCACCACAAATGCTATCATCGAGGCGAATGGCGGCTCGAAATGTGCAGCGCACCACAGACACAGGGTGGTAGGAGCAGTGTTATGCTATGGGAGACATTCTCCTGTGCTTGCGTGGAACCTGTGGTAGTAGTCGAAGACATGCTGACAGCAACAAGCCACCTGCAGCCGTTCATGCTTTATGTCTTCTCCTACAGCGATGTCATCTTTCAGCAGTATAAATGTGTGTGTCTTGGAGCCAGAACCGTGCTAAAGTAGTTTGACGAGCATTGTGGTGGACTCGCCTCTATGTCTCGGCAACCGAATTCACCTGATGTAAATCCTGTGAAACTGTCTGGGGTGGTATCTGGCACTATCACCATGGAAGCAAATCAGCAGCCCTTCATTTACGCAAATTACATGAGCTGTGCATAGACACCTAATGCCACATACATCCACAAACTGACCAGTATACTGTCGGATCCCTGATACGCAGAATCAGTGATGTATTTCATTCTAAATATGGACAAACACGCTATTAAGCAGGTAGTCATAATGTTTTGGCTCGTGAGTGTAGTGTGTCAACAACAAACTAAAGTTTCCTGCCTAACAGCTAGACGGTTGTGACTATTGCGGACAACTAGTCCATCCTACTAAAATAAAATTCCCCTTACTTGCAATACCTCTTTGTGCAACTTAGGTTTGAATGAAAAACGAGTCTAGTTGATTTGCGAAAAATCTGTGCACAATCGAAGGAAAAAAAAAAACTGATAAGTTATGAAATCAACGCAAAAAAGTACTTCAGGAACAGTGAGAATTACACAAACATCATAAATAATGTCGCCTAGTGATTACTGGCCAATCTCCATCATGAACGGGCTGTGTAAGTTATACGAAAGAATGGTCAGTTGACAACTGTGTTGCTGCTTGGAAGCTAGAGGGCCTTGATCATAATTTTGAAGTGGCTCTTGAGTGTTTCAGTTCACCACAGACCAACTGATTCATTTGAAATCTGCGGTATGCAATGCTTTCACGTATCACCAGCACCTAATCACTGTGTTCTTTTACCTATGAAAGGCATAGAATATCACCTGATTCGTTCACATCCTGTCTACGCACTGCATGAGTTGAGCTTCCGGGGCTGTTTACCAATTTTTATTCCCAATTTCCTGTCCCTGTGACTGTTCTTGGTCTAGATAGGTTTGATCCTCAGTGACCAATACATACAGGAAACTGGGATCTTTCAGGGAGCAATTTTGAATGTAACGCTCACAGTCAATGGTATTGTATTGCAGTGGGTCCCACAATTTCATTGTCACTGTTTGCGGATGACCTTTGCCTATGTTACACCACTCCATCATTGCACCCCGCACAGCGCCAACTTCAGGAAGCCATAGAGAAAGTACATAATTAGATCCTGAATCATGGATATAATTTTTTTCCCTTGAAAACCTGAATTGCGTACTTTTTTTCGACTCAGGACTACGCATCTGCCCCCAGAACTTTACCTTGGTAACCAGTACTAATCTACATCTATGTCTGTGCTCTGCAAAACACTATGAGGTGCATGGAAAAGGGTATATCCCATTGTACCAGTTACTAGGGTTTCTTCGCGTTCCATTCACATGTGGAGTGTAGGAAGAATGATTGTCTGAATGCATCTGTGCGTGAAACAATTATTCTGATCTTGTCCTCATGATCCCCATGTGAGTGATACATAGGTGATTTGTAATATATTTCTAGAGTCATCATTTAAAGCCGGTGCTTCTTTGTTAATAGACTTTCTCAGGATATTTTATGTCTGTCATAAAGAGCCTTCCAGTTCACTTCGTTCAGTATCTCCATGACACTCGCCCATGGAAAAAACAGCCTATGACTATTCATGCTGACGTTCTCTGTATACGTTCAATATCCCGTTAGTTCTATTTCGTACAAGTCTATCACTTGCTTTTCCCACAACTGAGCCTGTACGATCATTCCATTTCACATCCCTACAAAGTGTTACACCCAGGTATTTGTATGGGTTGGCCAATTCCAACATTGATATTATAGTCATAGAGTACTACATTTTTTTCATGCTGTGAAGTGCACAACATTTCTGAACATTTAAAGCAAGTTTCCAATCTTTTCACCATTTTAAAATCTTGTCAAAATGTGACTGAATATTTATGCATCTTCTTTCAAACAGTACTTCATCACAGGTAAGTGCATCATGTGCAAAAAGGCTGAAGTTACTGTTAATATTGTCTGCAATGTCATTAATATACAACATGAACAACGAGGGTCCCTACATACTTCCCTGGGGCATACCCAAATTTTTTCCTACATCTGACAATGACTCTCCATCCAAGACAACATGCTGCATCCTCCCAATCAAAAAGTTCTCAACCCAGTCACAAATTTCACTTGATACCCGATATGATCATACTTTTGACAATAATCATGGGTGTGGTACTGCATCAAATGCTTTTCAAAAATCGAGTAATACTACATCTACCTGACTGCCTTGATCCAAAGCTTCCAGTATGTCATGTGACAAAAGTGCTAGTTGGGTTTCACATCTGTCCGCAGTTCGTGGTCGTGCGGTAGCGTTCTCGCTTCCGGCGCCCGGGTTCCCGGGTTCGATTCCCGGCGGGGTCAGGGATTTTCTCTGCCTCGTGATGACTGGGTGTTGTGTGATGTCCTTAGGTTAGTTAGGTTTAAGTAGTTCTGAGTTCTAGGGGACTGATGACCATAGATGTTAAGTCCCATAGTGCTCAGAGCCATGGGTTTCACATCATCGAGGTTTTCGAAATCCATGCTGATTGACACTGAGGAGGTCGTTATGTTCAAGATACCTCATTATATTTGAGCTGAGAATATTTTCTAAGGTTGTACAAACAAATCAGTGTCAAGGATATATGGCAGTAGTTTTGTAGATCACTTCTTCTACCATTCTTATAGAAGGAGTTGACCTATTCTTTTTTTCCATGAACTGGGCGCGGTTTTTTGTTCAAGGGATCTACGATAGATTATAGTTAGAAGAGGGGCTAACACAGCTGCAAATTCAGTACAGAATCTGATAGGGATTCCATCAGGCCCTGTAGCTTTGTTCCGTTTTAACTTTTGAGCTGTTTCTCAACATCACTGACACTAATACTTATTTCATTCATCTCTTCAGTGGTATGAAGATTAAATTGGGACAATTATCCTGGATTTTCCTTTGTAAATGAATATTTGAAAAAAGGAGCTAAGCATTTCAGCTTTTGCTTTGCTACCCTCAAATTGAGTTCCTGCCTCATGTGCTAGGGACTGTACACTAACTTTGGTGCCACTAACAACCTTTACATACAGCCAGAATTTCTTTGGGGTTTGTGAACGTCATTTGACAATATTCTGCTATGGTAGTAATTGAAGACATCATGCACTGCTCTCTTGGCAGCCAAACGCGTTTCATCCAGCATCTATCAATCTACAGTTTTATGCTTTGTCTTACACCTGTTATGCAGTAATCTCTGTTTCTTTAAATTTTTGTTACAGTGACATATACCATGGAGGTTCTCTCCCATTTTTAACTTTTGTATTGGATACATATCTGTCTATTCTTTTAAACTTGAGCCATAGTTCCTCTACATGCTCCTGCCTTGTGATTTCAAGTTGCTCACTGAGATATAACACCACTGATTTTTTATCTAGTTTATTGAACATACATGTCTTTGTTTTAATTGTCCTTTGTGCTTTGGTGATCATTGTTGGCACATCCATGTCATGGTCGCTGATACTAGTTTCGATGTTGACATCCTCAAAGAAGTCAGGTCTATTTGTTGCCATAGGATCCAGTATATTTTCATCATGAGTGGGGTTCCTAACTATCTGTTCTAGGTAGTTTCAGAAAAGGCATTTAGTAAATGTTTTGCATGATGTCTTATCATGCTCACCACTAACAAAACTGTAAATTTCCCAGTTAATTGTTGAATGATTAAAGTTTCCACCAGTTACTTGAAGTCATTGAAACTTTCAAATTTTTAGGCCTTTTATTTGACAGTAAATCAACATGGTTACTACATGTAAGCCAGCTGAAGGCAAATTGCGTGAGAAAGCTTAATATGGTCAGATTTCTCAGCAGCACCTCCTGAAGCATAACCCACACAGCTCTTCTGCATTTTTATAAAGTGTTGATTGTGCTGTCTGTACTGTGGGTCTGTTGACTATAGATCAGCAGCATTCTCAGTACTGAGCTTGATAGGGCCTAGCCACAATTGTGTTGTGTGATTGGGAAATGAAGCCTTCCATACAAGCCCTGTAGAAAGCTTCCTGATGGAAATTGGTGTACTAACAGTAGTGTCAGATGCCAGCAACTCGCGGCGAACTATGTGGTCACAATCTCTCAGATGCCTACCAATCCGTGTTATTCAACTCTGATTCACAACAAGCAGTTCTGAGTCACCCAAAAGTGGGTTGACCAGCTGGGACATGACTGGAGGCCCTATGAAAAGACCACCAACTGCCCCCTCTTATCTGTGTGCACTGAGTTCCCTCTTGGCACAGATGGATTGAACTTCAACACATGGTTGGTTATGCTTTTCTCATGCAAGGTGGCATGAGACATTCTCGGCTGAGTGTATACAGTGCATACACCGTAGAGTTTGATTGCCATATGACAGGCTCTGCTGTACATTGAAACACACTCCACAAATGACTTCCTGGTTTGTAGTGAGTCCTTGAGCTGCTTACAAGGCATGGCTTACTGGTACCCCCAGAATATTTTTGGTCACTCAGATCCAAACCTACCAGTTGACCTCCACTGCTCTGGAACCACCGTAATATTCATCTAGTCACTCATTGACAAATTAGCTAAAGAAACAACCACTGAAGGCATACTTGGATTTGGAGTGCTGGGCACAGACCTACGATTGTAGCTGTGTCATCAAATGTTGTGAACCTGGAATATGGAATGGCAGGCTATTACATACAACCCACGAGAAACTGAGAGCAATGTAGGGGACCAGTAGGGTGTGGCATACTTCACTCCAAGCCTCTCAGAAAGATGCTGCTATACTATGCTGACTGTGTATCACCCACACCAGAATTACCAATGAGTTACTTTTACGTCAAGATGACACCCCCTTGCCAATGCAACTGTGATAGTCATCTTATGATCACTCATATTCTCACAGTGTGTGTCCTGCTGATTGATCTGTGAAGAGTCATCAGTCTGTCTTCCACCCTAAACCCAGATTCTAGCAGACAATGGGGTAGCAGTTAACAAAGTGGATTTTATAATAAAATTTGATGCACCTCAATATTCAGTGTTGAGTGGATGCAGGACGAGAACCTCTCGATGCAGTACGTGTCTAGAGTGGCCTCCAACTACTTCGTTCCCTTGCCCTGTTATGCATTTTTAAATTTCTCTGTACATTTTTTGTTTATGTGATATTTTAAGGTAAGTGACTGTTTGGTCCACACAGCCTCCTTTTTCTCACCCCATTTCAGTAGTACTGACTTGATTACTCTTCTTAGAGTATCCTTCAGTGACTGGCTTCAGGTTTTAGCTCCCTGGGTTTTGTCTCACTTTTGACCATCTGACTTAAGCTTCTGTCACACTAATTTTCAAACACTATGGCAAGGTCACAGACTCAGGAGCTGCCAATTATTTTCTATTTCCACAACGCTTTACGTGTCCAAATAACCCAAGGTGTTTAGTCCCTTTCAACCCAAATCATCACCACCACCACCATCATGCAGTAGATAGGAAAACAATGTTGTTATTGGATGATGTGTGGGAATTAGAAGATATTAAACGTATACTCGTTAGAGTTGTTGAAGACGTCACTTAAGAGAAGCAACTCTAGTTTGGCCACCCGGATTTAGCATTTCCACAGTATCTCTAAATTGCATTAAACAAATGTCAAGATGGTTCCTTTGAGATGAATGTAGTCTATTTTCTTTCTCGTTCTTATTCAGTTCAGTCTTGTACTCTGTATCTGACGAACTTGGCTCTGGCATGCTAAACCCTGATCTTTCCTTGTTGCAGATGTCTGTGGATGTCCAGTCCTTCCATGTGATTTGACTCTCAGAACTGGTTGTGTGTGAGAAAGTTTAGAAATGGTTGATTCAAACTGATAACTTTATTTCAAGCACAAGTATATGAGATAATGATTATATATTTAAAAAATTAAATAATTAGTATACAATTAGATTTTGTGAATACTACAAACTTAAGAACAAAAGTAACTTTCATATGATGTGTCACTGCCAAGTAACATAGCTTCATGAAATTTGGACCATACATAGAAACAACTGATATAGTATGTAGTACAGAAGGTAAATGGAAGAAATGTGCAATGAGACGAACAGAAATGACACTTTCATTCAAAGACAATAATTTCACTGAAGTCACCACAATTTACGATGGTCCCCTGGGAATTACAAAAGAAGGGACATGTTTCTTAACAGTGTGTGTAATCACCACAGACAACAATGCATGCTCTGCAACATGCTCCAGTGCTGGTCACAATGCTCGTAAGGAGTTCTTGTGGTAGGGAATTCCTTTCCTCCACCAGAATGGTTGACAGCTGCTGAATGGTCACTGGTCTATGTCCTCTGACTCATAGAACTGCACTTTGTTTTCTGTACAGATTGTAGGTAACCTTTCTCTCGCAGTAATTTTTTTTTTAATTGCATTGTGATGTCACTCTAGGACCTAGTATGTTAAGGTGCTCGTTGTATTAAATACTTCATATGGCTTAATGCAATCAAAATGAAAACATTAGCTATACAAATCAGCTGTTCCACCACCATAACTTTCCATGGCTGCTTGCGACAGGTATCAGCAACACATCTGTTGTGGTTAGAACATTAGAGACTCCTGTGTAAAGTTTTATAATTGTAGTTTACCTTTCTTCAACCTATCTTTAAGACCGATCTTAGCATCAGTATTGCTTTGTGTTCCTACATTTCTTGGAACCCAAATTGATTTTTTCCCAAGTCAGCTTATACCACTCATTCCAGCCTTCTGTAGGTAATTAACCATGACTTATTAAACTGATGGTGTCATAACTCGGCTGTCAGTACATGGCTTCTTTCATATTGTGACAGTTAAATTTTTCTTGAAGTCTGAGGGGCATCACCCGTCTCATACTTCATGTGTATCAGGTGGAACAGTTTTGTTGTGATTTGTTCTCTCAAGAATCATACTACCTCAGACTCTCACTAATCCGGCCATTCCTTGCACGTAAGAGTGCCGAATGAGTGGAGGTGCTAGATTATTGAGTGTGATACATTCATTTTCAAAGAAAAATTTATCCTTTAGTTAGTACATAATTATACAGTAGTATCACTCACAATGATGGTGTGCAACTGTAGTATACTTTGACGTAACCACTTTACAAGTGTTACAGCAGTACTGCATGTATCTGGTTGTTGCATAATGTACTCAAGGAAGCCATCTGCAGCTTCAGCACCAGTAGTGTGAGAAATCTGCATGCACTCTCCTCCTATGTCCTCTTATTCATTACTTTCATCAGTACTTTCCTGCACACTTTGAATTATTTCTTCATCTGTTAAAGTTTGGTCTGTGTTATAGTTTCCTTTATACAACCACTTAGCAACACCTTCAACATCAGTTTCTCATTCTTCTAGAAGCTTGTGGAACATGTCAGTGTACAAAGTAACAGCAGTTGATGATCCCGAATTGATTGGATGATCACTGTCGCTCAGTACTGGATCCAGTTCTGCATCAGTGTATGGCAATACTTTTCTCCAGTTCTTCATTGTAGTAGTGCTCTCCACTTTATCCCATGCTTTAGCTGCTTAGAAAACAATGTCTCATAAGTTGATTGCTTTCCACACCTTCAGCAGAGAGACGAGAAGTGCATGTTGATAATGGCGGTTAATTGCTTCCAAAATTCCCTGGTCCATGGACCGAATCAGAGCTGTCACAGTGAGTTGAAGAGAGTGCTTGTATAGTATCAGAATTTTGAGCCACATCTGAAGGAAGACGAGGAGTATTGTTAGTAATAAGGATAGCTTTCAGTGGAAGCATTTTCTTCTTCAGCTTTTCCTCACTGCTGGTGCAAATTTTTTGTGGAACCACTGAGAGCATATTTGTCTGTCCATTCATGCTTTCTTCTCAATGCAATATTACACTAGTAGTGTTTTTGTGTCACTATGTCAGAAATAACGTGGATGTTATTGTTTTGCCAATCATCATGGGTGGTAGTTTATGACTCCAATTTGCATTACAACACTCCATTAATGTTATACACTGTTTTTACTGCTTCTACCTATGAGCTTCCTTCTTGTTCTTCACAGCTAATGTTTTTGTAGGAAGCATCTTAAAAAGGGTCTGGTGTCACCATCATTGTACAAGGCACCAGTAGTTAAATCTTCTTCCACTCTTACCTTCCATATGTAGTTTACAAACTGATCTGTCTGTTTTTCTTTAGCTGAGTAACGTTCCCAGGTAACTCTCAGCTGCCAAAAGCCATGTCGTTTTTTTTTTAGTTTGATAGCTAACCCTCGCTTGCTGCAAACGAGTTACTACCGCCATATTGTTTGTTAAATGCAACTTTGTTTTCCTTTATTATTGGACCACTGACTGGAATACCTTTTCTGCATTGTTATGTGAATAGTCTATAAACATTTATGACCATTTTGTCATTTTCACTCTTTCGCATAACCTTCTGTTTTCTCAATCGCCGTCCATTTGGAATGCATACTGTCCAATAACATCATCTTCATTTTTCATGTCATAAGTAGTTGCTCATCCAACATTGTACTCAGCAGCAGTGGCTTTCTGTGAAGAACCTCGGTTCAACTTATCTAAAATTTCAAGTTTCTGCTTGAGATCTATTGTAACATGTTTCCTTTTAGAAGAAGTGCCATTTCAGATATGTGCCAGATTACTGAGAGACTGGACTACTGAGTGCCAGATTAGGGAGAGTTTAGTGTAATTTTGAAGGAATTTCAACTACTATAGATGCCTTGTTTCAGCTTGGGTCTTTCACTGCCCTATCAAATTCTTAGAGTATCACATTCTCCATCTCATCGCTCTTGTGAAACTCAGCTTGCCCGTTTGTCACATGATATACTGCGAAGTATACTTGTTGCAGGCAAATGTCATATTTCTAGATTTCTGAAAAGCATTGGTCACAGTACCCCACTGCAGACTGTCAATAAGGTATGAGCATACAGAATAGGTTCCCAGATACGTGAATAGCTCAAAGACTTCTTAGTAATAAACCCCGGTATGTTTTCTTTGACAATGAATGTTCATCAGAGGCAAGAGTATCAACAGGAGTGCCACAGGGAAGTTTTATAGGACTGCTATTATTTTCTGTATAAATAAATCATCTGGACGGGGTGAGCAGCGATCATTGCTGCTGCTGCTGCTGCTGATGATGATGTGCATGGGAAGGTGTCTATGATTAGTTGCTATAGGATGATACAAGATGACTTGCACAGAATTTCTAGTTGTGTGATGAATGGCAGCTGGCTCTAAATGTATCAAAATGTAAGTTAATACAGATGATAGAATAGGATAGAATATTGTTAAAATGTGTGGGATCCATACCAGATAGAACTAATGTGGGATATTTAATGTATATAGAGAAGGGCAGCACAAACGGTTATAGTTTTTGTAATCAATGAGAGAGTGTTAGAGAGAGACTGGAGGAATTGAAGTGGAAGACTCTTGAAGATAGACTTAAAATATCCCAAAAGTCTATTAACTAAGTTTCAAGAACCAGCTTTAAGTGATGACTCTAGGAATATACTACAATCCCCTACAAATCACTCTCACAGGAATTGTGAGGATAAGATTACAATAATTACTGCACACACAGACACATTTAAAAAAAAAAAAAAATCTTCCTGCACTCCATACACGAATGGAACAGGAAGAAACCCTAATAACTGGTGCAGTGGGACATACCCTCTGCCATGTCTCTTCATGTACAAAGCTTGTGGGCATATATTTAGACAATTGTGGTTTGTCGTAACTTTGTGTTTATCTTGGCTAAGGCAAAATATAAATTTTGCAGTTTGTAATAGTTTATGTGCATTCCTATATGTTTCTTCATTATTAGACCTCCTCCTGCATTACCACTATTTGACTTTCTGTTGATAGACTTTATAATCGCCTGTCTAGAAATTACGTTTTTTCCTGCTAGCACATTCACTAATGCCTATTATAACTGACTTCACCATAAATATTTTTCTTTTCAGATTCTCTAAACCACTGCGTGATTAAGGATTTATCATTCCACCCATTGACCTGTAGAATGCTGCATTTATTTCTTCTTCATAATCACCATCTTGAGAAGTCCCCCCTCCACCCCTAAAGATATTTGAATGGGGGCTATTTTACTACTTGAATATTTTACCAGGAGTATGCTATCATCATTAAACCATACAGTAGAACCACTTGTCCTGGAAATACTACTGCTGTGGTTTCCTCCAGCTGTGTCATGCCACAATACTGACACTGCAAGGCCATGTTGGCTAATGTTAAAAGGCCAGATAAGTCAATTACTTGGACTGCAGCTACGGAAAGTGCTATTGGGCCTTCTCAGGAACTATGTTTCTCCATAGACACTGCTTCAATGTAATTCCATGTGAGACACGGATGAGTGTCTCATTGAGGTATACAAACCGTCCCACTGTGGTGAGAATCATGGTTTGTGAGGGGCTGGAAATATTAAATGTTGAAACGACCCTACAGAAGTGCTACAAAATTTACTTGATTCAGTTAAACAGGTTATCCCAAAATTTCCACCCTTAAATACTGCAAAAATGTATGGAACATCCTTGATTCCCTATTGAGTAGTAAATAAGTACCCCAATGTCAGTAATTTGTAATAAGAACATTTATACATAACCTATGATCTAAGTTAGCTTTTCCACCATGAAGGTCTGTCATTAAATTTCTTTATAATGTATTGAAAGATCTTGGTGCAAGTCACATTACCACTTAATTTTTTGGTGATTGTAGAGACTTTATTTCATAGCTTACTAGAAGGTGTGAATTACATGGAGGTTATGTAAAGTAAAAAAAAAAAATATTGATTTTTCTTGTGTAACAATACACTTGTTTTCAGGGCTGAATTTACATCTACATCTACATACACATACACACTCAATAAGCCATCGTATCGTGCGTGTCGGAGGGTTTCCTGTACCACTACTAGTCATTTCCTTTTCTGTTCAACTCAAAACAAGAGTGAGGAAAAAATGACCGTCCGTGTACCTTTGTATGAGCCCTAATCTCTCTAATCTTATCTTCATGGCCCTTATGCGATATGTACATTGGTGGCACTCAGCCTAAAATTGCTGGTTCTCTAAATTTACTCAATAGTGCTCTTTGAAAAGAAAGTCGCCTTGCCTCCAGTGATTGCCATTTGTTCCCAAAGCATCTCTGTAATACTTGCATGTTGTTCAAACCTAGTGGTAATAAATATAGCAACCCACCACTGAATTGTTTTGATTTTGTTCTGGAATCTGACATTGTGTGGATCCCACTCAGTTAGCCAATATTCAAGAATAGGTTGCACTAGTATCCTATATATGGTCTCCTACACATATGAACCACGGTTTCCCAAAGTTTTCCCAGTAAACCGAAGGTTGACCATTCGCCCTCTCCACTAAAATCCTTACATGCTCATTCCATTTCATATTACTTTGCAAAGGTATGTGTAGATATTTAATCGATGTGACTGTGTCAAGCAGCACACTACTAATGCTGTACTCGAATATTATGGGTTTGTTTTTCCTTCTAATCTTCATTAACTTGCATTTTTCTACATTTAGAGCTAGCTATAATGGATCACACCAATTGGAAATTTTGCAAAGTCATCTTGCATCCTTTTACAGTCACTCTAAGATGACACCTTCCATATACCACAGCATCATCAGCAAAATCCCTGTTAGGTCAGCTTAATCCCAGGTTTCTATAGTTCCTCAAAGCTTGTACGGCAAATAGTGAGGTTTTCCTGGAAAAGGAATGACCTACAGCCCATTCCTCTCTACGGCCTCCTCCAGTGGAACTTGGCCTCTATGCTGTGTAGGGACGTGGGGTGTGGGTGATTTGGTGATGTTGAAGGGGGAGGGGGTTACTACCAGACTAAGGGAATCATATGTGGTATTCTAATCTTGTAGAACTTATTGTACTGTGTACTGTGTTTCATAGATTGGAGGACATTGTGGCAGCTACACTGTCTGGTTTTGCACTGTATTCTATACTTCTGTAGATGATTTCAGTTTTCAATTGAAAAATTTCATGCATTAGCGTCAATATCAGACATAAACACTACAGAGTTATAAATCAACATTCCTTTCAGGCCAGGCAAATGATAGTCACCAGACTCTAGTGTCACATATTCATTAGTCTCTTTTGGCCCAATCTAAAGAAACATGAACTTCAGGTGCTTAACCATAAAAGCACACTTGTCAGAAGCAATCATGGTGTTGCAGAAAGCTCATGATCCAGCTCCATCAGTACCCTGATTTGCAATATATGTTTGATCATAACCCTAATCTCGTATCAAGGAAAATAGGTTTACATGATATGTGCTTTGATTCACTAAATGTTGATTGCATCGGTCATTTTACGTTGTGGATGGCTAATGATTATCTGAATGTGAATAGCAGTGCAATTTAATACTGTGAAGCTAGTTATAAATAATAAATACGTAAATAAATAAGTACTGCATTTATTGTTCTCATACATTGTACTGTCAGACAAACATGAACAGTTTGTTTGTATTTCTTTTAGAGTTAGTACAATATGTTTCTTTGACATTATTTTGTTTGGGTTAGAGCATGGTTATGTTGGTGAGCTACAATAGTACATACATAACTTAACAGAGTACATATAAAAGGTGAAACTTGTTCTGGTTTTAGGTTATCTGCTGTATAAATACACAATGGCACTGCACGGAGCACCACCAAAGCGAAAGGAGATCTATAAATATGAGGCACCATGGCCACTGTACAGCATGAACTGGTCTGTCAGACCAGATAAACGTTTCAGGTGAGTTAAGATTTGATTAGTAGATTGCACCTGAACTCAGATTGTTTCAGGGTACTCTGTGTGTAGTTGGTGTGTGGTGATAATTGAGTATCAGAACTCTACAGGTGATTATCTTCTCAAATATAAATTTGAGACTGTTGGAGCACTGCATAATAATGTTAAGTTGTTGTAGCCATCAGTCTGAAAACTGGTTTGAAGTGGCTGTGTGTGCTTGTTGCGCAAGTTGTTTCATTTCCGTACAAATACTGCATCCTATCCCCATTTGAAAATGTTTATTGTATTCAAGCCTTGGTCTACAAGTACAGTTTTGATCCATCCTTTTCCTCCTCCAATTTCCTTTCCTCATCCTCCTCCTCCCCCCCCCCCCCTCCCCCACAGAAACACACACACACACACACACACACGTTTTGGTCAGTTACTAAATTAACTATTCCCTGGTGCCTGAGAATATGTCCTATCAACTATTTCTTCGCTTTGGCAAGTGACACCTACATGATGCTAATATATGTAATGTGTGAAAATTTGGTTTTGCAGGGGGCTTGAACTGGTAAATAAGGTTTCAGGCAATATTCCTCCTCAAAGCTACCATTCTCCCTCCCTCCCTCCATCCGTCCCTCCCTCTCTCTCTCTCTCTCTCTCTCTCTCTCTCTCTCTCTCTCTCTCTCTCTCTCTCTCTCCCCCCCCCTCCCCCCCTCTCTTTCTCCCCCTCCCCCCCCCCCCTCTCTCTCTCTCTCTCTCTCTCTCTCTCTCTCTCTCTCTCTCTCTCTCTCTCTCTCTCACACTCACTTTCACTCTCTTTTGTATTTTGAGAACGTTCTGAGTGGTTGAACCTTCCCTTTACAAGTTCTAATATATTTCTACATTCCTTTTTAAGTTCATGAAGACATCACTTTCCAGTACTTCATGTTATTAACCATATCCTCTTTACTGCTGATTAATGCATTACAACCCTCAAATCATTTGGCAGAAGTGATGGGTTTACCTGTTTCCGTCACTTTGTAAGCCCACTGGATAACATATTACTTGCTTCTTTAAAGGAGTGCACAGGTTACTCCAGAGAGTTGTGGTGTACCATCTGAAGTCATGTAATGCACAGTGATAACAGTGGTAAAATCAACAAAGACGAGAAATGATTGTCACACCTTATGAGTGACAATAAGTTTCAAACCCACAGGAATTACTCCTTTCAGTGAATCACAAGTCCATCTCAACCAGTTCCCAAGCAAAAGCTGTAGAGAACCATGTAGCTGTATGCCTTCATTGGACCAAACAACACAAAACGTGACATCACTTGCTATGCTTACCAGAATAGGCAAACACTTGAGGTTAGCGACAGTATTGTTTGCACAACAGCTTACTTACTCACTATCACTCATCATAAGACTGTCGATGTGCATGTGTGGCTGCAGGTAGCAGCTAGTTTATTGTAAAAAGAAAAGTGTTGTAACGTCATTAGAGTCTCAACAAATAGCCGTCCTACATTAACATGTTTAATGTTGTATGCCCACTGGTGGACATTTTGAAAAATCTGTCAGCCTGTGTGCTCACCCATGGTCATTTGGTGTGTCTTACTTCAAGCCTGTTTGCAGGGTTGAATGTATATACTAATACTGAGTTTTCAGGACCAAGAATATGAAACTTATTCTGACATGTTGTATAATTATATTTTTTATTTTCTTTTCATAAATGTTACATAGAAGGTTACAAAAATGCCCATAAAACAAAAATATAATTTGTGAACTATATCTTCCAACTAACAACATATTATTGATCCAAATATTTAAGAAAAAATGAGTGATATTTGCCTTTATAATAATAAGGGCAGTAAAGGAAATAAGTATTTAAATGAAATGCAGGGGAAGTATGAAACAAAAATTAAACTAATGCTACATTTTAGCAATTTCCGTGACAAAAAGAAAACCTGTTGGAAATGTGAAACAAACTTCTATTACACATACATCTAGGGATGTTTCTGGAAACATTCAAGGCACATAGGTAAGTTGCATGTCTAGCAGAATGCGTTAACTTTTTTTGCATTTTTGTGAGCATAAGCAGTATTCTGCCATTTGATCATGCTTTTATAGCATGGGCTGGTAACCCTTTTCTACCCCTCGTATTCTTCCAGTAAGTGTTTACGCTTGCAGCTGGAAGGTGTTGGCAAGTTTGGATGCAACATAGGATACACGAGTGCTTTGTCAAGAGTTTCTTCAAAATCATTGATGCCCATTTTCTTGTTGTTTACTTTATTGTACAAATGCAGAGCATTTTACAATAGATGTAGAAGTGTTGAAATGGAAGACAAGTCTCTTGTACCATTTGACAATTCTTCTTATGTATGAGGCATATGAGACCACTTGGTCACAGAAGTCAATAAAACCTTTTCTTTGTTATAGTCGATGACCATAGTGTGCCTTCTTGTTTCTTTTCATTTTTGGGTAACTTCAACTAGTGAGTCCTTATGTTTTGTACTAAGCATTAGCACGTCTCTTCTATCCTTCCACTTCAGGATTATGGTTTTGTCTTCATTCTGTTGGATTATAACATCCCCCTTCTTCAATCTTGCCTTGACCACATCAGGGGGATTATTCTTTCAATTTGCACATAACGTGCATACCAGGTGTGTGTGTCCCACTGGATTAGTCTTGTAACTAGTGAAACACTAGTGTACCAGTTATCGGTATGCAGTGTTCTACAACTATCTAAAATTCCATCCATTCATTCTGTTACTTCCCTCTTGGCAACACATATACTGTCTGCTATTTCTTGGCTTGTGTAGACTTCGAACGACCGAGTATAGCCTCCACTAACACAAATCTTGAAAACCTTAACTCCATATTTATGTCTTTTGTTAGGGGTGTATGGTTGAAAATGAATATATCCACACAATTGTACATTGCTTTCGTCTATACAAACCACTTCTTCTAGAGTGTAGGATACCTTTACTTTCTTTCCCAGAATATCAAAAAATTATGAGATTTTGAAGAGCCTGTCTTCTGGATCTCTTTTTTGCTATTATTTGATAAGTGCAACATCGAAAGCATTAACTCAAACCTGTTGTGACTCATTATTTTTGGAATCCCATTTTCATACATATGTTTTGTGGACCAGTACTGCCTCAATTTGGGAAACTGCATAAGTCCCATCCAGAGAATGGTCCCCAAAACCTTGCGCATTTCGTCAGTATTGGTTGGTGTCACACAATTTTGATAGCCTTTGATTTGGAGTTCCGGTTGCAGCAATGTTTTGCACAGCAAACCTATTGGTCTCTTCAACTAATAGCAAATATAATGTTTTTGTCTATAATGTGTTCAAAATTACTTCCATGGACAACATGACCACAGATGGACATGGAAGCAAATACATAAAAAATGTAAAATAACAAGATCAGAATAACGTAGGATATCACATACGCTAAAAAAAAGTTGTTCGAGTGAAAAAAAGGGGATTTAAGTGTTTGGTGGCACATATCCAATGACTGAATGCAGCAAGGCATGCAACGTGTTAAAGAATGGAAATCATTTATAGCTCCGTTACTGTCATAAAAACTTCCTTATATATAAATATATTATCTGTTGTGTTTGCCTTCAGGCTGAGAAACCTACTGTATATCAGCATCAGAATTGTGGTGCAACATACACTGATTAGCCGAAACATTATGACCACTGCCCACCTTTAGATTGAATGCTGCCTGGTGGTGTTGCAGGCATTTGACACAGTAAGGAAAGTATACAAGTAGACCAGAGGCAAATGAGAAATACTTCACCATGACAGGGCACCGCATAATCATCAGTATTGGACCTTGGTTCAGTATTATTGTGTTTCCTGAATGATGAATAAAGTTTCTTGTTACACCATGCAGATGGTCATAACTCGATACACTGTCACCATGATGGTATTACAGGTATGTTTCACAGTAAGGATAGTATTTAAATGAAACTGAGAAAAATGAGGAATAATTGTAGTGACAATATGGGCTGTAAATGGGGAAACCACTGACATCAGCTACTGTGACAAATGGGAGATAGTTATGGCCATGCACCTGGTGATGAGAGTCTTGGAAATTATGAAGACTGTCAGCTGTGTGCATACTACTGTCATGGGCATCTGTTAAAAGTGGCTGAAGGACAGTGAAACAACGAGTAGCTGACAAGATGCTGAATGTTCGTGTCCCATCACAGAACATGAAGGTCGGAGTCTTATTTGCCCTATAAAGTTGGATAGGCAGCAATCTGTGGCAGATCTGATGACAGAGTACACTACTGCTGGTGCAAGCAGAAATGTTTCATAGCACAGAGGTCATACACATTGTTGAACATGGGACTCTGCAACGGACTACTCCTACATGTTCCCGTGTTGACTCTATGACATCATCAATTACAATTGCAGTGTGCACTGTATAATCATCACTATTGGGCTGTGGTTCATTGTTATGGTGCTGTCTGGTTGGATGAATCAAGCTTTATGTTACACCAAATAGATGGGATGGTCATGTCTAGATACACTGTCACCTAGGCAAATGGCTGTTGGAAACAGGGACGCAGACCTCCGAGGGCAGTATTATGCTATAGGGGACATTCGCCTGTGCTGTGCTTCCGTGGTACCTATGGTAGTGATCAAAGGTACCATGACAACTGTAGACTGTATAGACATCATTGCACAACACTTGCATACCCTTATGCTCAGTGTCTTGCCCGATGACAATGGCATCTTCCAATAGAATAACTGTCAGTGTCACAAGACCAGAATTGTGCTACAGTGGTTCAAAGAACATGATGGTAAACTTGCATTGATGTCTCTGCTGCGGAATTTACCCGATCTGAAACTGAAGGAACACATCTGGGACGTTATCACATACCTGCTCTGCACTCACAAACTACCGGCGTATAATTTGTGGGAATTGCGTGACCTGTATGTAGACATCTGGTCCTATGTATACCTGGACACTTACCAAGGACTTGGTGAATCCATTCCATGCAGAATCGCTGTTGTATTGTTTTCCAAAGGTGGATCAACATGCTGTTAAGGTGGTGTCTGTACACTGGAACCCATGTTGGATGTTAAGTATGTCGTCAGTTGCCAAGAATGGTACATTTGTTTGCTTATGAGTTGCATTTATTGATTTGTTTTGAAAATTGATGAGAGAATTTGAATTAAACTTTGCTATAAAAATGCAATAAAATGAAACAAAATTTTAGAAATGTTTAATATTGCTTCAGGTCAGTGTGCTATGAGTAAAATAAGGGATTACAAGTGGTATAAGCATTTCCAGGATGGCTGTGAAGAAGTTGAAGATGACAAATGTTCTGAACACCCCAGCACATCAGCAAGCAATGAAAAGTGGAAAAAAGTGAAAGAAATGATTATGAATGCTCACTGAATCACACCAGAGAAGATACTGATGTTGTCTACATACCAGTTGGCTCATACCATAAAAATCTTTTCAAATGTTTAGGTTATGAAATGTGTGACACCAGTGTTTGTGCCAAAAGGTGTTGAATTTTGAGAAAAAAATGGCAAATGGAAGTCACTCAGGAGTCATTAAATGAAGTCACTCATGATGCAGAACTACAGAAAGATTTCTTAACAGGTCGTGTATGATGTCGAAGCTAAGGTACAATCATCCCATGGGAGGCATTCTGGATTGTCGAGACCAAAAAAAGCTTGGCAAATTCAGTCGAATGTGATGGTTCTGCTCAATGTTTTCTTCAAATTTAACATCTTAGTACATAATGAGTTCTCACCAAAAGATCAAACGATCAATAAGAAGTAGTTCTTATAAGTTAAATGTCATTTGTGGGAAGCAGTGCGGGGAAAAAAAAGAAAAGGGGGGGGAAAAAAAAAAACAGGTTTGTGGTGAAACAATTTGTGGCTTTTGCTCCACAATAATTCACCTGCTCATCCTTTGTTGCTTGTTTGTGAATTTGTGGTGAAGAACAACACTGTAATGATACTCCAGCCTCCATATTTTCCAGATATGGACCCATGTGACTCGTTTCTGTTTACCAAAAATAAAGATAACCTTAAAGGATCATTTACAAGCTTAGATGAGACAATAAGTGCATCACTGAAAGAGCTAAGTACTGTCTCAGAGATAAAGAGTTCCAGAAATGTTTCAGGGATTTGAAGAAGTGCTGGCATAAGTGTTGGGAAGTACCACAGCTCCGTGTTCTGAAAGGATTGGCTAAACACAGTTGGTGGTGGCTTGTTTGTTGCTGTTATAAGTATTTTATCTTGTAGCAAAATAGAAATAGATAGTTTCTGTGAGTTAGTATAGGCAAAGGTCATTCTTGGCAACTGGAATAAATTAATAATTGTATCCTTTTACTGACCTTACAACTCAGATGATACAATTGCTGAAAGGTTCATAGAAAATTTGAAAATTTCAAACACGTACCTGACTCATACAGTTATAGTTTGTGGCGACTTTAATTTACCCTTGATATGTTGACAAAAATACATGTTTAAATCTGGAGGTATGCATAAAACATCATCAGAAATTGTGCTAAATGCATTCTCTGAAAATTATTTCAACAAGTTACTTTATGAGCCCTCGTGAATAGTAAATGGTTGTGAAAATACACTTGACCTCTTACCAACAAATAATCCTGGGCTAATAACAAGCATCAAAACGGATTCAAGGATTAGAGAACAGAGGGTGGTTGCAGTGAGATTGAATATTGTAACCCCATGTCCTCCAAAAATAAATGAAAAATATACCTGTTCAAAAAAGCAGATAAAAATTCACTTGATGCCTTCCTGAGAGACAGTCTCCACTCCTTCCAAATTAACCATGTAAGTTTAGACCAGATGTGGCTTGAATTCAGAGAAATAGTATCAGCAGCAATAGACAGATTTGTACCAAATAAATTAACAAGCCATGTAGCTGATCCCCCTTGGTACACAAAACGGGTCAGAAAACTGTCGCAGAAACAATGAAAAAAGCATGCTAAATTTAAAGAAACACAACATCTTTGAGATTGGCTATCTTTTACAGAAGCTTGAAATTTAGTACGGACTTCAGTGCGAGGTGCTTATAATAGTTTCCACAAGAAACTTTGTCTCGAAACCTGACAGAAATTTCAAAGAGAATCTGGTCATATGTAAGGCGTTGTAGTAACAAGACACACATCAGTGCCTTCTTTGCATGATAGCAATGGAATTACTATCAACAACAGTGTTACCAAATCAGAGCTACTAAACACAGCCCTCCAAAATTCCTTCACCAAAGAAGACAAAGTAAATATTCCAAAATTCGAATCAAGAACAGCTGCCAACATGAGTAACTTAGAAGTAGATAGCCTTGGAGCAGTGAAGCAAGTTAAATCACTTAATAAAAGCAAGTGTTCTGGTCCAGTCTGTGTACCCATTGGTTTCGTTTCAGAGTATACTGATGCAATAGCTTGATACTTAATAATCATATGCAACCGATTGCTTGACGAAAAAGTGGGAAGTTGCAAAAGTCACACCAATATTCAAGAAAGGTAGTAGGAGTAAACCACTAAATTAGAGGCCCATATCATTAACGTCAATACGCAACAAGATTTTGGAGCATACATTGTGTTCGAACATTACGAATTACCTTGAAGAGAACAGTCTATTGACACACAGTCAACATCGTCTTGTGAAAAGCAAGTGGCTCTTTACACACACAAAGTGTTTCGTGCTATTGACAAGGGATTTCAAATTGGCTATTGACCCTAAATAATGGAAAGTGTGAGGTCATCCACGTGAGTGCTAAAAGGAATCTGTTGAACTTCAGTTACATGATAAATCAGTCAAATCTGAAGGTCATAAATTCAACTAAATACCTAGGAATTACAATTACATACAACTTAAATTGAAAAGAATTCATAGAAAATGTTGTGGAGAAGGCAAACTAAAGACTGAGTTTTATCGGCAGAACTGTTAGAAGATGCAACAGATCCACTGAAAAGATTGCCTACACTATGCTTGTCTGTCCTATTTTGGAGTACTGCTGCGTGGTGTGGGATCATTACCAAATATGATTAATGGAGTACATCGAGAAAGTTCAAGGAAGGGCACCGTATTTTGTGTTATCGAGAAATAGGGGAGAGAGTATCACTGACATGATACAAGATTTGGGGTGGACATAATTAAAACAAAGGTGGTGTGTGTGGTTTTTTTTGCAGTGGAATCTTCCCGCAAATTTCAATCACCAACTTTTTGCTCCAAATGCAAAAATATTTTGATGGCACAAACCTACATAGAAAGAAACAATTATCATAGTAAAATAAGGGAAATCGGAGCTTGCACGGAAAGATATTGGTGTTTGTTTTTTCCACTCTCTGTTTGAGATTGGAATAATAGAGAATTATTGCGAAGGTGGTTTGATGAACCCTCTGCCAGGTAAATAAGTGTGATTTGCAGAGTATCCATGTAGATGTAGATGTATATTACCTAATGGTGATTACTTTGAAGGAGATAACATTAATGTAGATGAATAAATAAAATTATTCTAAAAAAATGAAAATACCCAAAACTTTTTAAACACACTTCTTATTTACATATCACCAAATCTTATTGACAATAAAGGACATACATTTTAATTTCCATTTATGTGTTGCTAGGTATACTGGCTAAGTGTTCATTGAAGACATTCTCAATAGATAAAACTTCAATTTATTTTAGTCAACATGGCTTTTGTTAATAATGTCTTGCTCCTATGCTGAATTGCATTTGGCTAACCATTGTTGTTGTTGTTCTTAGGTTGTATCTATAAAGCCTAGTGTACACAATGACACTAGGTTGCAGGCAACTGCGCTACTGGCCACTGCGCATGCGCGCCGCGCGTTTGCGCAACTCGTTGGTGAAACTAAACACTTTCGGCGTGTTCCAACTTTGGCGACACTAGTTGCATGAATTTTGAGGTTATGTGTGTTTGTTGAGTGTAGACAAACTGAAATATGAAGTGGGAAACTGAAAATAATGTTCGCTTTTTGGATATCTATGCTTTGATAGGTGTTTGTGGGATTTCTGTGATTCTGATTACCAGAATAAGCAACATATTGCTGAGACCGTCGTGTGCGATCATAACATAGATGGTTTGACAATATCATATTTGCAGGGCAAAATTTATTAAGACAGGAGCACTTATACAACTGAATTACGAAAAATACAACCAAGTGTAATCCTAGCTGTGGCAATGCTCTCGTCTGCAAGACTAAAATCCCATCATTTGAGTTGACCAGCTCTTTGTTAAGGAATATTGTTGACAGGAGGGAAGGCTATACAAATTCAAGAAGCTGCATTCTTTATTCAATATTCATCTACTTAAAATGTCACTGCAGTGCGCTCCATTCACATATTTTAGAATTTTGAAATATTGCCACTGTACAGATCTATCTTCTTAATGCGGCCTGCTTCGAATAATTATTGTTGCTAATGTTAATAAGTATTACTGTTAATGTTAATAATTATTGGTGTTAATGAAATAGCGTCATCACCAACTAGAACCATATCTTATAGCATGCCGAGTGTTCTCGATTGTAATGCACACAATATGATATGTAATTTCAGTTCTGGCGACAGTACTTCATTCATAACAGTACCTTTATTCCTTATTTCATAATTAACTCTATTTAGAACAAACGTGAACAGTTCTGGTGACATTCTAAGATAATTAAAAGAACTTCTTGGATATTCCATTAAAAATTATTTCAGCAGTGATGCTGAGCAACCGAACTGACGTCTTTTCTTCATCCAGTCACGAATCGAAACAAGTTTCTTATTTTTTTTTCTTAAGGAGCGATTTCATGCAACAAGCTCTAACTCCTTCACAACTCGTGCGATGTGCAGCTGCCAAAACTTTCATTTCAGACACGACTCAGGGACAGACAAAATGATGAAACTGAAGTGTACACTGGTGTCGCCCTGTCTACAGTCATATATGAAACCACTAGTGTGCAACTCATTCCACACAATGAGTGGCGCAACCCAATGTCATCATGTAAACTAGGCTTAACTCTTCAGCTGATTGATTGCTGTTATGAACCTTCATGGTAAATTAAAACTTCATGCCCCACTGGAAATGGAACTTGGACTCTTGCCTTTGACAGGCAATTTTCCTACCAACTATGCTGTTTAGAAACAACTTACTACTGACCTTCATTACTAGGCAGCTCGGTCAGTAAGATTAATGCCTGCAAAAGGCAAGGGTCCAAGTTCGAATACCAGTGTGAAACAGTTTTACTCTTTTGGAAAGTTTCACCAATTGTTGTCATTATATTATTATTATTTTTATTGTTATCAGTAAGCATGTCCATGTTGCAGATTGGCTCTCGGAAGCTTCGTGGAGGAATACAATAATAAAGTACAAATAGTTTCCTTAGATGAAGATACCTCAGAATTTAGTGCAAAAAGTACCTTCGACCATCCATATCCAACAACAAAAATAATGTGGATACCAGACAGTGTAAGTGGCAATTTTCTGTTAAGAAATTTTCCTTGTTCATTTTCTTCTTTGATTGTTTCCTAACTTCTGCATTGGACAGAGCTTTTTCATACTACAGTGTTGTTGTCACACACACACACACACACACACACACACACACACACTCTCACTCAGTCAATAGTTTTCAACAGACAACGTGGTATTTGTGTGGAAATGTTTGGCTACACTTGCATTGCCATCAACTTTGCTGCATTGTGGCTGGAGTAAGAGGCTATTTTGGAGTATCACTCAACAATATTGCAGATTCTGCATGCTGTTGCATATAGTTGCTGACATATTGCCGAAGGTTGTCGGTGTTGTCCACCAAGGGTGCAGAATATTTGATATTGCCGGGCAATATCTATCTCCTTCTTTGTATGCAATTGCTTCCTTCATGTTGTCCCCTTTGTTGTCTACTTCTGTCACTGACAGTGCTGCAGTCATGCATCTGAGTGAAAACAACAATATCATTTTTCTTTTGTTTGAAAGTTTTCACATGCACTTATAGTGACATGTTTTTTAGTTGTTTGTAGTTGTGAGTTTGTTGTGTAGAGCAGTGGAGAAGTGAACAAATGAGAGAACTATGGATTTTGTAAATGTGATTCATCTATAGCCAGAGCTATGTGACTATGAAATTAACGTATACAAAGATTGTAATCCAAAAGAGCAATTGGCAAGCTGATGCTGATGAGATTGGAATCGTGCTTGATCAAGCATATAAAGATTTCTGAAGTCTTTGACTCTGTGCCAACTATGGGGCAATAGAGTTACAAAGAAGGAGTGAAATGGTGGGTAGCTGTTTATGCAAGTGTTTGGCATTTGATACCTCTAGTTTCATACTGTCTTGAGACCTACCTGAAGCAGGAATTCATAGTGCAAACAGTGGCATGCACTGGTGAACAAGAATGAAATAACAATAAAAATTGTATTCGTATTTCAAACCTTACTTATGGTGGAACACTAAGGGGGGCGGGGGGGGGGGGGGGGGGGGGGAGGGGAATGTTACGTTGTTACTAAACCATTGTAAATATTACTACTTAAAATTTTATTCAAAGGTTATCATAATTTACGGTTTATGCACTAGTTAATTACAACAATAAGGTCTCCAGTAGTATTTCATGTACAAAATGAGTTTTAAATGTCATTTTAACACCCTATACAGACAATACTAGATTGGCAGGAGCCATGGGTTGGTACCAACTCCAATCATAAATTTTATGAGAGTTTAGTAATCTTTGGTTAGCGAAATCTTTCAGTCCCTCTACCAAAGCATTGTGTGCATTTGGTACCATATACCTTACTGATTAATACTGAACTTTAAATAGATACATTAAACTTATGTAAGAATCACCAATAGTTAAAATCAGAAGTGTGTTCACCTGTCATGTTGTAACTGGCATACACTCTCTTATATTTGTATCAGTTTTCGGACAAATTGCTTATATGAGATATTAGAAATTGTGTTCAGACATTCTGTGCTAATTTTGGAACAGGGATGTACCCAGCACCATTTCACTAGTTAAATTATCTGAAACATTCCACTTGCTTAAAAAAGAACGCATCCACACACCCATAGTTCTCTTGTTCTTTCTAACATGATTCCTTGTTTGATCTAAAAGTGATAGAGCCACATCCACTTCCTCTAGCTCACATTCGTCCATTTTGTGCCAGTAGTATGATGCCTTGCAAACACTTCTGGCCCAGAAATCTATTGCTGTAAATATTTCTGGGCAATAGTGGTAGGTAACATTGTAGTACATGTGGCTGCAATGTGGCCAGACAACATGTATTATCAGCAGTACGCAATTTTTATGGCCCATGTAACCATACTTTAAGGTGCAGTGTAGTGGTTAAGGGACTGGACTGTTGTTTGGGATTAGTTAGGTTCAAATTCCCCATCTGGCCATTCAGATTAAGTTTTCTGTGTCATTCAACATCGACACACCTTAGACTCCTAGCTCGACAATCGTGGATTTCATTGAAATTTTATGTCAACATTCACACGTGACCCCAGTGAACATTCGTAAAGTTTAATGTTAGATGCAGCAATATGGGCTAAATTTTGCAACCCATATGCAGCTAGAAAATTTCAGGCAAAATTTCCTGAAAGAATGTGCACCCAAATAAACCTTCAAAATTGGCCTTCTTATGTCTCGAGGACTAAAGGTATGATGAACGTGAAACTTGGCATGTAGTAACCTAAAAACACAAGATTCCCAAATATAATGTTCCATTTATGCACCACTTTCCAATACTGAATAAATTAAGTGCAAAGTCGAAAATGTTATAAAAAGTTAAAACTATGGTATTTTGACATGATTTTGGAAAAAACTGTGTTGTATAAAACTTTCCAAACAGGACTCATTAGAAAAGTAGTGGTTCAACTGCAATAAAATTGTAGTTGATAATCCAATGTGGGCTAACAGTGCTAGATAATTTGAATTAGTTCTAAAATCATTGCAAAAAAAGATTAACTTCATTTTCTTGTATCTCGTAGCGTAAACACATGCTGAATGTGAAACTTAATATGCAGTAGGTCAGTAGCACAAGGACATGAAATGCAAAATTTCAATCACTTACTATTTTGCAGTAGTTCTACAAATTCATCGATAAAAGGATGATTTTTTGTAAAAAGGTGAAAATAGGGTATATTTGACACTTCTTTACAAATACCGTTTTTATTAAACCGTAAAAACCAGTATAACTCAAAACAATGTGTTTTAAGCCCTCCCAGAACATAGGGTTTATTTCCAACATGAACTACCAGTGATAGTTTGAGCTAAATGAGTCAAACTAGCTGGAAAAATCATGCTGCGAATAAAGTTTTAATTTTTACTTCTCAAATCTTGCTGACTAAAGGCATGATAAACATGAAACTGTGGACAAAACAACTTAACAACATAAGGTTTTCCACTATAAAATATCATTCACATACAGCTTTCTAAATTTCTACAAAATCAGTCCAAACTCTATTTTCATGAAAATTACAGGCGTAGATAACATTCAGTTTGCTTATAGAAAATCTGTTTTCCATAATTGATTTTAGACTAATCACAGCTGGAAAGGGCATGTTCTTTTGAATTAGACTGCTTTTTAAGGTTTAATAGAAAATGGTATTTGTAAAAGGAGTGTCAAATATACCCTGCTTTCACCTTTTCACAAAAATCATCACTTACTGTAGAGTTTGTAGACTATTGGAAAATAGTAAGTGAATGAAATTTTGTATTCCACATCCTTGTGCTGCCAACATTGCATATTATGTTTAATGTGAAGCATGAGTTTACTCTGAGATAGATACAAGAATACGAAGTTCACATTTTTTTCATGCTACGATTTTCACACCCAACTCTGATTCAAATTATCTAGCATTGTTAGCCTGCACAGGATAATCAAATACACTTTCTTTTCAGTTAAAATCATTGTCTTTCTAATCAGTCCAGTTTGGAAAGTTTTATAGGACAGTTTTTTGCAAGATCAGGTCTATAAAATCTCAAACTTTGGATTTAATATATTCAGTATTGGAAAGTGGTACATAAATGGAACTTTATATTTGAGAATCTTGTGTTGTTAGGGTACTACATGCCAAGTTTCACATTCATCATTCCTTTAGTCCCTAAGATATAAGAAGCCAAACTTTGAAAGTTTTTTTGGACACAGATTTTTCCAGGCAATTTTGCCTGAAGTGTTCTGGCTGAATATGGGTTATACAATTCTTCTTCTTCTTCTTATCATTATGTACAAGATGACCAAATTTAATTTCTTTCAACAAAATATTGCCCGATATACACTCCTGGAAATTGAAATAAGAACACCGTGAATTCATTGTCCCAGGAAGGGGAAACTTTATTGACACATTCCTGGGGTCAGATACATCACATGATCACGCTGACAGACCCACAGGCACATAGACACAGGCAACAGAGCATGCACAATGTCGGCACTAGTACAGTGTATATCCACCTTTCGCAGCAATGCAGGCTGCTATTCTCCCATGGAGACGATTGTAGAGATGCTGGATGTAGTCCTGTGGAACGGCTTGCCATGCCATTTCCACCTGGCGCCTCAGTTGGACCAGCGTTCGTGCTGGAGGTGCAGACCGCGTGAGACGACGCTTCATCCAGTCCCAAACATGCTCAATGGGGGACAGATCCGGAGATCTTGCTGGCCAGGGTAGTTGACTTACACCTTCTAGAGCATGTTGGGTGGCACGGGATACATGCGGACGTGCATTGTCCTGTTGGAACAGCAAGTTCCCTTGCCGGTCTAGGAATGGTAGAACGATGGGTTTGATGACGGTTTGGATGTACCGTGCACTATTCAGTGTCCCCTCGACGATCACCAGTGGTGTACGGCCAGTGTAGGAGATTGCTCCCCACACCATGATGCCGGGTGTTGGCCCTGTGTGCCTCGGTCGTATGCAGTCCTGATTGTGGCGCTCACCTGCACGGCGCCAAACACGCATACGACCATCATTGGCACCAAGGCAGAAGCGACTCTCATCACTGAAGACGACACGTCTCCATTCGTCCCTCCATTCACGCCTGTCGCGACACCACTGGAGGCGGGCTGCACGATGTTGGGGCGTGAGCGGAAGACGGCCTAACGGTGTGCGGGACCGTAGCCCAGCTTCATGGAGACGGTTGCGAATGGTCCTCGCCGATACCCCAGGAGCAACAGTGTCCCTAATATGCTGGGAAGTGGCGGTGCGGTCCCCTACGGCACTGCGTAGGATCCTACGGTCTTGGCGTGCATCCGTGCGTCACTGCGGTCCGGTCCCAGGTCGACGGGCACGTGCACCTTCCGCCGACCACTGGCGACAACATCGATGTACTGTGGAGACCTCACGCCCCACGTGTTGAGCAATTCGGCGGTACGTCCACCCGGCCTCCCGCATGGCCACTATACGCCCTCGCTCAAAGTCCGTCAACTGCACATACGGTTCACGTCCACGCTGTCGCGGCATGCTACCAGTATTAAAGACTGCGATGGAGCTCCGTATGCCACGGCAAACTGGCTGACACTGACGGCGGCGGTGCACAAATGCTGCGCAGCTAGCGCCATTCGACGGCCAACACCGCGGTTCCTGGTGTGTCCGCTGTGCCGTGCGCGTGATCATTGATTGTACAGCCCTCTCGCAGTGTCCGGAGCAAGTATGGTGGGTCTGACACACCGGTGTCAATGTGTTCTTTTTTCCATTTCCAGGAGTGTATAACAGCTCAGACACCAGAAATTCATGTTCGCTCTGCGCAGAGCTGCACGTGAAGTCAAACAAGTGACTATATCTCAGCCAGTACTGCTTTTACCAGTGTTAGTTGGGGACATGTGTGAATGTTCACATAAAATTTCATCGAAATCCATTATGGTCGAGCAGGAAATGTTCCGCAGTTAGGTGATTTGTCATGAAATGACCCTTAAGACAATTGCCAAACTGGTTCCATTGAGGACACGACATACTTGCCGCTGTAGCCCCTTCAATCTTAATTCGTAGACTCTCTATTTGTCTTTGGGTTTTGAGACCATTATCTATCCTTTCATGATAATATATGGAAATAACACATTTGAGCCATAACCTGTCCTTTCATGGTACTGTACGAAAATAATGCATTAGACCAGTTCATGTAGCTACATGATGTTGGGTTTTTCTTATTCCGATTCGTACATGTGTTTCTTAAAAGTGCACTCCATACTAATTACTTCCTTGTCTTGATGCAGTAATTAGGAAATTATTATAGACACTAAAAGAATGGTCATATTTCTATAATTGTTCTATTGCCTGGCAGGAATTACATTTGCCACAATGGGTTTAATGCTTTAATGGAATTGAACTGAATTGAATTGAATGAGAATAACTTGCTAGAGACAGTGTACTGTTACAGCATAGAGGTATGTGAGCACAAGTGTATGTGGTTTACAAAGAAAATGGTTTCATGTTATCAGTATTTGCTGTGCCATTCAATTGTCACAATATTTTCATAAACATAACCCAAATAACAGCTGACTCTGTTGAGTGAGAGTTATAAAAGGCATCTCAAACAGATCACATAATAAATAATACTATTTAATAGTTAAAATTAATATCTTGTCATTTGGGAGTGACTATCCATTCAGGCATATCAAAATTTTGTATATATAAATGAATGTAGGAAAAAATTGCTTAAACAGTTTAAAGCTTTTATTTTCTAAAGTGTTTCTTTAGATAAGAGCATATCTTTAACATTTGAGTTTCTGTCAATATTTACCATATTTACCCAGTTATAAGAAGAGTTGTTTTTCCCAAATTGGTCATATGAAAAATATAAGGTCATCTTACATTTGCGGATGAGACTACTGCTGCTGCTGTCACTGTTTCCGTGTTGTGTAATCGATTAAGCAAAGGTTCTGTATACCAAAACAGCAATTCCTGTCAGTTTAGCACAAAAAAACATATTAAAAATGATGTGTTTTTAGATATCTTTAATACGTTGTTTCACTGAAGATGCATAATTTCGTAATACTCAAGTGCAAATAAAAAATACAACATATCAAGTACGGCATACCTCATGCTTCGTAAGCAATAAAATCGATATGAAAACTGCCGGATTTGTTTCTGTTTGCCAATCATAGATCAAGACATATCATCTCAACAGCCAGTCATACCATATAGAATGTTACATATGCAGCATGAATAAAATGAAGGTACTTTAAATCTGTCTTTGCAACTACAAGAAAATGTGTATTTTGTCACCAAATGTATTTCGTTTTGTTTCAAATGGCTCTGAGCACTATGGGACTTAACGTCTGAGGTCATCAGTGCCCTAGAACTTAGAACTACTTAAACCTAACTAACCTAAGGACATCACACACATCCCTGCCCGAGGCAGGATTCGAACCTGCGACCATAGCGGTCACGCGGTTCCAGACTGTAGCGCCTAGAACCTCTCGGCCACTCCGGCCAGCTATTTTGTTTTATTGAAATAAAACATCATCAGTGATCTGTAATAAAAGATATTAACAATGTAGCTTGCTTACTAGATTGAAAAACAATTCGTTCCAAATGATGCCAGTTTTACTTAAAGTATTGTATGACCAGTTTTCACTCTCATCAGGAAAACACTGTCTGGTCGCATCTTTTCTTGAGATATTCCTTCGTTTGGCACTGTTGAGTCCAGCCTGAAACTACATTGCTTTGTAGAAATGTGAATTTCTTGATTAAAACACAGTGCATTGCAGTGTGGGAGTAGGGGCTGGACTAACATTGCCAAATGAATAAATACCTTGAGAAAACAAGCAAGCGTGTGATTATTTCTGGTGTGAGTGAAAATTGGACATAAAACACGTTAAGTAAAATCGACATTATTTGTAAGGAACTACTTTTTGATCTAGAAAGCAAGCCAAATTGTAAATATATTTCACTGATGGTGTTTTATTTTAATAAAATGAAATGATTTGGTGACAAAATATGCATTTTCTTGTAGTTGCAAAGATGGATTTAAAATACCTTCAGTATTTATAAAGCAACTATGGACAATATGACCACACAAATGAAATTAATGTTTCAAATTAATATATAAACAGTGTTGTAAACAGCAAACCTATGCCTTCACAAACTGTAGTTAGGCAGGAACCTATTAGCACAACTCATGAGCAGCAATGAAAATTATGTTCTTGCTTGTCAAGAGTACTTGGCTGTTTATTTCTGAATATGTTGCAGTTTCCATCGCTCATGGGTGGAGCCCTTAAAACTGCCACAGCTCTACAGTGTTGCTGATGTTCAAGATTGGCTACAGTGTTACTCCAAAGTTGTAAGATTTCTGCCAATTCAGCTGTAGGAAGCTGAGAGGACACAGTCTTGTTGACATTCAGTAGGCTTATTTTGTCAGTGCTGTAAGAATTGTAAATTGTAGCAATCAGTAATGGAGGCAAATTAACAGCTACAGTACTTCAGTGCAACACACTTATGTATTGTACGGTTGATAGTACAAAAAGTGATGGGGCAGTATCACAGCCACTACAAAGTCTTGTACGGCACTGATGCAAATGAACCCAAACATGCTATTTTCCTGGGTTATGTTGAGAACACATGGAAGAGGAATTATTACTTGAAATTCATTCTAAGTCAAAAAAGATGTAAAGAAAAGAAAGATAAACCACAGAGGACTTATCTGAATGAGATGAAAATCAGTGAATACGATTTACATGTATGAACAAAAAATGATTACAATTTCAGAAAAACTGGATGATTTATTCAAGAGAAAGGGCTTTGCAAATTGAACAAGTCAATAACGCATTGGTAGATCTCTAGTCCTTATGCAAGTAGTTATTTGGCTTGGCATTGATTGATAGAGTTGTTGGATGTCCTCCTAGGGATACCATGCCAAAGTCTTTCCAATTGGCATGTTAGATTGTCAAAATCCCAAGATTGATGGAGGGTCCAGCATGTAATGCTCCAAACATTCTCAGCTGGAGAGAGATCCAGCGACCTACCTGGCCAAAGTAGGGTTTAGCAAGCAGAAAGACAAGCAGTAGTAACTCTTGCTCTGTGTGAGTGGGCATTATCTTGCTGAAATATAAGCCCAGAATGACTTGCCATGAAGGACAATAAAATAGGATGTAGACTATTGCCAATGTACCGCTGTGCTGTAGAGGTGTCACAGGTGACAGCCAGGGGGAGGGGGGTTCCTGCTATGAAAGTAAATGGCACCCTAGACAATCACTCCAGGTTGTTTGGCCATGTGGTGTACGACCACTGTCCAGGGCATCTCCAGACATGTCTTTGCTGGTCATTGGGTGTCAGTTTAAGACAGGACTCATCAATGAAGACAATTCTGCTCCAGTCAATGAGATTGCATGCTGAATACGTGTCTGGAGATGCCCCTGACATCAGTGGGATATCAACCTGACTGTCACTCCCCATATGGCTAGATGACCTGGAATGATGGTCTGGGGTGGCATGTCATTTTATAGCAGGACCCCTTTTGTTGTTATCCGCAACACCCTTACAGCACAGTGGTACATTGATGATATTCTATGCCCCATTTTGTTATCATTCATAGCAAGCCATCCTGGGCTTACATTTCAGCAAGATAATGTCCGCCCAACACAACAAGAGTTTCTACCACTTGTCTTTCCAAACCCTACTTTGGCCAGCAAGGTTGCCAGATCTCTCCCCAACTGAAAACGTTAGGAATATTATGGGCTGGGCCCTCCAACAACATCGGGACTTTGACGATCTAACACACCAATGTGGAATGAGATCCCTCAGGAGGACATCCAACGACTCTAAGAATCAATACCAAGCCGAATAACTGCTTGCTCAAGGGCCAGAGGTGGACCAGTGCATCATTGACTTGTTCAATTTGTGAAGCTCTTTCTCTTGAATAAATCATACAATTTTTCTGAAATTGCGATCATTTGTTTGTAGTTGTTGTTGTATAATAAATTCCTACAAAGTTTAACAGAATGATGAATTTTGTCAAAGGCAGATTTTTCAGTCAATGCAGCAGCTGAAGCAAGAACATTGACGCTTTTTTATGATTGTACAATTTAATTGGGTTGAGGAGAGACTACTCTCAGCAACTCAGTGATTTAATTTGGCTTAACACACTATTTGAACACCATTCAGAAGTAACTACTGTGAAATACCTCAGGTTACTAAGCCTTAGTTTTTGAAAAAATAGATAATCATAACACATACAATTTTGTATTATTGTTCAGGCAGTCTCCTCCTGAACTTTTGTCTGGAGAGTACGTTGGGCAATAAATACCATGAAAACAATCAAAACTTGAGACATTCTGCACTTTGCACGTAGCATAAAAGACACTTTGATGCATTTTATCTCTCTGGAAGTAATTAAGAGATACATCCGAGATACCAATTGAGGGCAAAGTTAACGAGTTTTCAAAAAATGCTAAAAATATCTATTTCTGGCCCACTTTTACAAAACAGTCTTCTGAAAACACATTTCAATCATTTTCATTCAAAAGACCAAGTCCTAAACCACTTAAAAACTATATTTGGTTTTCAATCCCACCATATAAGCCCCTAAAAAAAGACTAGGTGGAGGTACATCGAAAATGGGTCTGTATTTTCCTGGTACGCAGATTAAATCTGACAACTTTTATTATGTTATAAAATTGTTTTGTAGTCTTTGAGGAAGCCAATATCAGTTTTTTTGCTATAATTACAGGATCAAACTGGTTATAAACTTCACAATCTAACTGTGCGTTATGAAGGTGATGGCGATTATGGTAGTAAAATTGTTACACAACAGTTGCAGCACACATTGTATAAATAGCCTCTAGGTCTGTCACAGTGTGTAAATTTCGGTGAAGTTCACAGCAGTCTTCCTGACATTTTTTGGAATGGATTCATGTTATAGAGAATGATTAGTATGTATTTTTATTGTATAATGCTATTGATACGCTAGTTTAATTCTGGTTTAAGGTGTAACGTACTGTGTGTTGGCATAGTTTGTGGTTAATGTGAAGTAGTAGTGTTCATATGAAAAATTGACATTTGTATAAGTGTCAGAGGCCAAAGCTAAAGGAGATCTCATTTAGGATCCCAATCTTATATTTACTTCAAACTACTTGAATCTCTTGTGTTGCAAAACGAAGTATGGTTTTTAGGTGCTTTACAACATGGTATTTCGAATGAAAATAATTTGAAAGGGCTTTCAGAAGATCCCTTTTTTGTAAAAGTGGGCCAGATATAGCTATTTTTGCCATTTTTAGAAGAATCACCAGTTTTGCCCTCAGTTTGTAAATAATTGGAAAGCATTGGGAGAGTGAAATTGTATATTCTAAGACCATGTATTGGTAAGTTGTTATGTGCAAAGTTTCAGGTTTATCTCACAGTTAATTCTAGAGATATAAAAAGTTATTAAAGTTCACATCCCCCTCCAGCATCTATTTCTTTCAGCCGACTTTGGTTCAAATTATCCATAGGCTAATAGCTCAGGAAATCTCGTTTTATTATTTCACTTAAGAGAGCACAGAAAGTTGTACACAGTGGTCAAGTTTTATTTCTTACAAAAAAACATTGTGTTTCAAAGTTGAAAGTTGCCGAAAACCCACATCTGCACTATGGGGTCAAACAAATGTCCAGTGCAATGATAGATAAATTAAGATCATGATATTGAAGATTCCAGTAAATATTTGGGAGCTAGGTGTTAAAAACACATCACAGCAATATCCCTTTCTAAATATAATGTAGTTGAAACATATTGCTGTGTTTCCTGCGTAAGTTCACATGGTTTGGAAGGCTGGACTATAAAGCAATTGTGCAGCCATCAAAGGGAAGCTCTGTGATAATCATTGACTCTACCAATTAGTGGATGCTGTGGAGTATATCAGTTGCAACTGGCAGAATGTAATATTTTCTGAGAAATCAGTATTTTCCACCACAAATAATGGTTCAGTACAAGTGTATAGGCCTCATGATGTCAGTTTCAACTTCAAATATATCTGCAAGTCATCTCACTGTAACTGTGTGTCTGTGGCAGTTTGTTGCTGAAAGTGTTCCTGTGTACTTAAGATGCTTTGCAGGCCAGATGGACAACTTGATGCTGACCAGTATACTTGTAATATGGATAATATTATGATTGTATCAGTGCAACAACTATATCCCAAGGGATTACTCTGTTTCCTGCAGGGTCAATGTGCAGCACAAATGTCAGCTGTGACGCTGCAGTGGTTTGCAGAACAGAATGAGATTTTCACTCTGCACTGGAGTGTGCACTGATATGAAACTTCCTGGCAGATTAAAACTGTGTGCCGGGCCGAGACTCGAACTCGGGACCTTTGCAAAGGTCCCGAGTTCGAGTCTTGGCCCGGCACACAGTTTTAATCTGCCAGGAAGTTTCAGAATGGGATTTCTCTTATTGACTGGTACTCCCCTGCACCAAATCTCAGCTCCACAGAATATGTATGAGTGGACATGAAAAAGAGCATACAAGAAAAGTGGTGTGATTGTGTGCCAAGAACCCGCGAAGAAACTGGGATGTAGCCCTAGCTGTCTGGAAGGAGGTAGCAGAAAATGAAAGAATTGGCTCGTTTCATAGACTCATTTCCGCATAGGATGCATCTGGTCATCGAAGTGCAAGACATTTGCATGGAATATTACTGTTAAAGAAACTTCATGCTATGCCCTTTTTAGGATTGAAAAAATTGCTGAAAGTGGGACTTGCCCAGAATCCTGATATTTTATAGTTGCGTATAAGTCTGTTGATTAAGTCACTGGACTCGCATTCGGAAGGACGACGGTTCAATCCCGTCTCCGGCCATCCTGATTTAGGTTTTCCGTGATTTCCCTAAATCGTTTCAGGCAAATGCCGGGATGGTTCCTTTGAAAGGGCACGGCCGATTTCCTTCCCAATTCTTCCCTAACCCGAGCTTGCGCTCCGTCTCTAATGACCTCGTTGTCGACGGGACGTTAAACACTAACCACCACCACCACCATTAAGTCACTGAACTACAAAGTCACTATACTGAGTTCTGTGATATTTAGGTATTTCTTACTGGTGTTCCGCCCTTGATTCCACCTTCCAACTCCAAGTGCCTTTTCCATGTCCGAACTCCTAGGAACTACATGGAGCTGATTTTCTTGTGAGTTTTTAGAGTGTGATGACCCCTGTGTAACGTGGCAGACGATTCAAATTTGAACCACTATCACTTTTTGTGCTAGTCAGATGTACATGGCTGAAAATGAAACACAATATCATTCATTCTTATGCATTAAACACTTCTGAACAAAATGTTAATGTCCACATATTTACTAAAATTTGAACCATTCTAAGCAGGTATCAGTATCTTGAGACTATATCTGGAGAGAATATTTTGCTCAGTATGTATTTTTTTACTGGCATTAGTCTTGATTATCAGCACAAGAATACCAGAATTCTTGTAATGGTGCTCAAGTCTTCCCAACATTTTTTGGTCTGTTGCAGGGATCACATTCGAGACTTTGTGTCTTGACTATCATTATGTTTGTTCTGTTTTGGTATTAATTGCATCATTTTCACAGTTCCCAAATAATAAATAATCTTTCTGTTTCATTATTATTATTACTCTCTTCACTATGGAATGACTACACAGTTCCCCTTGCTAGTGATTTTATACAACAGTCGGCTATTTCTTCAAAATGTGTACCATTCTTCCGACAGAGTTCCTCTTCTTGAACTTCCTCTTACTCTCATTCTTGACTGTATACAACACACATTTATTTTTCTGCACATTACATTAGCAGTATTTTGTTTCCTCCAAACCCAGTGAATAACTGGATTTGTCTTTTAAGTTATTACAAATGGCCACTAGATGGCACTGTCAAGACATGACATTACTATTGCTTTAAAATTTGTCATTTTTTGTTGCTAAAACAGTAGCAGATCAGAAATTGCGTGAGTAGTTTGTTTGCATTGAGCATTTCAAAAAACAGTGTTACAGAGAAATGGAAATTTCATCTGAAGGTTTTCATGGAATGACCTTTTATAATTTTCATAAAGCCCTATATCAGCATCAGTGCCTTGGCTCACTGTGTTCAGCTTATAAATGTAGAAGGACAGTTCTAATAGAATGTACAAAATTTAGGACAGAAGACTACTCACCCAGGGCTTTCCAATGAAACTTCTGCAGTGTAGTTGAAACAACCTGGGTAATGTGGGGGTCTGCCCCCATATTTTCAAAGCCCTGAAGAGGGACAGATGTTGTGGCTGTCAATTTGCTACAGACTAAGAGGTACACGACTGGGTATAGGTGCATGACTAGGTTGATCATTGGTCCATAAGCAGCCACAAACATTTTTCCATGAGGCTGTTGGTTGTCTTGTCTCACAGTGGGATAAGTGTATTAACAGTTATGTTGATTACTTATGAAATAGTAAACAGTTTACTTACTTTTGCCATCTATTTCATTTTCATTTGTTTGCCCCTGATATGTTCAATATCTTGCCAAACTTCATTCTTCGTGGAAATATACCACTTTCATTGCTCATGTTCATTATTGTTATTGGAACTCTTTATAAGTTTGATGTTATCATTATAATTGCACCTACATTTCTGGTGATTTTAATTTTTCTCCAACTTTTCAGTTAACAACAAAGTTATTTCAGACTGCTGGGGTGATTCAATTTCAACATGCTTTTTTTGTTACTTCCTGCTCTCTGGAGGGTTTACTGTACCTTTTCAGTGTCTACATTGACAGAGTGTTTGAACTGATGTTTCGATTAGGTGTCGCAACTCCAGATTGTCACTGTTACTATTTCTCTAAGTAAGACATGGAGCAATATGTTCAAAATTGTAGTTGTTATGACGTAATAAAATCTTTCTACACCCTATAAATATCTCTGCCGCATTAGTGGGCAAGAAACCCATTCTAAATACTTCCTCAGAATAGATATCATTTTAAACTAATCACATTCTGACCGTATGTTGTTGTCATCAAAATATAATTTTTTGTACTGTCTTCATCTAGTATGTAGGTTAAATCTGTAACCTGTTAAAATGGATTCATTATGCCTCATGGTCTTAAACAAAGCCACAGCTGATCACCTGCTCTATTTCTCATATATGTGACTTGCTTTTTTCTGTGCATTTAGCTGACAAATCCCATATCATTGTAATAATGATCCAGTGATGTATAAATTACTATACAATACTATTCTGGTTATGAAGCTGATTTCTGTAAAATCTATTTCTGTTTTTGTACTTTATTTTTGCACTACTGCTCTTCTGAAATAATTTTAAGCTTCCATTTGAATGGCAATAGGTGGAACAATAATGAAATTGTGTGTGGCTTTCCATACTATATATTTCACAGTTGTTAAACACTGCCACAAATTGAAACAATAATGAATTCCTTATTGAGCCAAATAAGTTGTGCATAATGCTGCACACCAGTATTGGCAGAGAGTGCCCACACAAAAAAAAAAGGTTGATGTGGAACTCAGTGAATCAATGAAGGTAACAACTAGCTCACTGATACTGACCCCCCCACCCCACCCCACAACCTGTGGGTTGTGCCAATATCCAACCACCAAACATCAGACACAAATCTGCAATGAAAAAGGAGTGGAAGGAGATATGAAACCAGTGTGATGATCTCCCTATTCATTCTCATTTACACACAAAGGATCGGACTCACTCTAAAACCGCCCAAGTTTAGAAATTTCTGAGGAGAAAAGGAACTGGCAGGAGCACTGGTAAAGTAACACCCTGCACAATGGATTCCTTATTGCTGATGTGGCCATAAACGTTCATGGTTTTGACCTTCCAAGATTCTGGAGGAGCTTAAATAGAATAGATACTGGAATGGGTTGCTACAAAAGCTTGGTTACAAAATGGAATCTTGCAAGTGATCGTTTCTGTGAGTGTGGTGGAATTAAAACTGTGGACCATGATATAAAATTTGTAATTTTGGTTTCAAAGGAGGACGAATTGGACATCCACGGTGACTCTGGAGAAGACCTCCAGTGGCCGAGTAATTTTCAGTGTGCCATTTGACTGTAGTATGTATAGCATACATCTTAGCTCATTAGTAAACTTTGGCATATTATTATTATTATTATTATTAGTATTATTCCAGAATGAGATTTTCACTCTGCAGCGGAGTGTGCGTTAATGTGACACTTCCTGGTAGATTAAAACTGTGTGCTGGACCGAGACTCGAACTCGGGACCTTTGCCTTAGGAAGGTAGGAGATGAGGTACTGGTAGGAGTAAAGCCATGAGGATGGGGTGCAAGTCGTGCTTGGGTAACTCAGATGGTAGAGCACTTACCCAGGAAAGGCAAAGGTCCTGAATTATAGTCTCAGTCTGGCACACAGTTTTAATCTGCCAGAAATTTTCATTATTAATCATCATTCCTTTAGCCACATGAATTTTGTGCTTTTCAGTTCAGATGTGCTACCTGTTTGCTTAATTTTTTTCAAATGTTATTTGGTTCATTGTGACTTGTGTTTTATACTTTATGTATTATTTCTCATTAGGCATTTTTTTTTTTGTTTAAATTGTCTTCATCATGTCAAATGAATACCCAAGATTAAATGAACTGTCAGTTGCCAACTATTTCATAAGGCCCTGTTTGTTTAAATGTACTTTTGACTGTGGAATATTTCATTATAATTCACCAGCATTTTGAAGAAAAACCATGTTGTACTACTTAACCTCTCCTTTTTTTTTTTTTACTAATGTAGCAAAAATGAGACACAGAAATAAAATTCAGGAAGTATTAAAACTACATCATTACCTTTTGTGCTACAGTATGTTGTTTTAGCAAGCCAAACTGACATGCAACGTGGCTGTCCTGTGTGTGTGGGGGTGTCCTTTTTACCGTCTGCTGCTTCAGTGTCTCTTCCTGAGGGACTGCTTAGAAGTTCACACCTTGTTATATCTCATCAATACTTGTTATATATATTGATTCCAGCTATCCACAGTTTAAGACAACACTTACCCAAGTATCACAATGTGCTTAGAGCTCATATTAAATCGAAATAGTAAGTGGTATGTATGGAGTCCTTAGAAGGCAGAGATACAGAAACATGAACAGTTTACATGTTTATTCAGAACACATGTTGCATTAGCACTAACGCTGTGCCATACTCATTGTTGCTGTTTCAGCCATAATCTTATGACCAGCACATTGTGAGCCAGGACGGACTATCCTTCCCTAAGATCAACAGCTTGCTAAAAAAGCTTGTTCCATGACAGCGAGCAGGCAGTGACCCAGCTGCCAAAAGCTTTCTGTAATTTGCATCCACTTGTACTAATGTAAGCTAGATATTAGCACTTCAGTGGCTGGCAAGGGCTGCAGACAGCTGCAGAAACAGTTTTCTTCTTTTCCAACATTTAAAAATTTATTGTATCTTTATCATTAGCGCTTACAGCTTGTGCATCATCGAAGAACAGTAATAAAAACAAGAAAACTGTCACCTGCAGTAAGTAATAAGACGCATGCATGTTGCACGTATCAGAACTATTTCCTAAAGTGCTCCAGAATGAGTCTCTTACTCTGCAGCATAGTGTGCACCATTTTGAAACTTCCTGCTTGATTTTGTCTCCCATTCTGAAACACAATTTTAATATTCCAGCAAGTTTCAGGATAGTTCTCAGTATGTTCTAGAGTAAAAGATTTCTTCTGGAAACAGTCTCAGGGGCTGTGGCTAAGCTGTTTCCTGTGCAGTACCCTTCTTCCAGGAGTGTTAGTCCAGCAAAATATACATGAGAGCATCTGTGAAGTGTGGAAAGTAGGAGAGTTATAAGCAGAAGTGAAGATAGGGCAAGAGTTATGCCACAATAGGTCAACCAGTAAGAGCATAGGCAACAAAAGGCATGCTTCCAATGTGGCACACAGTTTTAAATTACCTGGAAGTGTTAATAAAAATACTGTTCTAAAACCATCATTCTCTGACTTTTGAGTAGCTGATAGATGTCCAATTATAGTTCCTCATTTTTATATCAGGAACTTTTCTGTAGTAATTATCTGTATCTACTGGTGCCCAACTTTAAAGACAAAAGGGTCTTACAATAGACATTTTGGAGAAGTGGGATATTGAATATGTTGACAATCCTATGTTATTCACAAAACTTTTACTAACTAGTCATCATATAATATTTGCTGAACAGTCTAAATTGGCAGAGGCTTGAAGACAGACCCAAGCAATCATTCTTTAACCTTGTGTTCATAATTGAGATAAGGCTATCTGACATTGCTAGTAGTGTAACTGTGTACTGTGGTGCTCAACTTGAGTTCACTAGAATGTGTGTAGCTACACAGTTAGGTAAGGATGCTGCCATTCAGTGTCCAGCTTTGTACCAGAAATAATGGAAGTAAGTCAATGGAAAGCAAACCCATGCACCAGATTGAATCCATGAAGGAAGATCTAGTACTCAGATCTTCTGCAAGTATTTTCTGATGCTGAATTAGCCAGGGCAGGCCCACAGGAGTGATGGTCTCCTGGTGTTCCAGAGAAGCATTTACTGCAGAATGTGATACATGTAGGAGAGTTTTGTCTGTAAGTTCCAGCAGGATTTCTGAGTGGTCTTGAGCAAGGACACTTCAGTGTACCTTCTAAATAATTGTTGCCACACTCCTTTACATTGAATTTCAATTCCTTTGGTAGCACTGTATGAGTTGTGCTATTTCCTTGTTGTTATCCTATTGTATGTTGTCTGTAATTCAGTTTTCCTTTCGTGACTCTTCTGAATGTGCACCTTTAATCCTTCAAACATTGGTGATTAATTCTGTGCAATATTGTCAGTGGTATTAATTAAATTAATAAAACTAGTCCATTAAAATGATGACTGATAGATTTTTTTTTTATACTAGTTAATGCTGTACTACCATTTAATGAACTAGGCAAATTATGTTTAAGTGGTGGTGAAGATATTAACCTTTAACTCAAAAAGTATGGACTACCCTACACTAAGTTGTCTTCATTTAATTTTTTATTTTCTAAAGATGTATTTGTTTTCCACAGAAAGGTGTTTTTCCAGACCTGCTTGCGACAAGTGGTGACTACCTCCGTGTTTGGCGTGCAGGAGAACCAGAAACAAGGCTAGAATGTGTGCTGAACAATGTAAGAGTGAGTGTGGTGTTGACAACACCTTCCAGTATTTGTTGCTGTATTCACCAGTTTTTACCCCATCACATTAATCACTGTTACTAATTTTTCTGTGACTTTTATTACAATGCATCAATAAACCTGGGTCTTTCATAGCTCACTTGTCTAATTGCGATTGCTTTTGCACAGACTGTAAATATCAACATGTGAGTATTCTGCATGTGTATTTATATTCTCTTTTAATGCTTTCATTTAAAAGCTTCATAAATATTTTCAAGAAAGTTACTTCACAATTTCTCAGTTATAAATTAACAATTCATATTTCTCTTAAGAATGATCCACACTGAGAAGGAATGTCGGTGATGTGACAACTTTTGAATGTATTATGATGTTACAAATCTGGGGCAGTTTGTTGTTAAGTGTGCGCAAGTATTTATCAGCAAGAAATTGAATGGATTTTACAGAAACAGTTATCCTAAAGCTAATTCGGTAAAAGATCTTTAATTTGTGGAAGCTACCAACATGTCAAACATTGAGTCTCTCTGCATCAGTGTGTTGATGGACACTAGTCGAGTATTTCACAGGCCCTAGTGATGCTAACTTCATTTCTATGAAGACTGATGTGCATTACTGTTTCCTCAATTTAAAACTGAAATTTTATTGATTAGTCAGCTCAAGACTCTGAAACAGAACTAGTGTCACTCGGTTAAATAGAAAAGTACGGTCTGAAAAATCATGGTTTAAATTGCTGAGTTATATGTTTTTTAACGAGTTTTAAGCTTGGAATGAAACATCACTGGATTCCTGTGTCCCAATAATAGATTAAAAATTAAAATGATTTGTGAACAGTCAGTGCCACAAAATAATGGCATAATTATGGGGCTTCACTATTTTGTATTTATTCATGGCCATTGTGCATGTACCTGATGCTTTACCAGAGTTAATGGTTGGTGGTTGGAACAATGTGTGGCACATGGAGTCTCTTGTAGCTCTGTGTTTGTGTTGACCCCATGCGCCATGGTAACACGTTACAGTAACTAATCAGCATGCAAGCTGAAATACTGTGTAAAGGATGTGACAGGTTGCCATTAATTACAGTACGTGACCGTAGTTGAAATGAAATTCAATCAATGTTCAGTTTATTTCATCCAAATACAGTTGTAGAACAGTAAATGTTCAGTGGTGGAGCAGATGCAATATTTCACTAAGTCTGTTCACATGGAAGCATAGCACTTATTTCAGTAATAGTGTCAAAAGTTCATCACAGCCTACACCCCACTTAAGTTCCCCACACTGTCTCAGAAATAACACATGTCCAACAGCAACGATCCACCTGTAATTTTGAGGTTGTGCCAGTAGCTAAAAGCATTAGTATTTCGTTGGTATGCCATGAAATGACGAAGTCTAAAACCTGTGACTCTGAAATTTCTGTAACTGTTGGTTTCATTTAATAATGGTAAGTCCAGATGACTTATGCTTACAAAAATCTCTTAAGTATGAGACTGATTTGATGAAAATATAAATACCTGCACCCTCAACTTGCCGTCCAGTGTGCGACATGTGTCATGTTCGTGACATCAAAAACTAGAGGGGGCCCCTACTTCCACGTTTCAGAAATAAACTCCTCCCCACCACTCATCAGAAAATTGATTCATTCTGCTCACAAACTGCATTTTTGGTATGCTTATTACAAATTACATTCTATAGAAAAATTTTGTTCTGGTCATCGGTCTGAAAACTGGTTTGATGCAGCCCACCTTGGTTATCCATCCTGTGTGAGCATCTTAATTTCTACATAACTGCTGGAACCTATGTGCATCTTGAACATACTTACTGTAGTAAAGCCTTGCTCTTCCTCTACGCTTTTTACCCCCCCCCCCCCCCCCCTCTTTTCTCCATTATCAAACTGATGATTCCTTAATGCCTCAGGATGTGCTCTGTCAACAGGTCCCATCTTTTAGTTGAGTTGTGCTACAGATTCCTTTTCTCTCCAGTTTGATCCAGTAGCTCCTCATTAGTTATCTAACCCACCCATCTAAACTTGGATGCTTCTGTAGATCCACATTTCAAGATACTCTATTCTCCTTTTGTCTGTAGTGTTTATTGTTCATATTACACATCAATACGAGGCTACACTGTACAAAAATGCTTTTAGAAAAGACTTCCTGACATTTAAATATACGGGGTGAGTCAAGGACTTTACGACTTTGAAATGGTATGGAGATTTATTGAGATAACTTACAGAATTCGTAGATGTGCCATTTTGTAGCAAACAACCTCAAGTTTCCAGAACGAGATTTTCACTCTGTAGCGGAGTGTGCACTGCATGAAACTTCCTGGTAGATTAAAACTGTGTGCCGGACTGAGACTCGAACTCCCGAGTTAGAGTCTTGGTCCGGCACACAGTTTTAATCTACCAGGAAGTTTCAACCTCAAGTTTGATTCACATAGTGCATTAGTACTCCACTCTGCCACCAGGAACACCAGTGTAGTGCACAGTTAAAATGGCTACTTTCTCTGGAGCACAGTGTGCTTGCATTGTTACCTTGCTCCCCAGGCTTGACACCACTGGATTTCTTTCTTTGGGGTATCATTATAGACTGTGTGTATGTTCTGCTCACACTGCACACTGCCATTGCATAAGTTATGCCTGATTTGCTGTGAGATGCTTGTCGCATCACAAATGGTAGTCGCAGCAAACCAAAATGACACCTGACACTTTTATGAGGAACTTGAGGTTGTTTGCTACAAAATGACGCATCTATCAATTCAATAAGTTATCTCAGTAAATTTTTATATCATCCCAAAGTTGTAAAGTCCTTTTTGATTCACCCAATGTATCAATCCGGATTGAATTTGAGTTCATTCCATTACCCTTGTTTTACTTTTTTTGATGGTCAACTTATAACTTGTTTTCAGGACACTATCCATTCCATTCGACTGCTCTTCTGGTTACTGAAGGAAAATACACAGTGGATGACAGCATAGTTTTGTTGAAACTGGTCATCCAATAAAATGCCTTTTTAGCAGTCTTGACTTGTGACGTTTTCATCAGTTACCATACATTTCAGAACACCCCCAGACTGAGCAGGTGATGAGTATAAAAACTGCTCTTCCATATTGTTTGCCCCCCTCTGATAGAATTACTATGTCGTAGGCAAACCTTAGATTTTATTTCTTCTTCTTAACTTTGTTTCACTTTACAAATTTCTCTTTGTTTTCCTTCACAGCTTCCTCCATTAACAAATTGAATAACATTGTAGATAGGCTACAATCCAGTTCCACTCCCTTCTTCTCAACCATTACTTCCCACTTCACATCTGTCGACTATTGCAACTGCAGTCTGGCTTCTGTACAAGCTGTAGATAACCTTTTGCTCCCTGTATTTTATCCCTTTTACCTTCAGTCTCTCAAAGGGAATGTTTCAGAAAACCTTTCTCAAAATCTACAAATGCTGTTAAAGTAGGTTTATCTTCCTTAATCCTTTGTTCTAAAATAAGTCAAACAGTCCGTAATGCCTCGTGTGTTCCCATATTTTCCTAAACTCAAACTGCTATACTGAGGGGCCATTACTATTAGTCTTTCAGCTCTTCTGTAAATATTTTATGTCAATATTTTCCATCCATGACTTCTTAAACTGTCAACAGCTGCCTTCGCTGGAAATGGAAATACAGTGATGTGCAAAACTTAAAGAGGGAAGTAACTTTTGCACGATGTATCAGTGCCAAATAACGTAGTTCATTGATAGGGTGCCAAATCTTCTGGGATACCTGCAAAACCTGGAATTGTCAGCGAATTACATTTTACCTGAGAAAATCAGGGACATCTCTGGGAATTTCTGTAATTTTTAAAATCTCAAGGAATTCCGTGTTTTCAAGCTAGCACTGGAATTTAATTTTATTGTGTGTTATAAATCATCATCATCATCATCATCATCATCTTGGACAGTTTCCAGCCACTGGCTGGGTCTGTCGGGAACACAAGCCTCTCCATCGTGTTCTGTCTTTCCACCATTTCCCCTCTTCCACCTTCGTCCAGTTCTCTCATCTTCTCGTCACATATTCCTTCACTCCCTTCACCCATCTATCTCTTGGTCTTCCTCTGGGCCTCTTCCCCTCCAGTTGCAGATCAAACATCCTCTTTGGAATTCTTCCCTCATCCATTCTCTTAATGTGTCCATACCACTGCAGTCTTGATTTTTCTATCCTGTCCTGTACTGGTTCCTCCTTTAGTCTTTCCCTCACATACACATTTCGCAATCTGACTCGTCTTGTTACACTCAACCTGCTCCTCTGGAACTTCATTTCACTAGCCTGTATTCTACTTTTGTCGCTTTTGTGCATTATCCATGTCTCACTTCCGTATGCCAATATGGGGACAAAGTAGGTCCGGTATATAATTCCCTTGGATTTCTGTGGCACCTCCTTGCTCCAAATAAGCCCCGTAATGCATTTGTAGAACTGCCCTGCTTTTCTGCACCTTTCATTTATTTCCATTGCGTTTCCCCCCTTACTTTCAATCATGCTTCCCAGGTACTTGAAGTTCTCTACCACTTGTAGTTTTTCCCCTCCACAAGTTATATCCACATTTGGCCTATTCTTCTTCCTTGTTGTGACAATTATTTCACTTTTCTTTGCAGAGAAATGCATTCCATATTGTGCTGCCGTTGCCTCCCATACATCTAACTGCTCTTGCCCCTCCTTCTCACAATTTCCACATAACATCAGGTCATCGGCAAAAAGCACTGCTTTCATTTTATGATCTCCAATTGCATCTGATACTTACTGTAGGATTTCATCCATAACAATAATAAACAATAAAGGCAAAAGTGCACTTCCCTGTCGCAGCCCATTTTCCAGCTTGAACCATGCAGTACGTTCCCTCCCCACTTTCACACAACTCTCACTTCCCTCATACATTTTTCTGACTTTTCGTGTTATCTCTTCATCTATCCCTTTTGCGTTCAGCACATCCCAGAGCTTGTCCCTACAGATACTGTCATACGCCTTCTCAATATCTAAAAAGGCCATGATTAAGTCCTTCCCGTACTCATAGTGCCTTTCCTGCAGTTGCCTTACCGCAAATATGAGGTCCGTTGTTGATCTTCCCGGTCTGAAACCATACTGCCCCTCTTGCAGTCTACTTTCAATACTGCTTCTTATTCTCTTCTCCAGGATCTTTTCATAGATTTTTCCACAGTGGCATAGCAGGGTGATTCCTCTGTAGTTCTCACATCTCCTTTTATCCCCTTTCTTGAAGATCGGGACTATAATTCCTTTCTTCCAATCCTCAGGAATTCTGTTCTCCTTCCACACCACCCTCAGCACTCTGTATAGCCACTGGGTTCCTACTTCTCCTGCTGCTCGTATCATATCCACTGTTACTTCGTCCCAACCTGGTGCCTTGCCCCCTTTCATCCTCTTTATGGCTTCCTCCACTTCATTCCAAGTTAGATCATCAATTTCCCCACTATTATAATCGTCTGCTGCCGTAGGCTCTCCATCGCTGTTAGTTACCCGCTTGGCGGCATTCAACAGATCTTCAAAGTACTCCTTCCAAATCTTTTTGAGCTCATGCATTTCCTCCACAACTCTTCCATTATTATCCATGATCCTCAGGCACTCGCTTCTGTCGTTCCTCATATTTCTTACCATGGTGTAAAGTACTTTTTTGTTCCCTTCACTGTCCTCTTCTAACATTCTTGTCCATTTTTCCATCCACTTCTTCTTCTCCGCCCTTACTATGGTCTGTGCCGCTTTCTTGCTTTCCTTATATTTTACCCTAGCTTCCTCTGTTCGGGTCTGGAACCATTCTCTGAAGGCTTTGTTCTTTCGAAGTACTGCCTCTTTACATATGTTGTTCCACCATGGGGTTTCCTTACTTCTCCTCTTTGTGCTAGTTCTCCCGCACACAGTCTCAGCTGCCTCAACTAGAGCCCTCTTAAAATCTCCCCATTCTTCTTCCACTGTTCTCTGATCTTCCTTTGGCCGCTTCTTCCTGATCAGTGTCTGGTACTGGGTCCTCCGTTCATCCTCTTTCAGCATCCATGTCTTCAACCTTTTCTCCTGTATATCTGTTGCCCTCCTATCTTTTTTCTCTCTCAGGGTGGCTACCAACAGCCGATGGTCACTGACTAAGGCCTCAGATGGAATGACCTTAACATCTGTGAGGCTGCTCATCATCTGCCTATCCACTAGTACATAGTCTACTACTGAAGTTTGGGACCAGTCTCCACTGTACCAAGTTATTTTGTGGCTATTTCTCTTCTTGTACCAGGAATTTGCGATCGCCAGCCCATTCCTCTTGCAGAATTCCAGCAACAATTTTCCTTCTCTATTTCGGTTCCCCCAGCCCTCTGGTCCCATATCTCCTCGAATCCTTTCCTGTCTGTGCCAACATGTGCATTGAGGTCCCCTATTATAATCTGATTACCTCCATTTAGCTGCTTTTGCATGTCATCTTCAAATTCCTCCTTCTCCTTTTTTGTACACCCCACCTGTGGGGCATATGCTTGGATGATTTCAATGCTTTTTCCTTTCACTCGTACTCTGGCTTTTATCATTCGATCATTGATACCTTCCACCTCCTCCTGCAGACTCTCTCTGACCACTATTGCCACTCCATTTCTTCCCCTCTCATTCCCTATCCAGTACAGTTTACATCCTTTACTTAGTGGTTTTTCACCAACTCCTCTCCACCTAGTCTCAGCAAGTCCCAAGATGTCCAATTTCCTCCTTTCCATCATTTCTACAATTTCTTCTAACTTCCCAGTTAGAGTCCTTACGTTTAAGGTGCCCGGTCGTAAACCATCTCGTAATCCTTTTCCATTGCTTGGTCGGTTTCCTTTAAATCCGTTCCGTGATCCAAGGCATGTTCCCTTTTTAAAAGCAGTTGATTTATCCACTACTGGCTTGCTAGGCCTATCGCAGCTTCACCAGAGCCCCGTTAGCTGTCATGTTTCAGGGTTCCCATAGGGCCTTCCCAGCTACCGTAGCGGTCCTGGGGCACACGAAGTCCCCGCTGTACATCGCCCCTATAGGCAGTCCCCTACTTTGTGCCGTTGCCCATCTCCCACGACTTGTTATAAATCACAAATTCTAAAATACTTAATATTTCAAAGTGTGTTACTTATATATATATAAGTATTATTCCATACAATGAAATGAAATGCTGGGGAAGTTCAGCCAACAAGACGCAAGTCTCGCCAGTTGATGCCACGTTGCGCAACTTGCAAACACAACACCCAGTCCCTGAACAAGAAAATCTCCGACCCAGCTGGGAATCGTACCCAGGCCCACTGCATGGTAGTCAGAGGCGCTGAACACTCAGCTGAGGGGGCAAACTATTACATAAATTATCAGTGTTTAAAAACTGCGATCAAACTGCTGGTTATGACAAGTATATCTCAGCCAACAAGAGACTAAATTCATTACTGTGACCACCCCCCCCCCCCCCCCCCCCCCCAGCATTAATTTATCAGGGATTTTCTTACTATTCCAACATGCTCCCCTGACCTTGAATTCTAAGGGATTTATTTTTTATTTTTTCCCCCCCCCCAAGTTTGAGTAGCCACCCTGAATGAAGCTTGGAACATACAATAGAATGAACCCCTACAGTATAGTACAGAAAGTAACTGAAAGAAATAAGCAATGAGACGAATAGAAATGATACTTTCACTCGAAGGCAATAATTAGATTGAAGTCAGTGGGATTTATGATAGTCTCCCAAACGTAACAAAAGGTGGGACATGGTTCCAATAGGATGTGTGATCACCACAGATATCAATTCACACCCTACAATGTACTCCCATACTGGTCACAAGGTTGGTAATGAGTTCTTGTAGGAGGGTTCCTTCTTCTAGCAACGCTGCTAACAGCTGCTGGATTGTCATTGGTGCATGTGGACTCGCTGCAATGTGTCTCCCTACTGCATCCCACATGTGCTTCATGAGGTTTAAGTCAGGGGAAATTGGCAGGACAGTCCATGCACCGAATATCCTGTCAGTGCAAGAGCTCTTCACTTTGCAAATCAGAAGTCAGATTTGAATGAGACACATGGGGAACTAGTACGGTGTCACTATAATGTTAACCAGTGAGCGTACCATGTATGAAGATATGGTAGTCAGTATGCCCAATATTATGCCTCCCCACAAATAACACCTAGTCCACCAAAACAATCATGTTTGACAATGTTCGTGGGTGCATTACATGTTCCCACCTCTTGCCAGTTGAGAATACATCCAGAATAACCACTCGGAGTGAATCTGCTGTCACCCGAGAACAACACGTGAGCCCATTCCTCATTGATCTAGTCCCTGTGCTCTTGGCAGCATTAGCCGGCCGAAGTGGCCGTGCGGTTAAAGGCGCTGCAGCCTGGAACCGCGAGACCGCTACGGTCGCAGGTTCGAATCCTGCCTCGGGCATGGATGTTTGTGATGTCATTAGGTTAGTTAGGTTTAACTAGTTCTAAGTTCTAGGGGACTAATGACCTCAGCAGTTGAGTCCCATAGTGCTCAGAACCATTTGAACCATTTTTGGCAGCATTACAAACAGCGCAAGCAATATGCGGGTGGGGTGTCAACAGAACACAACGTACAGGTTGATGGACAAAGAGATCAACCCTAAGCAGTCACTGTGCCACTGTTGAGTGTGAGATTGCGCGTCCTGCAGTCCTGTTAAATGTGGTTGCAATTGAACCCTCTGTTTGATATGGATCCCTTCGTGCGTGTTGTACAATGGGAACAAGCCGAGATGGTGTTTGTGTATGGCCAAGCTGCTGTAGGTGAACATGGTCTGCCAACTCCTCTCCTTCAGGCAGCAGTGCCTTTGGTTTGGAATACTCCCTATGCACATCAAACAATAGCACATCCCCCATCTGTTTTTCATCCTTTTCTAAAATATTGTCTTTTACTTCACTTCGGCTGCTTAAAAATAATAAAAAATATATAAATAAAAATATGTACAATGATATTCACAATGGAGTGCTGATTCTAGTGACACCAAACACTTAAATCCAAGCTATTTATTTATTATACAATAGATTTTTAAAAATTTTTTGCCGTCACCACATAGTCTTGAGAAAAGAAGTCACTAATTATCAATACATAAAAATACATGAGGTATTCACCTCGTAGAATTTTCCTGTCTGTTTTAGCTGGTGTCCATACAATTACAATTTGTTGATTAATTATGATTTTCTGGAATCCTTAATTGAAACTTATGTCAACATAGTCCTAGATATATACTATCCACTACTCACATTTAATCTGTACTTCGCTCATGTTCTTTTTGTGTGCATTGGTTTAATGTTCTGTGCCAATTAATCATTAGGCTTTATTATTAGAAGAAAGCATCTGAAAGCTAGTTAATGATGTGTGCATATGATGTATGTACACTTATTTTATGCCGCTTGAAGAGCATAATCCATTCACACCTTGCTGAGTATTGTACATTATAATAATAATAATAATTATTATTATTATTATTGTTGTTACTAATTTTTTAATAAATTGCATATTTCATCAGCTATGCTCAATCATAACTCCTAAACTACAAATAGGGCATATTGGGCACATGCCTCATTAAATCAGGCTTGAAACATAGGAACTCCTAATTTCTCAATATCAAGTTAGTGGCCATAACTGCCCTCCCTTCCAGAAAAATCCTGGGTCTGCACACTCTGCCTTAACTGCTCACAGCATCTACATCACCATTGGGCACCTACTCTGAGTGTGCCTTTTGGTGGCTGTCACTCATCAAGTACCCTTCTGTGTCTGGTCTTCTGTCTTTTTCCTACCGGGAGTGCATCCTGCCCACTCTTGGGTTGTGCTCAAAAGCGTCGTCTCAGTGTTGCGTAAGAGAGCTTGTACAAATACTATAATGTGCTAGGCCCCACTTTAGGAGACTTGCTTTGGAGTGATGATCTTTCAAAGCTGATCACACTCCACTTTAAGCTGAGGTGGACTTTATAGTTCTCACTTGCTCTAAGGAAGCTATTTCTTGATTTTTAGGCTTTGGTATGCCATATAGTGGTTGTTGTTCAGAAGCAAAGGACTTCATTCTCTCTTTGGTGGCTGGTCTCCTTTACTCTTAAATTATTAGCATTCTGGCAGAACTATAAGTTTGCTATACTCACAAGAGCTACAACTTTTGTAGGTCATGTTTAGTTTTAACATGACTCTCAATGTTTCATTACTTCTCCTCAGGTAATTAATCTGGCACATTTACAGTGGGCATTAACATATCTGACACTGGTTGGTAATAAAGAGATTACTGATGTAAGTTGATCGATTAAACCATGACCTTAAGCAATTTATTTACAGATGCTGAGCAATTTATTTACAGATGCTGATCATTGCCCATCAGACACTATATACACAATCCATTTCATTAATGTGGTGAACAGTAGGTTTGTGTGTTTTCTCTTGGAGGTATTATTCATGGTTTTTAATGGTGATTCCCCTGAAATTTCATGTGAATTTTGATACCATAGCTGTATGCATCAAATGGGAAAAATGTGGACAACTTTGCATATTAAAGCACAGTTTTGCCTTTCTTGGTCAAACATGTGTACACCCCTAACCCACTGCTAATAAAACTGACAAACTGCAGGGATGGATTCCTAACTGGAAATGGTGAAAAAAGGTCCTATGAACATGTGTCCAGAAATGCATTGTTGCCACAGTAGAAGGCACTGAGGAATGAAAGTTCCACTGACCAAATGCCATGTGTTCCTTATGTGTTGCAAGCTGTGTGATTGGTGCATCATACTGTAGGCAGATAGTCTGGTATTCATTTTGAGAACAAGCTAAGGTGGTGTTTGTGTATGGCCAAGCAGATGGAAATGGTTGAGAGGCAGCATGGCTATACCAAAAGAGGTACCCTCACAAACACCAACCACATCACACAACATTTCAAGCCCTTTTTGGACGTCTATCTGAAAGGACCCATGATCACACAAACGCCCAAAAATGTGATGTGATGTGGTTGATTTCTATGAGGGTACGTGTTTTGGTATAGCCATGCTGCCTCTTGATCGTTTCCGTCTGCTTGGCCATACACCGACACCATCTTGGCTTGTTCCTGGCCTAAATACTGGACCATTCTGCCACTTACCAGAATGCTGTGCCAATCGTACAGCCTGCAACACACAAGGAATGCACAGCACATGGTCAGAGGAACTTCGTGAGTGCTCTCTACCATGGAAACAATACATTTCTGGACATATGATCTTAGGACCTTCTTCCCTTCATTCCTAGTCAGGACTCTGTCCCCGCAGTTTGTCAGTTTTATTAATGTTCACATTGTATTACACACACCCTCTAACCCACTGTTGGACGGACGGACACACACACACACACACACACACACACACACACACACGGTGAAAATTAATAAAATCGACAAACTGCACGATTTCGCTGTAGTTGCACTGCTTCTTCATTTACACACATCAAAAAAAGTTTTGCATCACCCCGGTTCCCAGAACTCCTCAAGATACATGTAGATATTGTATCACAGACACAATCCATTTGACTGTTCAGAGATGTCACTAAACCCTCCCAAAGATGTAAACAACCATGCATGAGCAGCATCTATTAGATGGAGGGGGTCTGACAGCTGATCAGTTCAGTCATTCCACCAGGAAGGAGGTACATAGCTCATGTTGTCTGTAGTTCAACCATGCCGAGACAGTCATCACCATGGTTTGATCATGTCTGAAGTGTTACATTGTGCCAGTAAGGGCTCTCAATAAGGGAAATGTCCAGGCGTCTTGGAGTGAACCAGAGTGATGATGTTCGGACATGTAGGAGATACAGAGAGGCAGGAACTCTCAATGACATGCCTTGTTCAGGCCGCCCAAGGGCTGCTGCTCCTGCTGCTGCTGCTGCAGTGGATGGCCGCTACCTATGGATTATGGCTTGAAGGCACCCTGACAGCAATGCCACTATGGTGAATAATGCTTTTTGTGCAGCCACAGGACATCGTGTTGCAACTCAAACTGTGTGCAATAGGCTGCATGATGTGCGACTTCACTCCCAACATCCATGGCGAGGTCCATCTTTGCAACCACGACACCATGCAGTGTGGTACAGATGGGCCCAACAACATGCCGAATGGACCCCTCAGGATTGCCATCACATTCTCTTCACCAATGAGTGTCGCATATGCCTTCAACCAGACAATCGTCGTAGACATGTTTGGAGGCACTGTACAGCGAGTGCAGCAGGGTGGAGGTTCCCTGCTGTTTTGGGTTGGCATTATGTGGGGCCGATGTACGCTGCTGGTGGTCATGGAAGGCACCGTAATGGCTGTACGATACATGAATGCCATCCTCCGACCAATAGTGCAACCATATCAGCAGCATATTGGCGAGGCATTTGTCTTCATGGATGACAATTCACACCGTCATCGTGCTCATCTTGTGAATTACTTCCATCAGGATAACGGGACATTGCTCGACTAGAGTGACCATCATGTTCTTCAGACATGAACCCTGTCTAAAATGCCTGGGATAGATTGAACAATGGACAATGTGACCCACCAACCACTCTGAGGGACCTACGCTGAATCGCCGTTGAGGAGTGGGATAATCTGGACCAACAGTGCCTTGATGAAATTGTGGGTAGTATGCCATGACAAATACAGGCATGCAGCAATGCAAGAGGATGTGCTACTGGGTATTGGAGACACTGGTGTGTACAGCAATCTGGACCACCACCTCTGAAGGTCTTGCTGTATTGTGGTACAACATGCAATGTTTGGTTTTCATGAGCAATACAAAGGGCAGAAATGATGTTGATGTTGATATCTACTCCAATTTTCTGTACAGGTACCAGAACTTGCAGTACCGAGGTAATTCAAAACTTTTTTTATGTGTGTGTTTCTCAAAGCTTAGTTTGGACATTGCCCGTTCTAAGGCGGTACATGTGTTTCACAAAAACTAATAACAAATCCCATACCTATGTTCTGTTTTAAAATACAAAACTTATGCAGTTAGAAATACATCTGGAAAGCAAAACAGTAAAACAAAAAAACATACAGATTTAAGTCTGTAGTGATTTCCTGAAGTCAATTAAGGCGAAAACAAGGATGGTTAATTTCTAAATAACCTGCTGGCCACCGTAAATGCAACACCAAGAAAGACAAGAGATAGCACAACAAAATTTATTTTGTAGATAACATGTTGACCAAGTATCAAATGATTACGTTTACAGACGTCTGTGACATGTGGTTCCTGCCGGAATCAGTAGCCAGAGTAGCCGCCATTGTTGGAGATCACCGCTGCCACACGTCTCGGCATTGAGTCAAAGAGACGTTGGATGTGTTCCTGGGGTACAGCAGCCCAAGCAGCTTCCACACGTTGCCAAAGATCATCTGGTGTGGCAGCTGGGGATGTAATCTGGGTCACTCGTTGAGCAACCATGGACCACATGTTTTCTATCGGCGAAAGATCCGGAGAGCGAGCCGGCCAGGGAAGCAATTCAGTCTGGTTATTGACGAAGAACCTTTGGACAATGCGTGCCACGTGTGGTCGCGCATTATCCTGTTGAAATATGGCTGTGGCTGAGCCCTGAAGGTAAGGAAGGACAACTGGCTCCAGCACCTCGGATATGTAGTGCCGGCTATTTAAAGTACCGGCAATGCGTACTTGAGGCGTGCGAGAGTAATATCCAATATCGCCCCATACCATAATACCCGGTGCAAGACCAGTGTGGCGGTGCATAATGCAGCTGTCCAGCATCCTCTCTCCACAGTGTCTCCACACTCGAATCCGACCATCGTGGTGCTGCAGACAGAAGCGTGCCTCGTCAGTAAAGACAACGTCATTCCATTCTGCCATCCACATCCGTCTGTCATCACACCATTGGTGACGGAGACGTCTGTGGTTCTGCGTCAATGGTAGACGAAGCAATGGATGTCTTGCGGACAGACCACTCTGCTGTAAACGGCGTCAAATGGTACGCGCAGACACTGGATGATGCGTTACAGATGCAATGTGCTGTGCTATGGTTCGGGATGTCACTGAGCGATCCGTCAGTGCCATGCGCACAATTTGCCTATCAGCACGTGCAGTGGTGCACCGAGGTGAATGCGATCGACCACGTCGGTCCGTCGTACCCTCCTGCATCCAACGGTCACATATCCGCATTACAGTTGTTTGGTTTCGTCCAACACGACTAGCGATTTCTCTGTATGATAATCCACAATCTCGGTAAGCCACTATCCTTCCTCTGTCGAACTCGGATACTTGATCAAAAGATGTTCGCTGTTGTCTACGAGGCATAACTGATCGTCTTGTGAAACAACCACAAGGTAAACACACGTGCCGAACGTACACTCGTCGAAATCGCCAAGCCTTAAATGGCGCTATGAGGTGGCGCCACAGGCGCGCGTGATGTGCGTCTGCGCTGAAATTCTAATCAGTTGCATATCTCATCGCTGCAAACTCATGGTGTAAATTTCACTTGATTCGGATGCTTCCTTCAGGGTGTTGCATTTACGGTGGCCAGCAGTGTATAATACCAATTTCCTTCCCCATCCTTGTCTTTTCCTAAATAAGGCTTGTACCCTAATGCCCTAACCAACGATACATTGAATTCTAATCTTTCAGTTATTGTACACCATGTAAGTAGTTATGAGACATTATGTAAAGATTTTGGCCTGCAATGCATTCTCATGGTAGGTAGTAACATCACCTGACAAGTCACATTTTCTTCATTGTTTATAACTCAAGGATATACCAGAAACGTGATATCCATTATCTTAGTAAAATAGAAAGGCCGTTATTCTGCATGCATCAAGACAAGTAACTCAGTTCAGAGTTATTGATTCTTTTCCCATGTACTCATTGCAGCAAGTTAGGACTATACACATCTTCAGTAATGGGAGGAGCTAACATACTTTCTCCATTTTCTTTTTTTTATGCTCAAACAGGCACTTTATGACTTTAGGTCTGTTTTTATCAAAATACTCGTATGAACGTGCTGTGGCATCACACAGATGTTCTGACTTGACTTTGCATATGCCCAGTGTGTGGCTATATTGTCCAGAACTCTACACATTATATTAATTCTACAAAATATATGTGGTTGGCTTATAAGGTATGAACTAAGTAAATAATAAATACAACAATACCTTATGAGGCTTTGGTTAGAAGTACATACCTGTTCTGGCCCTGATAGTGTTCAGACACTCGTGGATGACACACAAACTAAAAGTGAAGGTTACACAAACAAAAGTGCTGAACTCAGTTTTCCAATGTTTCTTTGCTGAGAAGGAGCAAGGAGTACTGCTGCAGATTAATTCTCACACCACTACAACCAAAAATAATGTACTCGTAGACATCAGGGTTGGTGGCATTGAGAAACAGTTATAATCACTAAAATCGAACAAGGTTCCATGGCCTGTCGGAATCTTTATCAGATTCTATACAGAGTTTGCAGCTGTGCTAGGCCCCCTTTTAACCATAATATACTGTAGACCCCTTTAACAGGAAACTGCCCAGTGATTGAAAGAAAGCACAGTTAACACCTATAAGAAACAAAACTACAGTTCAGTATCAGACATCCATCTGCTGTAGAGTCTTAGGATGTGTTCTGAGCCCAAATGTGATAAGGTCATCTTGAATAAGGTGACCTCCGTGTCAATCAGCATGGATTTCGAAAAAGATGGTCTTGCAAAACCAAACTCGTGTATCTCTGACATGATGTCCAGCGATTCGTGGCTCAAATCAATCATGTGACTGTAATATTTCTTGACATCCAAAAATCATTTGACTAAGTACCAGTAAAATACTTATTAATAAAAGTAAAATGATTTTCTAGTATCACATGAAGTTTGTGATTGCATTGGAGGATTCATTGGATTGAAAGTATCTGCATGTTAGCTTTGTTTTGGAACTGGCAACAGATGTGGAAGTAACTTTCTAAATGCCTGAGGGAACTGTATTGTGACCCTTGTTCTTCATGTTGTACAGGGTTTTTAAAATTACTTTTGCTACTTGATAGAGTCCCCATGAATAGAAGAATGATCGTAGGACAATGGAACTTTGTGGAAATATTTGTAAGGACACGCAAAAGAAAAATAATGAATAAACCATTGAAACAATCACATTTTAATTTCCCCATGAGAGGTTAAAATTTGTTGATTGCGTACCATATTTACTTTGTGGGCTGCATATGTTGCTTGAGGTGACAACCATCTGCGTCCACAACAGCGTGGAACCACAGTAGAGATACCATTTTACTATTGTTCACAGTTTTTTTCCAGTGGTGGACTGTGGAATGTTTGATTGTTGTAACAGAGCACTTCTTGAAGATTGCACTTTGCATCCAGCATTCTCAGCCATGGCAACAGTTACTACTTCAACAGTTTGTGGCGCAATTGGCCATCGGCCCCTCTTGGGAGCAATTCCCAAATTGCCAGTTAATTCAAACTTCCGAATCATGTTCTTCAACTTCAGTGCGGGAAGAGGACCTCTCAGTATTCCTGTAATGCATTGCTACTTGCGCAGAGCAGCAGCATTATTGCTGTTGTTTTGATAAAACAGCTTTACAAGTAAAGGGCTGCTCACCGTATCCAGATCCATGTTGACTGTTTGCAACTGTAATCCACACTAATGCTTGTGTTTCAGCCCTATGCCAATGTACAATAGAAGTCTGTAACAGCATGTTATGACACTTTACACAACTAAAACCGGAAATCCTGCAGCTTGGGTACCCATATGATTCATAGTTTTCTATCTTCACTGGCTCAAGCAGCGAAAGTTTAATTATGACAGACAATAGTAACGTCAGACATTTTGCAGCTGATGCAGTTGTCTTAAATGAAATACTATCTGGAAAAAAAACCTCCACAAATATTCAGGCAGATATTGAAAATATTTGATAAAGGTGCAAATTGTTTTAATGTTCAGAAATGTAAAATTATATACTTCAAAAAATGCCAGAAAGTAACATTCTGTGATGACAGCATCCGTTAGAAACACAGGATATTAGAAAATGTAGCCAGCAGATTGCTTACAAAATACTTGTGTGCCTTTCATATAATATTACTCGTTTGCCTGGGACCTGTACTAAATAAAATTAACAGGTGACATTGAGAATATACAAAGAAGGGCAACACAAGTTATCTCTGGTTTGCTTGACTAACAAGATAGTGGCATAGAAATGCTGAAAAACCTGAAATTGTAGACACTGAAATTGTAGACACTTGAAGATTGAACACAGACTACCCCATGAAATAAAAAAGTTCCAAGAGTCAGTATTTTGGGAGTTACTCGAAATCTTCCACAGCATCCTACACATCAACGGACAGATTAGTCTAATTACAGTGCACACAGAGGCATTTAAGTGCTCCTTCTTCCCATCTTTCAAACTCGAATGGAATGAGAAGAAACCCTAATATGTGGTACAATGGGAAGTGTCTTGTGCCATGCACTTTACATTGATTTGCACAATATGGATATAGATGTAGACATGCTTTATCAGTAGTTCTAATGTGAACTGTGAAGTTGACAAATCAGTTAAGTCAAATATGAATGAAAAAGTGCTTAAAAATTCCACAGTACAATTTGCTGCTTTTTAGATTCTCATTTTCCAGTTTCTGCCATGTTGATAGTTGTAAGTGCTATTCTTTTTCTACTGGCCTCATATTTCACCAGGTGTTTTGGGACTACCTCCCTTCACTTGCCTTTTTATTTCTTCCATGATGCTAACAATAAAACTCTGCAATGCTTCATTGTTGAAATGTACTTCTAATTTTGTTGAAGTAATCAGTGGCTTGTGCTGTTGTTGCTTGTAATGTTATTCTAATAGCCATATAATAAAACAGACTTGTTTAAAAATTTCAGTGTGTAACCATTGTCATCCTCTAGATTTAACATATATTTTAATTAAGTTGTTGTGATATAGTTCTCCAGTGTTTTTTATCTAAGAGAAAGAATTTGATTCCAAATGGATGGGCAAACAAAATAGCCAATGTCCAAAAAACTTTGTGTCCAAATCTGAGCTTAATTTATTCTGAATTTGTTAACTGAGAAGAATATTTTGCTCAGAGAGAATTACGAAGCATAATGTAATCACTTGTGATAATTCACTTCCCTTCAGTTTCTAGCTCTTATTACTTCAAAGCATTGACCTTTTCATTGTCATTAGGTATCGTGTAATTTTTGTTTGGTGTTTACGCTAAAGTGTCCCAGTGTTTTTGGTTGTGACACATTCAAACAACAAAATTCTATGAGAAACTTCACCTACTTGCAGCTATAGTGTTATGAAAGCGCGTATGTACATATATATAATATAATAGTGAGTGTGATGGTTGATAAATATTTCTAATTTTTTAAAACAATTTTCATTCCAGAACAAGAATTCAGACTTCTGTGCCCCATTAACTTCATTTGACTGGAATGAAGTGGATCCCAATCTGATTGGCACATCAAGCATAGATACTACATGTACCATATGGGGGCTGGAGACAGGACAGGTAAGTTCTGTGCACTGTAAGTTTGAAAACAATTGAAATAATTTAATGAATTGTGTTCTATATCATTTGGTTTGGCAGTAATTATGCATAAAGGATAATTTCTAATTATTTTATTTACTTTTTTATTTTTGTTAAATCTAAATATTTCTAGTAAAACTTTATGATGGATAACTTGAAAGCTTGAGAATCCATCCATTGTTACTAGGAAATTGGACATGTACTACAGCATCTTTGTCAGTGCTACAGGATAGTTAGCAGCAATAGGATGTTATCTGTGGGGGATTTAATGGAACATTGTTTATTCTTCTTATGTTCCATGTCTGCTATGGATATTTTCTTAATAGTTATTACTACTTATAAGTTGTTCCATGTCTGCTATGGATATTTTCTTAATAGTTATTACTACTTATAAGTTGTTAATGGGTTATCAGTTTGGTATTCAGTGTTCATCATTGAGTGTGTTACTGCATACAAGGATGTAGGCTAGGAATAGAAGAGATGTGGCACTCTGTCATTGTACTCACTCCTTCCTGTTTGTTATAGTGGTTCAAGAGCCAGTCGAGATTTCAGGTTTTTGTGGGCCATACTTCTCCGTATGAGTGCCACAGTAGTTCCTTGAATAACAGAAGTTGACTGATTAAATAATGCAACAGTCAGTCCCCTCTTCTTTCCTCCTCCCCCCTCTCCCTCCTCCACCACCAAATACAATTATCGCAATTTGGTTTGGGAAAATAATTAGTTATAATTCCAAACTGGCTGTACTTATTTCTCATAGGCATTTGCAGCTGTTTTACAAACATGAATTGTTGCAAAATGGAAATGGAACTGAGACCAGACAACAATGAAAATTGTTGCAGTGCTTCAGTATAAACAAGATAACTTTGAAATAGTGTTATATGTGACATGGTTAAAACATTGTTCGCGTCCTTGATCCAGGAGAATGGGAGAGGTGTGTGGTTGAGATATTGGCTTGAAATGTCTTTATTAATCTTTACAAAAAACAATGCCTTATCTAAAGAACCATGTTGTAACTGCAAAAGAAAAATATTTATGGAGTAAAATGATCGTTTGCCAACAGGTACCCAGCAGGTTATTGTTTATATCCTTTTTCTAGGTAAGTGACTTAGTCATGTACATCCAACCATGTTAAGATGGATGTATGAAGTGGGGGCAGTATTTACATCTGTCTTTTCCATCAAAAGCTAATTGTTGGATGGAGTTAGGGGGGTTACATTAATCAAAGCACCATGCCACTTCTTATAGGTGAGAAAAATGCTCTCTTTGTTTGATGTAATTTTGCAGAGTAATGTCAAAGAAACTCATTTCTTGTGGTTTGTTGTACAGGCTGTTTCAGAAAGATTCATATGAATTCACAAGACTGTATCTTATACAGGAAAGAAGATGAAACTTGGGGTGAATTTTAACTTACACATAGAACTAAAAAGCTACTTTCCAAAGAATCATGCAACTTTACAGGAGTGTACGTCTTACATACATGCACAGAATGTTTTCGGGTATTGTGATTACTTTTAGGGTTAAAGTCTTTATTTATCTTCCACAAATGTTAAGTGTGCATCCCCCCTCCTGGTAGATGCAGCTTACGCAAATTTGTGTGAAGGAAAAGCACAAGGCACATAGGCAAAGTCTTTTTACAAATCTAGACACTGAGCTGACATTGAGTAATGAATCACACACACACACACACACACACACACACACACACACACTTGTGGTCTGTCCCTCTCTCTCCAACTCATGGTACACCCTCCCATCCTCCAACTGAAGGTGTAGACCCACCCCCTCTTCCTCTCTCATTCTTCACTTTCTGGCCATCCCCCCCCTCCCCCTCCCCCCTGTGGGGCACTTGCAAATCTGTTGAAAGTGCTCTACATCTTCAACGAGCACACGGGGGTGACCTCGAGGTTTTTCGTTACATAAACAACCATGAATATTGAAAATACTGGTGCCATTATTGAATGCTTTGAGGAGGAGGAGGAGGAGGAGGAGGTATAGCAGTGTAATCTCAATGAAAATTGCACTACACAGTTGTCACTGAATTGTAGGACACCTTTTATTGTTATGTTGCCATCTTTGTGATGTACATTGAGTAATGAATCACACACACACACGCGCACGCACACACACACACACACACACACACACACACACACACACACACACACACTTGTAGTCCGATCCTCTCTCTCCAACTCATGGTACACCCTCCCATCCTCTAACTGTAGGTGTAGACCCACCCCCTCTTCCTCTCTCATTCTTCACTTTCTGGCCATCCCCCCTCCCCCCTCCATTTTTCCATCTTACCCTTCCAGTGTTTACACTGAAATTAAAGTTTTCGAAAATAAAAATGCTGACTTATTTATAAAGCACTCTACAGTAAAATGAGGTGTGATCAAAAAGTAGTTCATCCTCTGCATTACAGGAAAGGGAGTATTATTTGTTTAACTCAGATTGTAACTGAATTGTAATGGTAAAAGTTAGTGAACAGAAAGGGGGGAGGGGAGAAACACTACCTACCCTTTGTAAATAGATGTCATTTTTCTACTTTCTATGTAGTATGCACTGTGATAGATTCCCAGACAACTGGGTGACCTGCGTGGTTCCCCAGTTGCTTCTGGGAACATAGCAATTGTTCTTCTAGAGGGTTGCAATGCAGCCCCTAAAATCCATCCAAATCCTTTCCCGGGCAATGTTACATGTGTTGTAAAAGCATACTTGTAGAAAGAATTGTGTAACTATTGACATAATTCAGTTGTTCATTTCAGGGAATAGCTTTATTTACACATTCTTGCTTCTTAATTATATTTAAAATTATGGGTTGTCTATACATCAGAAACAGATGTGGTGTTTTCTTTACTGTATGTTCTCTGAGTATATTCACACTTTTAGCCTGATTGAGAGGCTTATTTCTCCTGATTTTGATTTCCTTTGTTGAAGAAAGTGAAGGAAATGTCTAACCTTGCTGAAGCATGACTCCTGCACTAAGGTGTACTGTTAAGATCCAGAAAACTAGCTGATAAACTAGCATTTCTTACATATGAAAGGAACCTCTGAATGTATTTTTACCTTCCACAGAAAGATTACATGTGGGAATATGGGTAAAGATGAAGTCATTTTCTCAATAATTTATGTGTACTACTGCTTTCTTGTACCTTCACTGCTACAATTTTAACAGTATTGTGTCATAGCTTTTTGCATCACTGGAATTATATAACCTATTCATTCGTAGACACTACGTATGAACCAGTCTATTTTTAGGGATCATCGTTTGTGACATATCACTGGCAAAGGAATTTAGGAGAGAATGAAATTTAGTAATGTAATCAAGAAAAACAAGTAGGAGTGGAAGGAAACACAAATGGGTGTAAAAAAAATGGAGCAACTACTGCCCTGTATCACACATGACAACTTAAAATATCTGAGAGTGAAAAGTCCATTTATTAAACCTAACAAATGACAGCATAGCTGTTAGTGTAAACATGTACAGGTTAAAAAAGACATTTTCTGAAAATATTCAACATAAGTTATGAGATTGCCTTGTCTTCAAAATGAAAGGAAAACTGAAGAGGAACAGATGAGACACCATACAGTACTTGCATTATCTCATGACATACCTTGAGGGGATGGAAAAGGATGGGGGGGGGGGGGGGAGGAGGGTTTACGCTGTGTGGGTCTATAGCGTTGTATAATAAGCTATATATCAAATCTGAGTCTTGCAGGGAACTTTGCCAGTAGTGATTAGGTATGTTTTTAGTGAACCTGGTGTTTTGTAGTTTGTGGCTGGTGAACACACCCAGTCCTCTTGAATCATGTATAAATTCTGAGATTGTGTCAGTGATCACTGTATGACATAGTGGTGAATTGTTTTGTATAACACATATGCAGGAAGGATCTTGGCTTAACTGTCCAGGTTGTTAGGATGGTAGGAACCTGTATGAATAAAATAAGATCAGCTACATGTGGAATGGGTGTATGATTACTGTGTCACCTCCCACACCTAAGTTGTGTGAGACTTAGATGTGTGAGGCTTTGCCCAAGTTGATGTGTGAACACCCTGTAGTTACTACTTTCTTTTTCATTTAATGTCAACGGCATTATTGGCCATACTCCTGCTCCACAAGCCACATCTGTTTTATTCTATCTGATGTGTTTGTCTATTCAGTATTGAAAATCTTCATTATTACATAATTCCAGATATTATCCTGCCATTAACTTCTGAGTATTCCTGTACCAGGCATTCCATTTATTTTTCTAGAGAAAAAGTAGCATCTTCTCCAAAATTCTTACAGAACAGCTCAACCTTTCCTTCTGATAACTATATTTTATCTTTCGTCCTAAACATTAAAGCTTTACATCCAGTTCATAATTACACAGGCATAGTAGATCGATATTAGTAAGTTATGATTATTCTCTCATTTTTTCCAGGATTTTGGTATAACAGTAAAATGCTCTGTTGGCAGCAAATATATATGTGCATATGTTTCTACATATCTTCTGTTGTTCTTGCTGAATCTCTTCCTGAGTATTTGAAGCAGCCAGCTTTTTTTGAAAATTAATCTGTCTACTGTGGATCAATTAGAGTTTTCTTATGTACCTTCAGGTATTCTGTCTTTGCCTACTTAACATACAGCCTGTTTTGCTGTTTATTACTTCCATTCTGGGTTTACTTATTAACACTTTTTTATGCCTCTTTACAGTTAAAGCAAACTTTGTTAAGACTTTTTCCCATTACTACAGAAATCGCTTCATGGGTACCTTTCTCAGATGTCTACCATGGTATGAATTACGAACTGGTGTATTAGAGCTGATATTCCATTTATCTTTTTGGGATTTACTTCTTCTGTTAGGTTTTTCAAGTGGTGTGTGATAGTTTCAGCACACTAATTATTTCTTTTTTAATGTATTTTCATTTGCAATATGATTACCAGAAAGTCTTTGTCACAGTTTGCCTTTATAAGTTCTTATATCTCTCATACAGTTTTTAAATCATCTTTGGATAGCTACATGGTCAATCCTTTCTTTTATGATGTACCGTAATTTTAAAAAATGAAATTGGTCAGTATTTTCAAGTACATGATTATAACTGTTGTGGTAAGCAAGTCTCACTGAGTCTAGACTCATTTACTGTTATGGTACAATACATGTTGCCTGATGGCTGCAAAAACAGAATAGAATAGCTCCTTGCTCTGCTGAGTCCTTTCAGCACCCACTGTCATTCGCGCATCACAGTGTGTGCATTCAGCAGCCTAGAAAGTATAGCAGTCGTCAATCCGAAGATTGTTTTGAACACTACAGTACTCTATTAGGCATGGCCCTGTTGGAAGTGGTAAGCTTACTGCAACTTAAATTATGTCCATCATTAAGTTGCTTGCACATTATCTATAGATTCTATTTACTAGAAGGCTGTGCCTCATTTCATCAGAGGGTGATATCCATGTCCCCACATGAGTGGGTTTATGCTGCTTAATCTTAGATCATTTGTCATTAGAAAGTTTATAATATGTTGTATCCAATTTTCTGAACTTTCTACATTTACCATAACTTGAAATTACTGAGGGTCACTTTATAGATTTCTTCTTTCTCACTTCAGTATTTAAGTCTCCTGAAATTATTTTTGCATTATGTGTACATAATGGATTGTATGAGTGTTCTAGTTGGTTGCAGGAGTCTTTTTTTTGTGTTGTCATCTTTATTGTTTATGAGGCATTCAGAAAAGTAATGGCTCTACCATGGAGTGTATGAAACCTGTTTTTTCAGGTGATTCTAACAGTGTGTGTCTGGTTCTTGCTCTCAGGTACAAAAGGCGCGAGCGAGCACGCGCCCCCCCCCCCCCCCCCCCCCCCACACACACACACACACGCACACACACACACACACAGTATAATTGCATATGGAAAAACAGTATGTGTATTTACATTTTCTGTATCCAGATAGGCCCGTACAGGACCTGCAACATGCCGTCGTGCATTATCCTGCTGAAATGTAGGGTTTCGCAGGGATCGAATGAAGGGTAGAGCCACGGGTTGTAACACATCTGAAATGAAACGTCCACTACACGCTTCCAATGTGCGTTCACTACAGTGTCACCAAACACGGATGTGACCATCATGATGCTGTAAACAGAAGCTGGATTCATCCGAAAAAATGACGTTTTGCCATTCGTGCACCCAGGTTTGTTGTTGAGTACACCATCGCAGGTGCTCCTGTCTGTGAACAGCATCAAGGGTAAGTGCAGCCATGGTCTCCGAGCTTATAGTCCATGCTGCTGCAAACATTGTCAAACTGTTCGTGCAGATGGTTGTTGACTTGCAAACGTCCCCATCTGTTGACTCAGGGATCGAGACGTGGCTGCACGATCCGTTACAGCCATGCAGATAAGATGCCTGTCATCTCGACTGCTAGTGATACGAGGCCGTTGGGATCCAGCACGGCATTCCGTATTACCCTCCTGAACCCACCGATTCCATATTCTGTTAACAGTCATTGGATCTCGACCAACGCGAGCAGCAGTGTCGCGATACGATAAACCGAAAACGCGATAGGCTACAATCCGACCTTTATCAAAGTCGGAAGCGTGATGGTACGTATTTCTCCTCCTTACACGAGGCATCATAACAACGTTTCACCAGGCAACGCTGGTCAACTGCTGTTTGTCTGTGTGAAATCGGTTGGAAACTTTCGTCACGTCAGCACATTGTAGGTGTCGCCACTGGCGCCAACCTTGTGTGAATGCTCTGAAAAAAAATTTTGCGTCTGTAGCATGTCATCTTCGTGGTGTAGCAATTTTAATGGCCAGTAGTGTAGTAGACAGATGATGTCCACTATAATTTTATTGAAGTCTCATTTGACTCGATCTGTGTTAAGGCTGCAGTGTTAAGCCTTCGGATTGGGTAGGATATTCTAACATTAAAATAACTTTATGATTTATGTTCCAGTGTGTATGGTAGCAGGGGTCAGCCAATAATACTTCTTTGGCAAGGACAAAGTGCTTGCTGTGTTGCGTGTTTTGTAGGTGCATGCAGAGCCCGGACTAGCTGCAAAGCATTAACACTGCCCCCTCTCTGTTTAAAATCTGCAATTTCAAAGTTAAGGCAAGTTCTGGCAAAGTGTAAGTAATTTAGGAGAACACACACACACACATCCTGTGCAGCTGTACAGCTAAATTGTGCCTGTGTTGTGTACTCCTTTTGAGTACTTACGTGCGTTGTTTCCAGTGACCACAAGACCATTTGTTATTAATGTGAAGCAGTTGTAAAGGATTGAATATAGGTGTGGAGCAGGTCTCCGTGCTTGCCTTTGTAATGCCGCAGAATGTTCTGTATTTAACAGAATAGAGTAAGTGTTACATTTCCATGTTTGTAAGTCAAATTTTTATAATATATCAAAAACTGAATCATTATTATAGAGCTGACAACACACATTGTTCAATGCAAGGGGGTTGAGTTACGTATTTCAGAGATTCGAATGTTGACAGGAATTCTCACAGTGACTAATGTTTCACAGAGTGGCTGATTCACCTTAAGTGTTGCACCATCAACTAGGACCATACATTCAGTATATCTAATTGTTACCTTACATCTTTATGGAATATTTTGCAATTTTAGACTCTGTGTGTGTGTGTGTGTGTGTGTGTGTGTGTGTGTGTGTGTTCTAATTTATATGAATAACTCCAGCCTTTTTTTTTTATTAGTGTTTCTGAAAAATTCTATGTCTAATCGACCTATTTCATAATGTGTTCCTGCTAGACCATCGCTGATTTTGGCGAAAAATTGTGAGCTTTCACACATGCCCTCGATGAATATTGGTAAAGTTAAATGTTAGTTGAAGCAATACTGGCTAAGATTAGTAACTTTTTGGTCCAAGTGTGACTTTGCACAGAACATGCACGAATTTCTGGCAACTTTGAGCTGTTATATCCCAGGCAATATTGTGTGGTAAGAAACTGAATTTGTTGACCTCATACAAATTTATGCTTTCTTAACCTATGATTAAAGTTCCAGTGGCCCAGGCACAAAATGTAAACACGATTTCCAGCCTTCGAGCCATTCCATGGTTCAACAAATCGATCTGACGTTATACCAGACGCACACTTCCTTACGGACTGTAAGTACACCTGTAAGATCTAGCTGGTAAAATTTTGTGCAATATCTGATAAATCATCACAAGCTTATATAATAATTATGTTAGAAATACCACAAAAGATTCGTTATCAGTCAATACAATATAATATAAATCAGTACCATTTATCTCCAATTTCTGAACGCACTCAAAATTCATTTTCTGAACACACTCAAAATTCATTTTCTGAAAACACTCAAAATACACATAATCAACACTTACAAAAAGCAACAACATAAATCAATAACCTTCAATGGTGTGATATTGTTCAAAACATACGGATACATGTAATGGAACTTTGCATGTCATGGAGTCCAACTCCGTTTCACCATGTTTCTTATTTTTCATGCAAACTTGACCTGTCCAATGTACAACAGGCCAGGCCTGTGCAGTTTACATTGTCACCTGACTGATGTACTGCGGTCCCTTCCCATGAAGTTTGCATTTCGCCCAACCAGCATACCATGGGTCAGGCTCGTGATAATCACTTTTAGCCCAAGTACCAGACCACGAGTCTCTCATGTGGTTGCAGGTCAAGGGGTTAAGAATAATGATGAAAAGGATTTTATGATCCATTTCCAGCCAGAATACACAAAGGAAGCAGCCACTTGGGTAGCAGAGTACTTGTGGAATTAACATGAAGGTTGTTTAGGCTATTCAGTTGTTTGAGGTGATCTAATGAACACTTTATAGTTGATATGCAGCAAGAGAAGTCCAACAGTGTTCAGAATAAAGACACTTTGACTGTCGTAATTTCATCAGTAAACTGCCCAAATATTTGTAATAAAGTTCTCGAATTTACTGCCCTCCACGAAAGTTCTCACGCTCAAATTATTCTTGGGGCCAGAGAGCTGGCTGAAAGTGGAAAGCTTTGAGATATTTAGTGAGTCATGGAATGTATATCAGAAAGACAGATAAGAGGCCATAGGAGGGGGTGTGTTCATTGTAGACAAAAATATTGTCTCTGTTGAGTTCAAAGCTGAGTGTGACAGTGAAGTCACCTGGTTGCTTATCACAGGTGTTGGTGAAACCAGGTTAATTGTTGGATGTTTGTACTGGCCACCTGATTCTGCCGTGAAAGTTCTAGAGTCATTCAAAGAAAGTCTATGGTCAATAGTGCATACATCCCCAGATCATGCATTACTAGTTGGAGGTGACTTTAACCTGTCCAATATAGACTGGGATGTCTGTGGATTCACTGCGGGAAGGACAGGGGGGGGGGGGGGGGGGGGGAGGGGAGTTACAGACAGGCAGCCATGCAGAACACTTTTGAACATGTTTCCTGAAAATAGTCTTGAGCAGCTAGCTCGGCAGATCACACATAATGGAAATATCATAGACCCTGTGGATACAAATAGGCCAGATCTTATCAATAATTTCAGTATAAAAACAGGGGTTAGCGATCATCATGTCATTACCACAACTATGATTATGAAAGTTAATAAATCAGTCAAAAATACTAGGAGAGTGTTTCTGGTAGACAGAGCAGGTAAGCAGTTATTAGCATCTCACATAGACAGTGAAATGGCATCGCTTAGTTCCAGTAAGATGGATGTAGAGGAATTACGGGCAAAGTTTAAGCAGATTGTAAATCATGGCCTGGAGAGTTATGTGCCTAGTAAGTGGATAAAGATGGGAAAGACCCACCATGGTTTAATAACGAAATTCAGCACATGCTCAGGAAGCAAAGGCTGTTGCATCTCGGTTCAAAAGGGAACACACAGATGACGACAAGAGAAGGTTAGTAGAGATTTGTGCACATGTGAAAAGATTTATGCATGAAGGATACAAAACTACCACTGTGACATCTTAACAAAAGATCTGGCAGAGAACCCAAGAAAATTCTGGTCTCACGTAAATTCACTAAGTGTATGTAAGGCTTCCATTCAGTCCCTTTTTCACCAGTATGGTGTGGCAGTTCTACATCTACATCGTTACTCTGCAATTCACACTTAAGTGCCTGGCAGAGGGTTCAATGAACCATTTTCATACTACTTCTTTACCATACTACTTCTTTACCATTCCATTCTCTAATGGTGCATGGGAAAAAGGAACACCTAAATCTTTCCATTCAAGCTCTGATTTCTCATATTTTATTATGATGATCATTTCTCCCTACGTAGGTGGGTGTCAACAGAATATTTTCGCATTCGTAAGAGAAAGTTGGTGATTGAAATTTTGTAAATACACCTTGCCGCAAAGAAAACTGCCTTTGTTTCAGTCACTGCCACCCCGGCTCGTGTATCATATTGCGCGATAACACGAAATGAGCTGCCCTTCTTTGCACTTTTTCGATGTCCTCTGTCAATCCTACCTGGTAAGGATCCCATACTGCACAGCAATATTCCATCAGAGGATGGACAAGTGTAATGTAGGCTGTCTCTTTAGTGGGTTTGTCGCATCTTCTTAGTGTTCTGCCAACAAAGCGCACCTTCCTCACAATATTATCTATGTGGTCTTTCCAATTTAAGTTGCTCATAATTGTAATTCCTAGGTATTTAGTCGAATTGACCTTTTCTTTCTTTAGTGCTAATTGCCACTTTTCACACCTTACAGAAATTCTCTCTAGATCATTTTGTAATTGGAATTAATCGCTGATGATTTTACTAGACGGTAAATTACAGTGTCATCTGCTAACAATCTAAGGGGGCTGCTCAGATTATCACCTAGATCATTTATATAAATCAGGAACAGCAGAGGGCCTATGACACTACCTTCCAGAATGCCAGATATCACTTTTGTTCTACTCAATGATTTACCGTCCATCACTACGAACTGTGACCTCTCTGAGAGGAAATCACGAATCCAGTCACATAACTGAGACGATACTCCATATGCACGCAATTTGATTAATAGTCGCTTGTGAGGAACGGTATCAAAAGCCTTCTGGAAATCTAGGAATATGGAATTGATCTGAGATCCCTTTTTGACAGCACTCATTACTTCATGGGAATAAAGAGCTAGCTGTGTTGCACAAGATCGATATTTTCTGAATCCGCATTGGTTATGTATATATAAGTCATTTTCTTCAAGGTGATTCATAATGTTAGAGTACAGTATATGCTCCAAAATCCTACTGCAAATTGAGGTCAGTGATATGGGCCAGTAATTCAATGGGTTACTCGTATTTCCTTTCTTGAATATTGGTGTGACCTGTGCTACTTTCCAGTCTTTGGGAACAGACCTTTCCTCAAGTGAGCGGTTGTATATGATTGCTAAGAAAGGCGCTATTGTGTCTGCATACTCTGAAAGGAACCTGATTGGTATACCATCTGGATCGGAAGACTTGCCTTTCTTAAGTGATTTGAGTTGTTTCGCAACACCTAAGATATCTACTTTTATGTTACTTGTGCTAACAGCTGTTCTGGTTTTGAACTCTGGAATATTTACTTCATCTTCTTTTGTGAAAGAATTACGGAAAACTGTATTTAGTGACTTCGCTTTAGTGGCACCATCATTGGTAACATTTCCATCGCTATCGCGCAGTGGCATTATTGACTGTTTTTTGCCATTGGTGTACTTTACGTATGGCCAGAATCTCTTTGGGTTGAAGATAGAAAAATTAAAGTCAATAGTTTTAAATTTCACGTTCAAGAAATCGTTTGGACAGGAGAATTGTACAAACATACTATCTTTTGACCATTGAACAGAGTGCCGTATGGATGACATAATAAGCTTACCTGGTGTAGAGAAAGAACTGAAAGATTTGAAAGCAAATAAATCACCAGGTCCAGATGGAACCCCAGTTTGATTTTACAAATAGTACTGTATGGCATTAGCGCCTTACGTAGCTTGCATTTATCATGAATCTCTAGCCTGGTACAAAGTCCCAGGCAACTGGAAAAAGGCGCAGGTGACTCTGGTATATAAGAAGAGTAAAAGAACAGACCCCACGAAGTTACAGACCAATATGTCTAACTTCTGTTTGCTGCAGAATCCTTGAACATATTCTTAATTTGAATATAATAAAATGTCTTGAGACTGAGAAGCTTGTGTCCATGAATCAGCATGATTTTAGAAAGCATCGCTCGTGCAAAACTCAGCTTGCCCTTTTCTCACATGATATACTGCGAACTAAGGGGTGAAGGGCAACAGGTAGATTCCATACTTCTAGATTTCTGGAAAGCATTTGACACGGTACGCCATTGCAGGCTGTTAGTGAAGGTATTAGCATATGGAATAAGTTCACAGATACATGAGTGGCTCAAAGACTTCTTAAGTAATCGAACCCAGTATGTTGTCCTCAACAGTGAGTGTTCATCAGAAACAAGGGTATTGTCAGGAGTGCCCCAGGGAAATGTGATAGGACTGCTGTTGTTCTCTGTATACATAAATGATTTGGCGGATAGGGTGGACAGAATCTACTTTAGTTTGCGGTTGATGCTGTGTTGTACGACAAGGTATCAAAGTTGAGTGACTGTAGGAAGATACGAGACGACTTGGACAAAATTTCCAGTTGGTGAGATGAATGGCAGCTAGCCCTAATGTGGAAAAATGGAAGTTGATGTGGATGAGTAGGAGGATCAAACCTGTAATGCACAGATACAGTACTACTAGTGTCCTGCTTGACACAGTCAAGTCATTTAAATATATAGGTGTGATATGAGGTGGAATGAGGGTGTGAGAACTGTGGTAGGGAAGGCAAATGGTCGGAGAATTTTAGGAGAATTTTGGGAGAATTTTAGGAAAGAGTTGTTCGCTTGTAATGGAAACAGCATATAGGACACTGGTGTGACCTATTCTTGAGTACTGCTAGAGTTTTTGGAATCCGTACCTTGTGGGATTGAAGGAAGACATCGAAGCAATTCAGAGGGAGCCTGCTAGATTTGTTATCAGTAGGTTCGAACAACATGTAAGTGTTATGGAGATGCTTCGGGAAATCAAATGTGAATTCCTGGAGGAAAGGCGACGTTCTTTTCGAGGAACACTGTTGAGAAAATTTAGAGAACTGTTATTTGAAGCTGACTGCCATACAATTCTATTGCCACCAACATACATTTTGAGTAAGGAACACGAAGATAAGATATGAGAAATTACGGCTCACATGGAGGCATACAGACCGTCGTTTTTCCCTCGCTCTATTTGCAAGTGGGGCAGGAAAGGGAATGAAATGACAAGTACTGGTACAGGGTACCCTCTGCTATGCACTGTATGGTGGCTTGCAGAGTATCGATGGAGATGTAGAATATTTAGACAGAATTGCCTGAAAAAAATCGGCACCCAAAAAAATTTCCAAGTTGGGCTCCTTGTATCTCTGGAACTACAGGTATGACAAATGTGAAACTTGGCATGTATAACCTAACAACTGAAGGGTCTCAGATATAAAATTTCATTTATGTACCACTTTCCAATACTTGATCAATTAAGTGGAAAGTTCAGATTTTGTAAAAAGAACAAAAAAATGTGGTATTTCTGACCTGATTTTGCAAAAAAGCTGTCTTCTTTAAAACTTTACAAACTGGTCTCAATAGAAAGACTGTGGTTTTAACTATACAAAAAAAGAATGTATTTGATTGCCCAACATGGGCTAAGAGTGCTAGATAATTTTAATCAAAATTGGGCATGAAAATAGCGGCACAAAAGTGTAAACGACAGATTCTTATGTTTTGTAGAATAGACACACACTGAACATTAAACTCAATGTGCACAAGGCTGTGGAATATAAAATTTGATGCATGATTTTCCAATAATTCACAAATTCATTGAAAAGATGACTATTTTTGTGAAAAGGTGAAAATAGGATATATTTGACACTTCCATTACAAGTACCATTTTCTATTAAGGCTTCAGAATAAGTCTCATTGGAAACAATCATGTTTTAAGCCCCCTGGGAACAGTGACTTTAATTTCCTACATGATCTAACAATTCTACATCAAGTGAGCAAACTAGTTAGAAAACTCACATTGTGATCAAGTTTCAGCTTTGGATTGTCATGTTTCATTGAGTAAAGGTGTGATAAACAGGAAAGTTTAGACACAAAAGTGCCATTTACATTACTCAAAATTTTCAAGCCCCCTTTCTGCACTTCATTTTCTAGGAATTGTTCTGGTACCTAACAAGCATCCTGTTTTTTGAGACAATAAAAGGAATGAGCTGGTCCTTGACAATGCATAAATTTTATCAGTCAGTATTGTTGCAGTGTTGAGAAGCTCAAAATCGAAGTTGTTACTTTTTGCTTGCCGCCTATACAAGGTTCTCTTAAGATTTGAGAATCAAAGATAAGGTACTTAGCAAATGGTTTTGAATGCAGACAGGTGTCACCACAAGGGTTTTTAACCAAAATTAAGAAACCAAATTACAGGCTTGGGAACTTGCATGAAGAAACCCACCCATAGCTCTTATTTCAAAGCTATCAGACATGATCCCTATGGCAATGGAGTTGCCAGTTCATGTTCTTGAATCAGTAGCCTCAGTATTAACATGGATCAATGTAATATAGTGAGATATTAATTGTCAGTTTAAAAATGAAAACCACATACAACTAAACGTGGACAACAGGTTGCTGCTATGTAGCCCATTGCCGTGATACGTTCCCTCGTATTTGTCAGGCAGTTTCAGGTGCTCTCGGTGCATATTGGAGAAATTAATCTGATTTTGTGAGTTCTTGAAAACATTGTCATTCCAGCTGTGATTAGTTTGAAGTGAATTATGGAAAACAGATTTTCTAAAATCAAATATTGAATGCGATCTGCTTTTTTTATTTTTACAGAAAGCAAGTTTTAACTGACATTGAAGACCTGAATGATATTTTATATTGGAAAACCTTATGTTGCTAAGAATGACTATACTTTCACTCTGCAGCAGTGTGTGTACTGATATGAAATTTCCTGGCAGATTAAAACTGTGTGCCAGACTGAGACTCAAAATTGAGACCTTTGTCTTTTTCAGGCAAAGTGCTGTACTAACTGAGCTGCCCAAGCACGACTCACGACCCATCTTCACAGCTTTACTTCTGCCGGTACCTCATCTCCTACCTTCCAAACTTCACAGATCATCTTGTGGGAAACTTGCAGGACTTGCTCTCCTGGAAGAAAGCATATTGCAGAGACATGGCTTTCTTCCAGGAGTGCAAGTCCTGCCATTTTCACAGGAGAACTTCTGTGAAGTTTGGAAGTTAGAGGATGAAGTACTGGTGGAAATAAACTTGTGAGGTAGAGTCGTGACTAGAGCTAGAGTAGCTCAGTTGGTAGAGCACTTGCCCACAAAATACAAAGTTCCTGGGTTCAAGTCTCGGTCTGCCACACCGTTTTAGTCTGCCAGGAAGACTCTTGTGTTGCTAAGTTGTTGTTGTCCAAACTTTCATGTTTATCATGCCTTTAATCAATGAGGTATAAGAAGCCAAAGCTTAAACTTTATTCAGAGCATGATTTTTCCTGCTATGTTGCCTCAATTTATGTAGCATTGTTAGTCCTAGTTGAAAATTAAATCCACTGTTTTGGAGGGGGTTTAAAACACTTTTTTTTAATGAGACTGATTTTTGAAGGTTTAATAGATAATGGTATTGTAAAAGAAGTGTCGCATATGCCCTACTTTCATCTTTTACCAAAAATATCACACTTTGCTGAATTTGCAGATTATTGGAAAGTAGTAAGAGAATGAAATTTTGTATTCCACATCCTTGTGCTCCCGAGCTATTGCTCATTAAGTTTCATTTTCAGCACACATTTACTCTGAGGTATGAGAAGCTGAAGTTTACATTCTTTTGTGCTGCGATTCTCATATTCAAGTTTAATTCAAATTATCAACATTGTTAGCCTGTGTTGGATAATCAAATACTCTTTTTTTTGGTGATTAAAACCATGCTCTTTCAATTGAGACCAGTTTGTAAACGTTTATAGAACTTATATTCTTGCAGAATCAGCTTGAAAAAACTGCCTTTTGTATCTTTTTAGAAAATGTTTGACTTTTCACTTAATTTGTTCAGCATTGCAAAGTGGTGCGTAAATGAAACTTTGTATCTGATAACCTTGTGTTGTTACGTTACTACATGCCAAGTTTCACATTTGTCGTACCTTCAGTCCCTGAGATTGGGAATTTTTTGGGTGCTGATTTTCTTCTCTCTCTCTCTCTCTCTCTCTCTCTCTCTCTCTCTCTCTCTCTCTCTCTCTTTTTTTTGAGGGTTGGGGGGGGGGGGGGGGGGGGGGAGTTTTGTCTAAAATTTTCTGGCTGAATATGGCTCATAAAATTCTTTTCATTATTATTCTTAAGAGATTGTATAAAGCTGTGCAAGATGTCTAAATTTATTCATTTCAACAAAATATTGCCTGAGATAGAATAGCTCAAAGTCACTAGAAATTCATGCTCACTCTGCTCACATTCTCACGGAGTCAAACAATATTGTTTCGACAAATGTTAAAACTTCACCAGGGTTCATCGGGGACATGTGTGAATGTTCGTATAAAATGTCATTGAAGTATGTGCTGGTCGACAAGGGATGCCTACGTAAGTTGACATGGAATGACAACTATTGTTGTTTTAGTGTACTGAAAGCAAATATATTACAAATTTTAGGCTTACTTATCCAACAGGAATTTTGCACAGGTATTGATGATATTGGTACTGAGCTCACTGAACCCAACAAGTTAACCAGTGAGCTGTGACAAGTACATTAAACTTGGTATTTCTCCAAACACCGGGAGTCATTTGTCAGTAGGGCAGAATGTTTTAAATAAGTGTGAAGTGGAAAAACTGCTCTTTCTGTTCATGAGTTCTAGGTTGTTTATCCTCAGGTTACTGTGCTGTCACGTGATGAGATTCAGTGTAGCATATTACAAAATATCAGGAAAGCCCACGGTTTATGATGAAATCTGATGGACAGGAAAATTCCGTGATGCAGGAACAGTGCATTTTGATCCCCTACGGTAGAGGAGGACTGTACGCACTTTAATAACTGTCAGTGTTGCAGTCACTAGAAACACTGTATCATGTAAGCATTAGTTGGCTTCAGGAGGTGGCTATGTTGTTGGTTGTCCTACATAGCCAGGATGTTTCAGATTGTTTTTTCCAGTCTTGAGACATATGATACTGTTCTGAAGCATAATATTCCCTAGCATTTTTTAAAATAATTTATTTACCTCAAACATTGGTTCAGACCTTAAATGAGTGACCTCACATCAGACTGCTTTGTGAAAGAGGCTTGTCCCTTTATGAATTGCCCATAATTGCAATTTGTTTTGCTATTCATATTCATATACATATGCAGTGAGTGGCCCACCCTTAAAAAGTTGGTTATAATTTTCCTATTCTTCCCTAAGATTGTAACACGCATTGTTCGATAGAAAATGTCATTCCACAGGTAGGAGAAGTGAATGGGTAACATAAATTTGGGTAATGCCCTAAAAAAAAAGTTTTCATTTTGACCATTTGTTGTGATTTAGGATCTCTCCCTCCACCCCCCCCCCCCCTCCCTCCAAATGTAACTGACAACAAGTATCTTCACAATTATTGTTAGACCTGCGTCACTGTCACAGATGTTAAGTCACAATTTACCATCTAGTAGGTGCTGTTTTCGGTGCTGTATCTGTGACTAATGGAATGCCTGAGATACATGGATACTGGTGCCCCATTGCTCTTTGTGCAAGAGAAATTAGCATTTTCTTCAGAAGAGATAACATCAACAATCACCTTGACTACTTTAGAGGTTCAGTTTTATTTTAGAGTTATTAGAGTACGAAAAGCATTGAATTCTCCAGTATCTTTTTCAAGCTATGTTATAACATCTCTTAACACGAAGTTAAAACTATATAGTAAGCTGATAAATCTATGTAGGACTTACTTGTTAAGGATATATTCCCTAGATGCCTGCTTGATTATTGATAGCACCATAGCTTGTGCAGGATTGTATATGATACCCAGAGTACTGAAGTAGAGGAGATTTGTTAGGCTGAAATTTGGTTTCTGCTGTGACACACTGAATATGGTTGAACCATCCAGCTCACTGATACAGCAGAGAAAAGTTCATGACATCAAAATGGCCCATAAGAAGGAATATATCACATTGTGCATCCCCGTAGAATCCATTGCATCATTGTTGAAGCAAGAAATCAGGATTAGCTTAGAGTAGGAGATAAGATGCAACAGCTAGTGAAATTTTCCACTTAGTTGTTTACTTCCAAGTTCATCAGAGAGTTGAGTTTGTTTCAACTTATCTTTGAAGGAGATGATATCCTCTGTCCCATGCTTTTCTTTTTATTGTGGTTATTGTGGTGAGAAAACCTGCTATTGCATACTGAAAAATAGTATTCCACATTTTAGTTAACTGGTTCATTTGTTGACAAAATACCACCTGTAGAGTTCCGTAAGACCACTAGTCTACCTTTATTGGCAAAGGTGTTATTTATTTTGAAGTATTTGTGTTGTCAGGGCTGTTATCCAAATTATTTGTAAATGCAGTGGGAAAGGTGTTAATATACAACAGAGTAGGTACATAGCCCTTTATTTCCCATATGACTGATCATCCAGCCACATAGATTTGTTCTTATTGTTCTGTGTTTCTGTATTATTATTTTATTTTAGAACTCATTCTGTGACAAGACACACACAGGTCTGTGCATGTGCTTCTAAATACAATCTCTTATGTGTTTTAACTATTTTAATCACATTCAGTTCATGTTTCGAAAACATTGTGGTGATGTAGATGTTGACTGCCTCAGTGGCTTTACTTACTATACGATAGCTGAAATATGCATTTACTGGTTTCAGGTAAATTTCTAAATAGTTTTAAAATGTCATAATTGATCATCACTTAGAAGAAAAAAGAAAAATAGTGGGATGGGAGGATGTTATCAAGATTTGAAGAAATGAAAAGAAAGTGAAACTAACATCTCAACAAAACTAAGTTGATTACGTGTGGCAGTATGGCAAGCTATGTCAGTGCTTTTACAGTATAAAATGCATCACCCAAATTGGAAATGTGCATCACAGCCGGGTACAACGATGTTGGATGAGATGTGTCAGTGTTGAGATAATTAAAGTAGTGGCATTGAAGGAATTTTTCACTCAAATTTGTTCACAGGGGTACTACTGTTAATTCTGCCTTTTGTCAAGACATTGAGACTTAGAGGGTTGCAGTCAGATGAAAGATGGGAGATATGGTAAAATATGTGGCTGCTCTCTTGTGACAACACTTGATACTACACTTCATTTGCCATCAAGCAAGTGTTGGTGAGTAAAAATGTCAGTCATCCCACAAATTAATAACACCTGTGGCAATGCTTTTAGTATTTGTGATCTTACCTTGACTTTAAAGTCGTTTGTGAACTCGGGAAATAACTATTGCACTATTGCCCATGAAATTTCAATAGGCCCTGAAATCCATATCCAACCCTCTATATGATTTCAGCCTGTCATCTGTTTGCTGAATGTAGGCCTACCCAAGTTGTTCTGGTGTCGACATTTTAACAACGTTGATTTAGAATTATATTTTATGTGGTGCTAAGTTTCATTAGGGATGGGTCCCAGTCACATCTAGTACATAGAATGAGACCTAGATTAAATTAGTGTTTTAAGGGATTGAGAAGGCAGGGAGAGTATGATTGGTGTGAGGGAATTCTTTGGGCAAGATGAGTAATCAAACGTGGATAAATTAGAGATCCAGAATTAAATGTGCCATTGTCTAGTTGAAAAGAAGAGAAGAAAGAAAGAAAGAAAGAAAGAATACCATAGATATTCTCCGATGCCATGGTTTTTATACTTTTTTATCACACCTCTATTGGGTTTATAGATTGATAGAAAGTTTAGAAAATTTCAGAGCTGAGGAACTGCTCAGGTGTTTTCAGACTTTCAATAATTTGGACTTAAGATGAACAAACAAATTATCAGCTCTCTTGTGAGTGTTTTAACTTCCATAATCTGTATCAAATATTTTTTTATTTTGTTCTTTATTTTGAAAAGTTCAATGATTGTGATTGAAAAACATATTATGACTTTCATCACTCTGTACATGTCAGCATGCACAGAAAAATACATAACTGTTGCTTGTTTTTTCAGGTTCTTGGGAGATCAAATTTAGTGACTGGTCATGTAAAGACCCAGCTAATTGCTCATGATAAAGAAGTATATGATATTGCTTTCAGTCGAGCTGGGGGTGGTAGAGATATGTTTGCTTCAGTTGGTAAGTCAGTAGAACTTAAATACTTGTAAAACCAAGACATTAATATTAATGATTTTTAACATCATTACTATTGAACTTTTGGTGAAAAGTAATGACACTATCATCATCCTCATTTTTCAGATTTTTTGTTTTCACGCCAATACCCCACATAATGCACAAAGTAAATTTATACATGTAAATCTCATATGGCAAGTTGAAATTTGTATGGCCAAGAAATATAATGATAAAATCCTCCAACAATGTGCTTAATTAGTTACTTAAGGAGGTAAACTTCAAAGGTCATAAATGGCTCCTCCTCTGCTCCCTTAGAGATATATTTGATTTATTTTCAGCTTGTGACACACAATTTTAGATGCATGGGCAATGTCAACAAAGAAAAATTAATGTTATTTGTGCACACAAAAGTTGTTTACATTGTTCTACAATTATTAAATTAATACTGTAGGACAATATTCTACTCCACAATGAAAAGTTGGTTTTGTATGCAATTTAGTACCACATTTGTTGCTAGGATAGGTCTATTGTTCACACAATTACTCTTGCTAGCTTCTTGTTATAGGAGGATTTATGCATAAGCCACTGGTGAAGTCTACTTTTTAAAGTAGATCCAGTCAATATCCTATGACCATTTGGTAGCAAATTATGACCAACAGCTTCTTCCGTATTCAGGCTTTTTGCTGTCAGTGTTAATCATCTGTTAAACAAATGGAAATCTATTTTATGCCTTGTATTGTAACTGTGATTTTGCATATTCCTGTTTGTGACCTGTATGTCGTCCTCCATTATCATAAAGTTTTGTAGAATATAAACATTGCTGTTATTTCTGCTAATGGGACAGTCGGGCCTGACTGACCATGGTGTCATTGATCAGATGTGGTATGAAGTGATGGGGGTCAGCACACCACAGTCCCGGCCAGTCAGATTGGCGGAATTGGTGCCGCTACTACTCAGCCAAGTAGCTTACTTGGGGGCTGAGTACACCCTCTTCCTGTGCTACCCCCAAGGAAAGATCCCTGGCAGTACCAGGAATTGAACCCAAGTTCTCCACATGACAGCCAGTCACACTGACCATTCGGCTATGGAGGTGGACTATTGTAGTATATACAGCGTATAAATCGTGAGAATGTTAAAGCTAGTAATAGGCTTTTACAAGATGTTTTTGTTTCACTTTCACTGCAATCCTCATAGGACTCTTCTGCCGTGTGAAAACACTTCTCATATTAGTTCACCAAGTGAGGTGACATGTTGGTTGGCACACTGGACTCACATTCGGGACGACGACGGTTCAAACCCACATCTGGCCATCCTGATTTAGTTTTCTGTGAATTCCCTAAATCGCATCAGGCAAATACTGGGGTGGTTCCCTCGAAAGGGCACGGACAATTTCCTTCCCCGTCCTCCCCTAATCCGATGGGACCGATGACCTCGCTGTTTGGTCCCGTCCCCCAAATCAACCAACCAGCCAACCATATTAGTTCAACTGATCTCGCCCCACATACTATTCCAAATGACATGAAAATATATACTAATCCAAAATACACTGTCATATGTCCTGATGTGAAATGTTGCCAAGTTCCTCTTTATGTATGTCCAAATTCTGCATATAATCAATAAACTGGCCACATTTGATAGCGCCAATGTCAGATGGTGCACGTCGCAATTATTCTTGCTGGTATCAGAATAGCACATAATAATTCATGTAAACATTTTAAGGGCTTGGAAGTGACATTCACATTGTTGTGTAGCATATGCTGAAAATAAGTCTTTAGTAGGAGTTATTTGTTTCAGAATACTAAAGTATCTTTAACTAAAGATTTAGTTGTCTCACAAGTGAACATTTTCAAACATGATTTCATCTATTACTATGACATCCGTCAGTGAACACTCCTTTTTCTCTCAGATTATCTCACAACAGTGACCATCTTCTGAAAGAATAACTTCTTTTTAAGATGTAAGATTTCTCAGGAATTTGGAGAAATGCTGCTATTTATTCAAACAACAGTTGACTGTAAATTTTTACTAAAAATTCAATTGTTGGCATTCATCTTGGGGCTTGACATCATGCATAATGCATTGGATGAATATGAGGGAGGAAAGGGGTTTGGTTCAAAACCTCATCTACCCACTCTGAGCCAGGTTTTCTGTGTTTTACATGATTCACTATGCAAGGTCAATGTAGAGTTCTTTCCATGTCGTTGCCCATCTATAGCTTTGTCTTTAGTGATGTGGGCATAAGTGGGACATTAAATCTTCTTTTCTGAAGAATCCATCATGAGCAACACAAATAATGTTAAAGAGTCTTAAAAAAGATTACTAACAAAACAAAGGAACACTCTTTCTTTAATCTGATGAATAATAATACAAAATTGACAAGTAAAAATCACTTTATTGTAGTTTAGAAATGAACAAGTTGATCACGCAAAATGAAAATGCTAATTTCATTGAGACTCCCTTGAAGCAAAGTTCAACTACAATTTCAGTTTTTCTGTCAATGCATGGAGTTAAAATTCCACAAAAGGTTTAAGTTCTTCTGTCTGGACATGGAATTAAATTTCCCTGAACAGTCTACAATCAGTGTCCTACAGGAATAATTTGAGCCAAGTGTTATGACATCCACAACCATGGAGACAGATTTGTCTTCCAACCAGGATGATGTTGGTGGCAGAGACAGTGGCGTCAACATGGGCTGGATATCCAATCTGGAGTCTGGGCTCAGTCAACTGCAGATGGGAAGCCATGCACTGGCCTGAATACTTTCAGACTGCAGGATATCTTGGGATCTATTTTCAATCATGTGTGTTGCAAAAGCAAGTAGGTTCCTGTAGCACTTGGTAGGGCCACCTAGTGGAAAACCAGAAAATCTAGTTTTCGGTGAAAAGGTGTTGCCTGGTAGTCGGGCAACCCCCGATGCTAGGACGTATGATGTATTATTGACCTTGCAGGGAAACCACGACATATCGTGTTTCATTGTCTGAGTGAGTGAGGCAGTAGCACTGTTCATTGTAAGCAACCACTGAGCAGGGATTGCTTTATAATAGAATTCATTTATAGCTAATATTAACTGCTCTGTTAAGGTGTATCACCATAATTCATATTTAAACTTTGTAAACTGCAGAAGACAATCATAGAAATCTACAGTATGTAGAGCTGAGGTGTGTTGTGAATTTACTAGCGAAGCCCCTTTAGAAGTTGACCATCCCTCCTGTACTGAGTTACAATGAGACTTTAATAGTGATTCTGTGTTCAATCTGTGGCAGTTTCATTTTGTTAGCTGAACTATGATGCACAGTACCCACATCAAAACCAGAAACACTTTGTGCGAATGAGTGATTCTCATTTTTTAGCCTGTTCCCAGTAAGATTGCATCTATGAAATAGCTGTCCACTAATGGCAGTGTCAAATGGACTTAATGCCAGACTAGTTAGAAACACTATTCCCTACCACTAGGATAGGTTCTAAGAATGTACCGTCTACAAATAATCTCATAAGACAGCTTGTTACGTTTTGGAATGTACTCAGTGTTTATAGAATCCAAGAGATATTTTAATCACATTTGTTGTGGGTTCAGAAGATGGAAGTGAATATATACAGCTGGCAGTACTACATAAAAAATCCAAATGAGGTGGCACAGAGGTTACAACACTCGAATGTGGGAGGATAGTTGTTCTGATCTTCATCTGGCCATCCATCTTCATGTATTCCATGGTTTCCACTAAATCACAAAAGGCAAATACTGGAATAATTCATCCAAAAAGATCATGGTGGATGTACAACATTAAGATAATTCTCTAGCCTGAACTTGTGCTATTTTCGTAATGACAGCATCAACAGGATGTTAAACCATAATGTTCCTTCCTACATACCAACAAAACAAGGTTTTTTCATTCTTGGAAAAGCCCACAATCCTTTTGATTATTCCTGGTGGAAGGCACTCGTGTTTAAGAGCCCTGTGGACATGGAATTCATTGCTGGGAATGTGACATTCCATGGTGAGATTCCACCAACCACTAAGGTATTTAAATTAATGTGGTGGAATTTAATTTGTGTGTGTGTGTGTGTGTGTGTGTGTGTGTGTGTATGTGTGTGTGTGTGTGTGTGTAAGTAATTAATGGCTGAATGAATGAAGTAATGAAAGGACACCAAATGAAATAATATTGCAAGTGTTAGCAGACGCAGTTTAATCCTATAGCATCTAAATTTGGATTTGCGAATCCCATCACGAAAACCCTTATCAAGTATGTCCTACTTGAATGGGAAGTTAAGAAACAAAGCAGCGGCATTGGTTCCTAAATCACTGAGTCTTTGTTAGATAGAAGGCCGTACAGAAAACTATTGACAGAGATGTATAAATATACAAAAAAATGGTTCAAATGGCTCTGAGCACTATGGGACTTAGCATGTGAGGTCATCAGTCCCCTAGAACTTAGAACTACTTAAACCTAGCCAACCTAAGGACAACACACACATCCATGCCCGAGGCAGGATTCGAACCTGCGACCGTAGCAATCACGCGGTTCCAAACTGAAGCGCTTAGGACCGCACGGCCACAACGGCCGGCTATAAATATACACATCATAAAAAGTGCCCAATAGGAATGATCCAGTGAGAACATTATTTTGTATGCATGTCATATTGCAGTTAACATCGTGCATAAGTAAAACAAATGTAGAGTTAACCAATGGTGCTAACACACATCAGCGTGATTAATCCTGATATTTTTGAAGCATGCTTGGTGTTAGGCAGCTGCTCAATGCTAAAAATGCGTGGAAGGCCCATTTCACAGCACTTGCCACAGTTCAAATGTGGCTTCATAGTTGGTCTGAGTGAAGTGGAATGAATGATTTGTGTGTTTGGGATGCATAATGTACATCATTATGATGTCTTAAAGGACAGAAAAGGGGGGGGGGGGGGGTTGGTGGTTGGTTGGTTGGTTGGGGAAGGAGACCAGACAGCGTGGTCATCGGTCTCATCGGATTAGGGAAGGAAGTCGGCCGTGCCCTATCAGAGGAACCATCCCGGCATTTGCCTGGAATGATTTAGAGAAATCACAGAAAACCTAAATCAGGATGGCCGGACGCGGGATTGAACCGTCGTCCTCCCAAATGCGAGTCCAGTGTCTAACCACTGCGCCACCTCGCTCGGTTGGGGGGGGGGGGGGGCACTCATTTTACACACCACATAGCACTGTATTTTATTTTGTTGGTCATTCAGACTTATGTCTTACACGTATTGTGTGCACCTAATTACAGATCTAGATAGTCATTGTATCAGACATAGTATGCTTTTAACAGAAGAGCATATATACTTTTGTTGGAATGTGCCATAACCAAGAGACATGGACTATTGACAGCTTGTGTGATACCGTCTTCAAGAGTGAATCTCAGTCACTCATTACCATGAAGGACCACTATGTGGAATTATCCTGTTGCTGATGAGAGAAGGCACATTCTGACATAGTTTGAAGTGACAAACAAGTGCTACTCTGATAGCATGGTGCAGGGAGCCATCAATATGACTTCATTTCTGATAGTGATTTGGAAACTCTGATAACAGTATGATGTTTAAGGAAAACCTTAATTCCAATTACCTCTTCTGAAGAGACCATCTGTTAAAAATGTAACACTTGTCCACACTTTTCACATTGTTGTAAATCCTTATGTTGCACCAGAGCAGGGAAGCTGGACTTGAATTTGGAAGGAAAGTGATTCAAATCTCCAGATGTAGGTTTTCTGTGAATACCCTAGGTCACTTCAGCCAAATTTCTGGTATGGTTAGTTTCAAAAGGTATAGCATATTTCCTTCCTCGTCATTCCCCAATCTGAGCTTGTACTTTGTCTCAAATGACCTCATTGTCAATGGGGCATTAGAGCTCATTCTTCCTTCCTTATGATGGAGGAGGTAAGCTTCAGTTGTTTCTAAAAGTTAGAGGTTATCCAAGTTTTCTGTCAACAATTGCATTGTTACTCAAAAAAGTCATGCCATGTGAAGTCAAATGTTCAAGTTGTTGTAAAACAGAAGCCGACTCTTGGCAACCGTGTAGCTATCTTATTAAACTAGACATTCACTGTATGTTCACCAAAAAAGAAATTAATATTATTAATGAAAGCAAGTAATACATGAGATTCATCAATTTTAAAGAAGAATGTGATTTAAAATTAAATTTATGTGAATACACCAGAGAAAAATGCTTGGGCAGTGATCTGCATTGATTGTGTTGTAACAAATTATGTGTTTGAGATTATATGTAAATTGTGCTTTGATTTAAGAGTTTATGATCATTCAGTATTTTTTATTGAGCTGCCAGAAACACTGGGAATCTTCACTAAGGCCAGGATCTCATTCAAATCAACAAAAACAAAAATAGGTAAAGTTTGGAAATTTTTTTGAGACAATGAAAATATATACAAAGGATCTGTTTGGGAATTATGATTGATCATACTATGAACTTTGTTTTATATTTTCAATACAAAAGAAATATGGCGGCCATGATTATGAATTGATGAAGGGCCTGCGAATTTGAAATACGCAGACTACTTGCAGTGTAGCCCCTCAGGAGTTATCTGAAATCAAAAATGGATAACAATAGTTAATACTACATTAAATTTATGGGAGCTTATACCTGACCACAATGAAATAACATTAAATTTAATGATATGGTGCTAACTTGAACTTTGAGTTAAATTTTTCCCCCCTCTTTACGGATTTACAAAAAAAGTTAATGTTAACAAATTTCATATATGAGGGTGGTTTGAAAAGTTCTCGGAATGGAATAGAAGAAAAGTACTTAAATCACTGAACCTTTTTTTTATTTTTCAATGTAGTCTCCTTGTAGATTAATGCACTTGGTCCAACAACGTTCCAGTGCCTTGATCCCATCTCGAAAATGAGTTCCTCCAGGCCTGCAAATTAGTTGTCGACTCCGGCTATCAATTCTTTGTTTGAAGTGTATCTACATCTATCAAAAAAAGTTTTCAGTTTGGGAAGAGATGGAATTTTGAAGGAGCCATATCAGGTGAATAAGGCGGGTGTGGCAACAATTCATACCTTAGTTCATGTAATTTTGCCATGGCGACGGCACATGTTTTTGACCCAGCGTGAAGAGTCGTGGCACCCATCATGCAGATAATTACAGATGACATCTGGCAAGTTTGAGCAATTTCACGCACTTTCAATCAGCGATCCTCCATCAGCATTTTGTGCACTTTTGCAATGATTTGTGGAGTAGTGACACATCTTGGCTGACCAATGTGCAGATCATCTAAGCTCTCCCAACCAAATTTAAATTCATTTGTCCACTGTGCAACAGTTGAATATGAAGGAACAGAGTCCCCCCAGTGTATTCTCGAAATCAGCACAAATGTCCTTTGCTTTCATACCTTTTTTTACTAAGCACTTAATAACTGCTCGAATCTCGATTTTTCCCATTTTCATAAATCACTACGTGGGAACATCATCACCGCCACAGCTCTCTTCCGAGAGCACTGACGTGGCACGTGTTTACAGGAAACAGTCCAATGAATATCACGTGAACAACTCAATGCGCTAGCGCTGACCTCGTGTGGTGATTCCGAGAACTTTTCAAACCACCCTCATATTATAGGTGTAAGCTTCTAAAAAAAGTGTTTACTTTTTTGGTGTCAAAGGTAGAAATTAATCGGTTGAACTGGTTTTGTTTCATGCTGCACACAGTTCTGAAAAGTCGTTTCTCGAGAAAAACATGTTTTATGAGTTCAGTGCGCATAAAAGTTACATGTTATACATTTGTGATGTCTCTGACCACAAATCTGAAGTTAGATTTTCAAAATTCTAAATATGTAACCCAGTATGGCAGACCAAAACATATGTTTGATGAATTTTGACCAAAAAAGTGTTTTTGTTGCTTATGTTTTGTCTGCAATTCCAGGACCATATATCGACCCTGCCTCTAACTCGAATAGTTCCTGGTGAGCAATTCCCTCATTATTCTTGGCGAGAAAAGTTTATTTGGCTGAGCTGGATATATTGCATTTGGCAACCTGCACACAATGTTCGTCAGCTTTTTCAGTGAATATGTTTGCGTGCATACTGCAATGTAAATCATTTTGTGAATGTGCATCACGGCACAACAAGTTTTCTATCTGAGCTGTACATTTCTGGCTGAGAGCATCCCACAGTGGCTATGACACTGCTTCAAACAATGTGCAGTAGAAACTTTTGTAACACATGGATTAAAAACATTTTCGTCCCAACATTCTAGACACACATACCTTTCAAAAAATGCAATATAAATTTAATTTTTGGCCATTTTGAATGAGGACTTGGCCTTAAGGGAAAAAATTATGTGAAAATTAACACCAACCAAACAAATTTGATTTTGTTCCATGCCAAATGAAGTGGGACAGAATGTCAATATGGTCCTGTTACGCAAACTTCCAAAAGTCCTTGTTTTCCAGCTGTATTTTATGAAACTTTTCCACCTAAAACTTGTCATAACAAAGTGACAAGGAAAGTAAAATGAACCATGAAAGACACAAAAACGACTAGAGCAAGGAAAATGCAGGTACACAAGACTGAATTATGGAAAGGCAAAGATAATACTTTTACTGGACATTTTCAGCGTTATAAAATGATGTAAAGACAGCAAAACCAATGTCAAACTGTAGGTTAATTTTAAAATGTCATAGACACTGTGGTCCATTTTTATGTCGTATGAGTCCCATCCTGGTCTCACCCTTTCAATTTGATGCCACTTTGGTATCTTGAATGTCATTTTTTCATCTTTTTTATTCAAGCAGCTTTTCATTTGGCCTCATGAGGTTTGGTGGACCCAATTCTGGACCATTTTGCCACAAGGAAATTCTGAGGTGGTTACCGTGAACAGAATTTGGGGACAAGTGCACCTCAAGTCAATAAGGGTAACCCCTAGACCATGGAGGTGACAGTCCATTGTTAAATCCAATACCGAGCAAGGTTGAAAACTGGTAAGATATTGAATTTGTGTTTGAGAGGACAGTGACTCAAATTCCCATCTGACCATCTTGATTTAGGTTTTCTTTATTTCCCCTAAATCAGGATGGGCCCTTCGAAAGTGCACAGCTGATTTTCTTCCCCATTCCAAGCTTGAGTTCCATCTCTTATGACTTCTTAACAAGGAAATTAAACCTCATTTGTCCTTCCTTGAATTAGCTCATAAAGTCTGTAGCCTTTAAACTTCTACTATTGAACTTGAAGAAGATTCTATTGTAAATCATGCTCAAATATCACATTGCTTCAGTGATTTTTTTATGGATGGAGTGTCACTGTAGCAAATTAACAATATTATGAAGTAAATCCCATTGGACATGACTCAAAAGTTTGAGTACAAAATTTAGAAACATTTTATACTGAGCTTACGAAATATATACTCATTAAAAAAGTTTGTGACCACTGGGGTCATCAAATCAGTAAAATAATAGGTCATCCACTAGTCATAATAAATGGCACTGGTCTTTTGAACCAAGAAATTTCCCACATTTATTGAAATATGCTGAAGTAAAGCTTGAAGAGGGAGCCAAGAGAAGATATGGGATGTCATATCTCTCTCTCTCTCTCTCTCTCTCTCTCTCTCTCTCTCTCTACCCCCCTTCCCCCTCCCCCTCCCCCCGACTCACTCTCCAGGTGTAGGTTTCTAGGGTATTTCCTAGTGCATGGCCATTATCACATCAGTTCCATATCAAATTTGAATGTATGTGAATCTCGGGCTGTTTCAATACTGCCCCATAGGTGTAAACACACTCAGTTGCCTCTCAGCTCACCTACAGGTAGTTGCAGTTAGTATAGGCTATGCACAGGGTGGCCTAATCACATGCATTATCTGCATGCATGAGGCGCATACCCATCCCAGTGTGCATGTGTTCTTCCTGTGCAGTAGCATGGTGTAGGCTACGGCCAGACAGCTGGCTATTTCCCTACCTGTGTCTGCGCCCACCCCTGTCCACCTGCCTGCCAGCTGGTACGTGAGCTGAAACAGCTTGGTCTCTCTGATGACTGATTTCATGTTCAGTACAGCATTAAATTTCAGCCAAAACAAAATACAAATAATATATATTCCTAAGATCCCTTGCATTGATTTCCTTAAAGGGACAGAAATATTTTGTTATGCACAACATGAAATGTCACTAACATGAATATATGTTTCAGGGGCTGACGGTTCTGTGAGGATGTTCGATTTGCGTCATTTAGAACATTCTACCATAATATATGAAGATCCTCAACATACACCACTCCTTCGCCTGGCATGGAACAAACAGGATCCCAATTACTTAGCAACAGTTGCAATGGATGCCTGTGAGGTATTTTTTCTGGTAGATAACTATAAGAAATCTTGAACTGTTTATTTCTGCGTATACAGAAAAAAATAGTGCAATATATCATTCTTCAACTAATTGTATGCCTTTGGCTGCCTTTTGCAAGCAGCAGTTTGGTTATTTGAGTAGTCTGAATATGTCATGTAAAGCATCTCAAATCATTACGCCACCACCAGTCTTTCAAAGTTCTCAAGTTTACTCTGCACTAGCAAGTGAAGGATGTCATTTAGAAATTAACCCCCGTGTGGTCTTCATGTTGTGGAAGACTTTGAGTCTTGAGGAGGATGTAAGTAATGTATGTGGAAGACGTAAGTAATGACAGAATGAAGCTTTAGTTTGATAGTGAAGAATACTTAGATAGTGCAGGTAGAATACAGTAACGTATACTTCGGCATCTTAATCTTGATTGGGGTCTGATGTGTCAACAAATGAGATTCCATCAAATGCCTCAGGTGGTATTAAAAGTTCTCTACTGCCTCTTAACACTTTTTGGACATCAACCATACCGGTACGGTGGTAGTCATATTGTCGTGCCAGCCCACAACCGTAGAGATACACCCGGCTTTTCTATCATGCTGTACATGACACTTTATTGGGTGATTGCTCCCTTCTGTGACTGCCATCTGTTGCGAACGTGTGGAACTACTTGCATTTTCAGGAGACCTTGTATAAATTCGATCTATGGGAACTACATTGGTACTTGCACTTGTGTTTTCGTGTTTTGTGAGAATGATGTTTGATGTTCGAGTGGAAAGAAAATTAGAGAAGTACTTGTAAATGAAGACTGAGCTGTAGAATATGTTAGTGATTTTAAAGATGGACAAAAATTGCGAAATATTACCAAGAGAAAGTGAAGATGTATGGAGTGACATTGAAATTACTCATGAACTCTGGGCCCCTCACAGGAGAGAATGAAACGGAAGGGAAATATTGAATACAGATGGCATATTTACACTCAGAAGTATGCTTTCTGTAAAGATAATTCTGGAGTGAATCCTTGTTGTGCACCAAAAGAGGAGCATAATGAAAGTGAATGTTTTGATCTTATACTTGACAGGCAGTTGATTTGATACACTGCCAGTGAAACTAACAGCTTTCACAAAGTAGTGACTGAACAATGTCAATGCCCTACCAGGGGAGTAGAATAGACAGATAAAAGTGTAGATGAGATGTATAAGTTTTTAAGTCTGCATGCAGATGCCTTATGAAAAAAAAGAATAGACTGAAGAACTATTGGTCTACAGACTTACAGACTAAACACCCTTATTTTCGAAAGTAATGCTTAGAAAATGATTTCTGACAGTTCTTTGAATTTTATGTTTTAGTGATGCAGGCATTTTGGGAGTTGCTGAGAGAGCAAAAAGGCTTTATAAAATAAAGTATACTGTGAATGTTTTTAAAAGTGAAATTCAAGTCAGTTCTAAATTCATGCAGAGATTTGTGTGTTGGTGAGTCTCTAATGTTGTGGAAAGTTTGAAAACAAATCTATCAGTATATACCAAGCAAAAGGACACATTTAGAATAAAACTGTTTATAATGTGCAATGTTGAAACTAAATTTATTTTAGGCATTAGCGTGTACACAGGTAAAGGAACAGAAATGGAAGTTAATTGTGGCCTTTGTGTTTCTGGCACTGTTGTAACCACTTTGTTGAAACCTTGCTTCAACATAGGTATTATTATTTTTTGTGATTATTGATATGCAAGCCCTAATGTGTTTGTCTTTCTATACAAGAATAGAACTGATGCCTGTGTGACAGTTAGGCCAAAAATACAGGAATAGAACTGATGCCTCTGTGACAGTTAGGCCAAAAAGGAAAGGGGTGCCAACAGATTCAAAACCAAAGGAAGGCCAAATTACATCAAGCCGTACTGGTTGTATGTGGACAGGAAAGTTTATGGACAAGGGAGAAGTGCATGTGTTTTCACCAATTCACACAGACACGGTTGTTGATACAGGAAGAGCAACAACAGAGAAACAGTAAAGAAAAATCAAGAAACACAGTACTGTATACATTGAGGTGATGGTGTAGTGCAGCAGCTCGATGTGGCATAGACTTGGCAAGTCGTCGGAAGTCCCCTGCAGAAATGTTGAGCCGTGCTGCCTCTACTGTCTGTAATTGTGGAGGTGTTACCAGTACAGGATTTTGTGTACGAACTGACCTCTCGGTTACATCCCCTAAACGTTCGATGGTTTTCATTTTAGACGATATGGGTGGCTAGATCATTTGCTCAAATTGTCCAGAATGTTGTTCAAACCAATCATGAACAATTGTGGGCTGGTGATATGGCACATTGTCAATCCACGAATGGCTGCAAATGGTGTCCAAGTAGCTGAACATAACCAGGACCCAGTCCATGCTGGGATAACTCAGCTCTTGTTGGCAACTTGGGTTCAGGGCTTTGTGGGGTCTGCACCACACTTGAACCCTACCATCAACTCTGTAGCAACTGAAATCAGGACCCATCTGACTAGGCCTCAGTTGTCTAGGGTCCAACTGATATAGTCACAAGCCCAGGAGAAACACTGCAGGTGACTTCATGCTGTTAGCAAAGACACTTGCGTCAGTTGTGTGCTGCTGTAGCCCATTAAGGCCAAATTTTGGCACATTCCCTAACGGATACAGTTGTCGTATGTCCCACATTGATTGCTTCTGTTATTTCGTTCAGTGTTGCTTGTCTGTTAGCACTGACAACTCTGCGCAAATGCCACTGCTCTCGATCATTAAATGAAGGCCTTTGCATTGCCCTTGGTGGGAGGTAATGGCTGAGATGTGGTATTCTGGGCACACTCTCGACACTGAGGATCTCGGAATGTTAAATTTCCTAACGATTTCTGAAATGGAATGTCCTCTGCGTCTAGCTCTAACTACTATTCGATGTTCAAAGTCTGTTAATTCCCATCGTGTGCCCATAATCGTGTTGGAAACCTTCTCACATGAATCAACTGAATGCAAATGTCAGCTATGCCGATGCACTGCCCTTTTATACCTTAAGTATGCAGTAGTACCACCATCTGTATATGTGGATATCACTGTCTGGTGACTTTTGTCACCTCAGTGTGTAGCCAGAAGATGGGAGCAATGGATAAAACTATCATGCAGATTCGCTCTAGTGAGTGCACATCAAAGTCAGTCAAGTGATATAGAAAGTTATTATTTCACCTCTTGGACTTGTCTGTACTGAACACGTATGTTCTTTACCAAATGAAAGCTGGTAAAAAACCACAAGTACTAGACTTTCGCTTGGCGCTCATGAAACAGTTGCTTGAGAGATACAGCATTCCCACAGAATCTGCAAAGGGAGGAAGACCAACGCCGCATGAGACACCACTCCATATCCCCGGTACCCCACAATGTGTATAAAAACATCGTCATCAAAGGGTTGATATTGCAACGCTATGAAGACGGAATGCAACTAATTTGAAATTGGCGTGAAGTGGACTGCATGCTTAGATACATATACTATACATAGGAGTAAGGTAATCTATATTCTAATTATGAGGAAAGTTTATGTAGTGAGTTTTTCATTCAGAATCTCTGTTTGAATGTCGGTTGTTCATGAGATGATCAGGTAATGCCTTGTGTGAGGAGGAGAGATGTGTACTTTCACAGGTTGGAATTTGACTGTGAGAGGATCATAGCCTATCGAGACTGCAGTTTATTGTTCAGCAATATTGCAACTCAGGTTGGTCGGGGTTCCATGACTGCTGTGCAAATATGAAATTTATCAGTTTAGGAAGGCCGTAATCAGCACTGTGCAGGATCTCAATGGCACTCGCCCAGCTAATGCCCTAGAGCATCCTTACATCGTTCTTTTGGGCATGCAGAGGAATAATGTACCTTGAATCAGGAAATGGGCTCCTTTGCAGCAAGACAAGCATCCACACAGGTGACGTGATGACATCTGGAGCATCTTGGACTGTCAGCACAGCAACCTTTTGCAGCTTCCCTTGACTTTTGCAGAAAGAGCATGCCATTGTGGTGTTGCCTACAACACTGGGCACAGGAGTGGCACCACATTGTCTGTTCAGAAAAGTCCCAGATCTGCATATAGTATCATAATGGCTGTATTCGTGTGTGTAGGCTTTGTGGAGAACAAACCTTGGCAAAATTATGGCAGACAGGCGCAAGAGAGACTACTGAACACATAAGCTTTTGCCCAGAAGACCAACTTCTAAAATAAATAGACACACACACACACACACACACACACACACACACACACACACACAGAGTCCACTGCCTCTGGCCACTGGCAGCCAGAGACAAGTTCTTGTTTTGTGTGTGTGTGTGTGTGTGTGTGTGAGAGAGAGAGAGAGAGAGAGAGAGAGAGAGAGAGAGAGATATGCATGTTTTCGAAAAATGCTTTCTAGCCGAAAGCTTAAATGTTTAGTAGTCTTTTTGTTGTGCCTGTCTGTGACTCAACATCTCCACTGTATGGCGAGTAGCAATGTATCCTTTTCATAATATTGTCATTATTCCATCCTGGGTTTTCCATTGCCTGATTAAACCATGACAAATTGTCATTTTCATATAGGCTCCACACTTTTCATTATGATTTGGGGTGCCATTCTGTACAAAACATCATCACCTCTGGTCAGCATAGCTATGGATAGCATTAATTTCTTTAATAGGTCTGTTAATATGTATTTCATTACTTCTTCCAATATTCCCCTCTCTTGTGTTGTTTAGGTCAGAAAAAAATGGTCTGAAAGACATATCACCTGCATTATATTTATTGTTGTTGTTGTTGTTTATATGCTTTTAAGGTACTAAATAGTGTGGCTGTTAGTAGACCTCTACATTGTGTTGTTCAAACAAATAATTGGGTTGATGACAAATTTGCTTTACATATCTAAGATGTCCATACCTGACTCCTTCTTTCAGATATTTATGTATGTATAACAACTACTGATAAATTCATATGTTTGGCAGGTGATTATTTTAGATGTCAGAGTTCCGTGTACACCTGTTGCAAGACTAAATAACCATAGAGCGTGTGTCAATGGAATTGCGTGGGCACCACATTCATCATGCCACATATGTACAGCAGGTAATAGAAAAGAATCACTGTACGGAGGCTTATTCATTCTACTGTCTTCAGTGCTTTTAAACAAATTAGTGCTTTTAATAGTAAGCACCCGCCTACTTTAAAACTGCTATATATCTCCTGTTTGTTGAAAACTTGTGTGTCTAAAAGTCCATTAATGAATCAAAATTTATGCTACAGGGTAATTGTAACTATTTCTGGCTATTAGTTGCTCCAAGAAAAAGTGAAGAACTTTGGATTGAAATTCTGAGTGGTAAAATGTGTCTCATTGGTAGATTTCTGTATTCTCATTTCCCTGCAGGGAAGCAAGTTGAAAACTGTCTAATGCTGCATGACATTTGTCTGACTGTTTATGGCAGAACAGTGGCAAAAAGGGAAGGATTGTTGGGAAGTGTGATAAGGAGCAAAAAAAGGATAAAATCAGAGATGAATGAGCAAAGAGTTTCTGACACATAAGAAGGGGGGGGGGGGGGGGGCAAGAGAATGGAAACTAACTTAGTGAACAACGAGCAGATGGGGGAAAGGGGCATTGAAATGAGAAAAATTGTTAAGAAATACCAAATTACTTTAAAATACATGTAGATGAATGCAAATACAGTGTTTGAGAGATGGAGGAAGTCTAAAGGCAGCAATACACAGGTATGCAATGCAAAAGATTGATTGAGGAGTAGAGATGGGATTTAAAGGGAGCAGAATCAGTCAAATAAGTAGTAGCGCAGCTTTGTGCATGGAGATTTGCAAAACCATAGTGTGTGTGCTGTATTTTGCCCATTCCAATGGGAGCTGGTATTGGGGAGTGTAATCCAAGTGACATCCGATATAAACCAACTTTTAAAATACCTGTATAATGATGAGCACCATGCTCTGTGGACTGGTTAGTTGGATTTACACTTGGCTACTGTTTGATGCTGGTGGACAGTGGGCAGTGGCATGTTCTCATGCTCCCACAGAATGCTGCATAATGCTTTCAGCAAAGTTTATCAAACTAGTTTGCAACATTCTGTGTGGAAGACTACATGGTTTAATGGCCGAAGTGAAACATCTGTAGTTCTGTGTGGTGGTAGAGATAACTCATTGCCATAGCTGAACTTGGCTAGCAACATTATACAGGTACAAAAGTGTAGACCTCCATTACTTACTTCAAATTATGAGGTACATTGGGATCAGGGACTCAAAATAATTCATAACACCCACACAATCATAACCATGTGTAAATCTACAGGAATGTATAAAATGATTATTATTGTTAGGTTTCTGTTGTCTTGCCTGTAAATTCCAGAGATAAGATTCTTCATCCTTAGTCTTCTCTAGTTTTGAACATGCTATCTGTTATTCATTCTCATTTCTCTTCCTCTTTGTCACCAGAAAACTCCCTGTCCTAATTTTTTGTGTTGGTCTGCATTTCTTCAGAACTTTGTATCTACCATAGATTATTTTTGTGGTTGCAGTTTTTTGTATGTAGTATTTGGCTTTTACTTGTGGAATAATATTGTCCTCCAGCAGCTGTCTGTTTACTATTTCATTGTATTTATATTTAATCTGTTATGTCACACAGTATGTCCTACTTGCCAATGGTCTTGGTATACCACCCCCCACCCCCCATTTTAATCTTCATTTTCTCTTCAAGTCCAGAAGATGAAACTAATGACATAGAAAACTTTAGATTTGATTTAAAGTACATTAGTGAGAGTTCTTTGAAAGTGAACTATGGATTCTACTGTGTTTACTGAATGCACCTAGTCTGTTTCCTGAAATTCATACTGGAAAATATATACATTCATACAGGAAACTGAATGCATGTTGGTGGGACATCAGGCATTCAGTAATGACAAAAGTTCTTTTTTTTTCTTCAGCAGTCTTTTTTGGGGTTATTTTTACATTCTACAGAGTCAGAGCTAGATATTTTCATCTTCAGGCACCTCGACAGGACATAAGAGTCAGCCAAGATCTTCAAAATGTGTTCCCTAATATAAACCCAGGTTATACACTCCTGAGCTACATTTACAATGTTTGGAAGTGCACATTGTAATTGTATAACCCATGTTCATATGAGACAGCACAATTTTTACAGTTCATTCATGTGTTCTTAAAGGCACTGCAAGGTGAAGCTGTTTAGCTTTAAAATCAGGAGCTAATAATAGTGACACCAATAAATATTGCTGAAGGAAAAGGAAGGGGGAAAATGTTTTGTGCATGTATTATCATTTATTGTCGTGGAGAGTAAGGTTTTTAGTTGTCACCCAAGTGTTGGGTATGGCATTCATTAAGAAGGAATACTTTTATTGACTGCAACTATTAGGATTATGTTGTGCTTTGTTTTTCATTTCTGTAACCTACAAGATTTGGTCAATAATCATTTGAGATCTAATGTGTCATTTAGAGAAGGGCTGCATTTTTTGAAAGATGAGTACAGCTTTCAGAAATAGTACAGTGAAAAATCATTGATAAGAAATGGTTTACTAAATTACCAATAACAGCAGTGTCTAACATTGTATCATTGAAGTAGAGAATTAGCAGCTTTAGGCCATGACTAGGATTAACGAACTCAAAGTAGTCAATAATTGCTTACAAGAATTAGTTCCATTCCTGAAATGTATTCCTTGTTGAGTATTTGTTTAAAAATGTAAATAACCTACAAAAATGTGTATTGTTGTCCTACCTCATACTGAAAATTAACTAAGTGGTTATTATTACACAAATTAGACAGTATTGTAATTTCAGGTGATGACCATCAAGCTCTCATATGGGACATTCAACAAATGCCACGAGCAATAGAGGATCCAATTCTAGCATACACAGCAGCAGAAGGTGAAATCAACCAGATTCAATGGGGTGCTACACAGCCAGATTGGATTGCGATATGTTACAATCGTGCACTGGAAATATTAAGAGTTTGACTTTTTGCTTCAGCCAAAATTTCTTTTTCCATAAAATTTATCATGTAGAAGTTTTTGTAATTTTAAGTACAATACTTTGTGTATGTATGTATGTATGTATGTATGTATGATGTCTTTTTAGGTAAGAGTATTAAACAAAGTGAAATTTCAGTTTGTTGCGAATTGGGTATATTGCTTAGTTTTTGTATTTAATGAATTTTATTAGAGAATATTACCCATGGTAGTAGTACATTCCTGTGATTCTTTTGATATCATTGGGGACAATGTTAGCATTACTGAGGCAGACTACTTAAAAAAATTTGTACCCAAAAGGGAAGAGGTTTTTTCCCCCATGAGCGTCTTCGTACACTGATATAGTTTTGAAAACTGATGTAAAGAATAATGTAATTAAAATATTTATGAATCAAAATGAGTTTTTTGTTTTTTGTATCTTGACACTTCCACATAAAGATATATGTTTAAGTGTGTTTGTAACAGAATATACATGACCATTAATATTTCAGGCTCATTTACTAAATGATTGCCTTAAGTTGAAAACAGCTCCTTGATATTCAATTAGTGATAGATTATAGTGAAAACGTTACTTTGAAAGACACTACTACTTTAAAACAATTTCAGTCAATCTTAACACAACTGCAGAACAGTGGTCAAAACTTTAACATAAACTGGTTAACATTTTATGTGAATGTGAAACACACACAATCTAAATGGAAGAAATCTATTATCAGTTTCGTAACATGTGGTACCCAGAAATATGTATTTTATGGTTCTCAATTGTAAATGCTTGTTATTAGTGAAAAACCGTGATTAATTTTAATGTAAAGTCTTCAGTACATACACCATATCAAATTAAAATTCAAACTTTCTGTTGCATTGGAAGTAACACAAGCGTATTAATATAGCACAGTAGCAGATCCAGAGGAGCAGACGCAGAGACGAACAGTGATAACCCCAAACAGTACAGGGCAATCACCAGTGGCTAAAGAGAAACCTGCTGTTGGAACTTCCCAAATAAATTCAAACACCAAAGTTACAGATGAACAATCAAAGAGCATTTCCACAGGAAGTTAGTATGTAGCTAGTATTTGGTATCTAGTATAACATGTAGCTGTAACACTTGGCGTATGCTGAAAAACTGGCACCTTTGTATAAAGACCACCATCAGGGATGTTGCCTGTCAGATGTGATGACAGCAGCGACAATAGTTGCTTCTGGAGTCTCGCCCTGCTGACACCCTCAGTGGTGTGTGAAAAGTTTCATGTTTAAGATCACTGTATGGCGGGAATACCAAAAGTGTCAAAGATGGTTACCTCTGACTTCGCTGTTAAGAGAGAGATTCTGACTGTTGGATCATATCCTATAAACTTTCTTGCATTTGCAGATCCTCCTAGCACTGTTGCGTGTTCTCCAGAAGCCCATTGTAAACATTTCATGATGTTGGTACTATGGACAGTCTGATGTTGCCTGTGGCTCTGCCAGGTCAGACCAAGGTCACTGATGTCATCATTGTACTGTTTATATTTTCATGCCAGTTGCTCTTCCACTGCCAGTAACCTGTTACATGCCATGCTGAAGGAAAACCCACCACCTCTGTTGAAATTTTCAGTGTGCAAACAGATGTTTCTGTAAGTACTGAATTCCAGTGCTGATAGGTGCGTGCCAGAATGTTGTTGTAATTGAACAACATTTTTTGCCTGGTACAGTTGTATTCTGTACCAGCAGCCTTCTGAAATTACCTAACTGGAATGCTCCAGACAGGGTTAATTTGGACTCGCATTCGGGAGGACGACGGTTCAATCCCGCGTCCGGCCATCCTGATTCAGGTTTTCCGTGATTTCCCTAAATCGCTCCAGGCAAATGCAGGGATGGTTCCTTTCAAAGGGCACGGCTGACTTCCTTCCCCGTCCTTCCCTAATCCCATGAGATCGATGACCTCGCTGTCTGGTCTCCTTCCCCAAAACAACCAACCAACCAACAGGGTTAATTAATAGTGTGAAGAGTCTGTTCTATGAAATTTGTTCAATAAATTGTAAACAAAGCACACTGAAGCCAAGAACATCAGTGACTGGAGATATTTTATTATTAACTGAAGCAATGAAAAATGTAATAGTTACAGTAACCCTTTTCTGAATCACAATGCAATTTGTATGAAACAAGAAATCAGTTGTATAAACTGATAGTCATGGTCACTGTAGAGTTCTGTATTGGTGATTCACTGAATAAAATTCTGAAGAACACTCCTTTCATAGACATAACATTCAGAAGTCTGGGGGATAGAAAGACCATAAAGCTCTCCAACTGGAATCTACACCATTATCTTACGCAGAAGTTTAAGTTCTTAGAAGAGTGACACTGCATGTGAGACACATACTGTAAGAGTGTCAGAAGATCTTCATTCTTTTATTTTGTAACAGTTCAGTCTTTTGAGTAAAATAATAGTGTGTATTCCAATTGAAGAGCTTGATGGTCTGTCTATCCACCAGATTTTTGAAATATTGTTTATCAAGGAAGACTTCTTCAGTGATATGCAATGAAAAGGTGCTTTGGATTATTATTTTGAAGCTGAGACCAACAAATTTACCTTTTCAGTTTGTGATACTCATTCTGTTAACCGTGAAGTTTAGTATCTTCTCCATTATTTACGATATTACATCCAGTCATGAGAATGGAGTATTCAAAACGAGTGATCCAGTTGTACAAGGGTATATCTTTTACCAGCATGCACATACATGCAGTCTTCTACAAACCACCAAAAAACATATCATGTGTCATGAGATAAGATAATTTTGAGAGGCCTCTGGTGCAATGAGAGATCCATATGACCCTGATGGTCAGTCAGTCATGAGGAAGCTTGTTGTTCAGGAATACTCTTACATGCAGGTGCCAATGCAGCATTGCTTTGTCCTGTTGAAAAGGAAAATTTTGACATACTCTCACAATTGTGAAAAAAGTCAGATCTTTAACATCATTAGCAACATCAAATACCTTGAGGTGTGATACTTTTCACAAAAATCATGCTGCACAGTTGGAACTGAACTGCACCTATTGAAATTTATAATGAAAAACACCTTTAGTTGCTATGTTATCACCATCTCAACTCAATGCATATTGGGTAATGAACGAGCAAGCGAGTGAACTAGCTACATCTAGAAGGCCCTTACCAGTGTCCACATGAACTAGCAACCTGACAACTGGGGGTCTAGATAAACTTTCAGTTTCAGAACAGAAGTTAAAATCCTCCACTTGTTTCTATCCTCAGTTGTGTAGAAGGTATAGTCCTGTGAAATCTGACGAATCTTCCTCAAATACTCTGTATGTTGGTGATGAAACTTTTCTATTACCAGGAACATAAAATATTTGGTTGATCACCTCCAAGTTATTAGATCATATTTGCAACCAGTGAATGCCCCAGCTCCATCCCAACCACACGTGTCCCATATTTGAAACTTCAGTATGAGTGTTAACTTATAACAAACTAAACCTGTTAGCACTGAAGTAGGTGAAATGTTCTGCAACTCAAACACCAATACTTGCAAAGTACCATTACTTGATTTCTGCGACTCAAACACCAGTACTTGCAAAGTACCATTACATGATTTTACTTCCTAGACATCTCTTGACTTTGCCTCCTTTGCTATCTCTACTTGCTTCATCTGGTTATCATGCTAACTTTCCAGTTCTTCATTTTATGCTCGTTGTGGCATGGAATTATTTTGTCAGGGCATTTTATATCACAGACAAATATCTCTCGCTGGGTGATGGAAATGAAGATTGTACTGAATAATTGAAGTATGCAGGAATACACACAAAGATGATGGAATATTTTTTTTCTTCCTTTACATTCTTATTCATAAAGATTATACATGATGGACATATTCAGGTGTGGTGTGATGTATTTCTGGGATGAATCCTTGTCAGTGTAAGTCATATGTTGGAAGTTTCATGAAATTACCAATAGCAACTACTTGTAATGTTAAGTGGTATATGTCTACCTCATTTGCCAGCAAGATGAACACCTTTACCATGTTCTTCTTTATTGTCAGGTTTGCAATTCCTTTAGAAATTCACAATGTGGCCCAAAAGTACTTCTTACACACAATGTGATCACCTCTTTTTCACACTGCAGCAAGTAAACCCTTTTTTTATATTCCAGTGAGATGGCAGGGTGTATACGACCCGGGACAACCGGGAGATCCAGGAAAAACCCGGGAATTTTTTCATCCGGGAGAAAACCGGGAAAAACCCGGGATACTTTTAGAATTCCGGGAATTTTTCATTGTTTTAGTTTTCAGTTAAATTTTTGTAATTTTGACTGGTAAGAACCGATACTCCAACAAAGGATATTACTGTCTCCCCCCACTGCAGAGTAATACTTCAACAATAAAACATAAACGAGAGAAAAAAACGAAAATAACTTAAACTGCAAAGGAAATGCGTCATATACAACGACGACACACAGTGCTCATGCAAGCGTCTGCCAATTGAAAATGTGTCAAACGCTTTAGGAAGACTAGGCATTGCTTCATAACAACAAATTGCCTCCAATGAGGGTGAAGTCGCAACTATTTACATTCGATTTGTTTTAGCAGTTACACGCGGGCCCATGCGCATGCGCAGTTGAGTCATGTTTCAGTAGTACATTCTCCCGCTTCTGACCACAGGAATGTGGCTGTTGGCTGTGCAAGCAGTCGCAGAAAACAGCTAGATGCTACCGGGGAAAGGGGGCGCCAAATTCATGTTCTTGAGGAAAAAAACTTGTTTCACAAAGCGCCTAGCATCCAGCGTACTTTTGTCTATCGATTATTCATACGATTTTGAAACGCATCCCTGTTGATTTTTGAACACATTTTGATTTCTGAAGGAATCATAAATTGACTTTTGAATGAATGCATGCATAATGTACGTGATGTCTCTGTCAGGAGAATTCTCGTCGCATCTAGAAATAAACTTTCCGCAGACAAAAGGAGAGCTTGAAGGGAGTAAAGCCGAACGGATGAATGCCAATCGCTGTCTGATTATTTGGTTGATTGGGTTTGCGAATGTCAGCATTGTTATAATTACTAGCGAAATCCTTAGAGTCAGACTACCAGAATGGAAATAAACGACTGACAGGAATAACAGGTGAGAAAGATTACGTATTATCTTCTCGGTGTATCCAAGAAAATGAAATTTTGACAGAAAATTTTTGGCCAGATCACTACACTAGTAAGGACCAGTAGTACAAACCCCGGCTAGCAGCTGCGTAAGATTTATTCTGGAAGTAACGCGAAAAACGTGTTGTTCGAACACATAATAACGCCTAACCGGAAAATAACCGCGGGTTAACTAAACCTGTGATTCTGGAAGGGTTAGTGAAGTTAATCGGCGAACAAATTTTGACAGTGGCAGCAATAGCTAGAAAATTGGTGATGATAAGATTGTTAGAACGGGGAAGGGGAAGAAACGGGGACATCACACAGATTATGGAAGAATAAGACGATTCCAAATTTATATAAAAATTTCGTAATACTACTTTTCGATCTCATGCTTGAGAAGCTGGTGCGTGTGAATGAAATGTGAAACTATTTCCTAACATAAAGCTTTTTGCTTGTAGTAGGCCTAATAGGCATTTGATATTGGTACTTCGTGGATTATATTCTGTCGTGTTATAAAAATGGCCATTTGTGCCAAAACAGTCTCGTTTATTTGGTGCGTTACAAAACTGCTGCCATATTAGAAAGGCCTATTTTGTTTTATCCAGCAGACAGTGATAAAAAAGACATTCTCAGATCGAGAAACCACACCAGTCTTGGGTATTATTTGTATTAACTGCTGTTTCAGTATTAGATAGCGACATTTCGATTTTTCATGTAGCATAACATTTGACGAGCTTTGATGAGGTAATAGATTCTTTCGCAGAAAGGAAAGCACGCCATGTAAAACTGTAGCAAGATTAGAGAGTAAAAAAATGCTAGGAGCTAAGGTTTGAAGAAATGTGTAATTTCTTGCTTATCTATTGCCAGTATTGGTTTTATATATCCTGAATTTAATTTTATGTCACGCAAAGCAGCAAGTTATTAACTAATAGGCAATAAAGAGTTCAAATTTTCTGAAGAATTCTTGTTCTCTCGATTGCAAATAATCCCATCTGTTATTAACTGCGAGATTTTTTTTTTAAGAGGGGCAGGCTGTCAAACTAGCCGACTGGGAGCAGGAGAAGCACCATAGGACATTTCAATTTCCACTCTCCTGAATATAGTTTGGACGTGCAGTAGAAAAATGCTTTATGAAGAGGCGTGGCACTGCACTTTGGCATACTTAAGACCAAATAAGATGTCTTACATTTCCTCGAATACATATGTTTTATATTTCAGACTTTTAAGAAAGATGTGCGCTTCAAGACAAACATATTTTGAAAATTCGATTTTTTTTTAGTATTGGCTCGGTTCGCAAATGTCGTAGATCCGGGGCTGATGCGCAGAGCAGTCTGAGTTATAGTGGGTAGTCTCCACGTGACCCGTGTTTACATTTAATCATTTTGCTCTTTCCCCTTCGTTTACTCTCACATCAAATGAAAACAAAACGGATATCTGTGGCCAGGAGCTATCAAGTGAATTAAAGCACATTCACATAATTATGGAAGGCTGAAATATGTCATTAGTTTCATATTTTATTTTATTTCCACCTTTCTGACAGTCAAGCATTAATCGCCTTGCGGAACAATGAAGTGCTTTTTGTCTGTTTGCTAAAGAAATTTTACTTTTGTTAACCTTTTCCGCAGAGGCAGTCAATGTATTTGAAACGAAATGTTTAATTCCACAGTACTTGCTAGTTTCAACTGTTTGCTGCATTTCAAGTGCACGTTTTCATTTTCTAGCACGTATGGCATTATGCCACAATAAATAACCAAACGTGATATAATACAGTACTGGTGCTCCAAGAAAATTTACATCTCGAAAACAACACTGAAAAGCTTAATATCAAGTCGAGGTCTACTTCATTGGGAATCTGGACTTACGAATGAGCCCTTTAAAGTATGCACCTTAAATGTGCACATTTAATTATATGGTTCACGAAATTCCGATGCTCTTGCAGTATCCTCTGATGTCTTGTCTCTTTTATGACATAATGTATGATCATTCAATGTTTTACACGTACGTACATACAGGCTTCCTACGTCATGATAGCTACCAAAGCACGATGTCGCCTGTTATCTGCGCTCTCTGGCAACTGCTGAAACGAACGTATTTCTAACAGGTCGCAGGAAAATACTGCGAATAGTGGTTTGAAAAGCGTTACTTTCAAAGTAAGCATCCTTTTACGTAAGTTGAACTATGTGCAAGAATGTAGCATGAATTTATATAATCACAGAGCATTTGACTCTAGTTTAAAAATCAGCTCTTTGATGACGAGCCATTTAGAAGAATTTCAAACCTTGAAGATCAGACATTTACGTCATTATTAAAAATTTTACTGGCACATTTGTGTGATATATCTTAAAGTGTAACACACGCAAAAAAGACCAACAGTATATGTGAAAGCTTAGATTCTCTTGCAGCTTGAGACCAATATTATATGTGAAAGCTTTTCTTTTCTTGTTGCAACACTATGTATATTAATTTAGACTATTAACTTTCCCTGTTTGTGTGTTCGTGCTACTTAACAGTGATGTTGCTGTTGGCTGACTACATCACGTGTCCTATGCTTTGAATACCGCAGTCATCGGCTGGCGAGATCACGTGACATGAGCTACGAACGGCTTACAAAGGCCCATCGAAATCTCGATTTCAATGATTCGGAAAGTAACATGCGGTGTTTGATGGAATTCCAATGTATACTTTCGTAATACGAAAATACGCAGCGTACATGTTGCTGCACATCAAAGATATTTCCAAAACTTCTCTTTTTTCCCTGAGTTTCGTTTTCTAAAGTGTCGGGAAATTGTACGCCCGTGTATAAAACCCTAACCATTCAAAAGATTGGTAAGGGAAAATATACTGTCACCCAGGAGAAAGTGTATTTTTAACCGGGATAGCCGGGAAAAATCAGGGAATTTTTTTTTCCTTGTCCACGTATACACCCTGGATGGGTATTGTGTAAAGTAACATGTTTTTGTTTGTGACATTTCTCTTTGAACTGTTACAAGATGTTTTTGATTGACAAAAACTTTACAGGAATTAGTAATACTTACTCTCATCTTCCTTGATATGTTTGCCATTACACTTCTTTGAAAAATTACAAGACTTTCATGAAGACAGATTAACAAGGAGGAGGTGCTGCACATCTCCCACACCCATTCCTCCTACGTTGGGATTTTAATGCGTATTCTGTGGAGACTTTACCAATACCTGGGCCTAAGTTGTTGAGAGCTACATGTTATCAAAAGCCTTATGCCTGCTAAACAAGGAGGAAAATAAACACTTAAGCAGTTATGGAGGCATTGTCTGCTGTTGATGAAATAATGTGTGCCTCTACACTAGCGTTCAGTGGGAAGTAGGTGACTGTCCCAATCTGGATACATCTCACAGACTGAGAAGTGCCTGAAACAGTCATATAAATGGAAACTTGAGCAGCCCCATACAGGGGCTGTATGACCTGTTGGCTGTATCAAAGAATTGTTCAAGTGGATTACAAATGTGATCTATCAAGCTGCTGATGCATCTGATTCCAAGTGTGTAGGGCAACTCTCCCCTCCTGGATCAAAGAATGCCTTTTTAATCGGGGTTATGGGTAGATTACTGTGCAGGTTCAAATGCTTATCAACAACAGATAACCACATCACCTTTTGGGTTCTGAGGACAAAATCTATCACATTATGAAAGAGAACAATTCATAAACTACATAAATTGTTGCATTACACCTTTGATTGTACGGGAGACCTGTAGGAAGATTTAGGACAAAGATGTGAGGTGTTCCAAGCCTGGGTCTTCAAGGAATATCTTTCTTTCTCTTTCTCTGCATTCTTTCTCAGAGATTTTCCACATAAAAGTCTGTGTGTCCTTTCTGGCTGTTACAGGGTGTACACGGCTCAGGAAATCCAGGAAAAATGCGAGAATTTTTTAGAATTATGCAAATTTTTCATTGTTTTAGTTTTCAGTCAAGTTGTTGTATTTTGACTGGTAAAAACTGATACTCTAACAATGAATTTTACTGTAGCCTGCTATTGCAGATTAACACTGCAGCAGTAAAACAGAAAAGAGAGAATAACCCAGAAAAATTTTAGTTGCAAAGAAAATGCTCCTTTTACAGCAACAAAACACAATACACATTCAAGTGTCTACTGACAGGGCAAGGACTATGCAATACTTCGTAATAACAAACTGCTTTCGATGAGCGTGATGTAACAACTGTTTACATTTCTAACAGGTAGTGGGAAAATATTGCGAATAGAGGTTTGAGAAGTGTGACTCAAAATAAATTTCCTTTTATGCAACATGAATTATGTTACCTGTGAGCACGTGCAATGAATTTCATAAATCGCAGAGCATTTGACTCTCATTCAAAGCTTAACACTTTGAAGACCAGCCACTTAGAAAAATTTCAGTTCTAGAAGACCAGCCAGTTATGCCATTGTTTAAAATTTTACTGGCGCATTTGTGTTTGATGTATCTTAAGGGGTAACACATGCTAAAAGAGATGAATGTTATATCTGAAAGCTAAGCTTTTCGTGGAACTGTACTGTATGTATATTAATTCAAACCATTAACTTTTCATATTTGTATGTCCACACTACTTAGCAGAGAATAAAAGCAAAGCAGTCTCGGATGTTATAAAAAAGGAAATGGGAAGAGGCAAACAAACGCAGAATAACATACTGCTAAGGGAGGGGGTTAAGGTAATAAATGATCCACAACACTTAGCAAACTAAGTTAACGAGTATTTTTCAAGTATTGCAGAGAAGTGACAACAAAACTTCCACAAAACAAATATAACACCTGTAAATAATATTGCACTAAATACAATGAGGTTACTTACAACCACAGAGAATCAAGTCAATAAAACTGTTCAAAAACTAAAGATGAAGTACTTAAGATGAAGTACTAATGTGTGTACTGAAACAATGCATAGGGATTATACAAGGCCCCTTAACATATATAATAAATGAATCCTTCACATCAGGGACATTTCCAGAGCAGTTAAAACAGGCAAGAGTTGTACCTTTGCTTAAGAAAGGTAATACAGAAGACATAGAAAATTACCGGCCCATTTCCCTGCTGTCAGCATTCTCAAAAATAATAGAAGGATATATGAAAGACAGATTAATGAATTACCTGAATAAATACCATCTTTTAAGTGAATCACAGTTTAGTTTCTGAAGTGGCAAAAATACAGAGTCAGCAGTAGTAGAATTCACAAAAGTTGTACTTGATGCTCTTGATAAAGATGAACGTGTCACAGACATACTTTTGGATCTATCTAAGGCGTTTGATACATTCGAACACACGATTCTATTAAATAAATTAGAAGCATTAGGAATAAGAGGGGTAGCTAATGACTGGTTTCGATCATACCTAACAGGTAGGGTACAAAGAGCAGAGATAACACATACTTCAAATAGATCTAAACATTCAGTAAAACACTTATCAGAATCAAAATACATTAATATAGGGGTTCCGCAAGATAGCATATTAGGACCAATACTGTTCCGGATATACACCAATGACTTTCCCAGTAGTGTTACTCATGGTGAAAAAATTCTCTTCGCTGATGACAGCAATATTATAGTCACTGAGAAAACAAGAGAACTCCTTGCCAAGAAAGCAAATGAAACTCTCGAGGAAGTTAATGATTGGTCAATAAGCAATAAAGTGACATCGAACATAAAGAAAAGTAAAGCTATGAATTTCGGTTTAAAGAGGAAAAATGACAATGTTAAATTAAATGTAGATGGCACATCTACAGACTGTGTAACTAATGAAAAATTTCTAGGAATGAACATTTATTCTCAGTTGAAGTGGTGTGAACACGCAAAGGTACTTGCAAACAGAATGTCATCAACATGTTATGCCCTTAGAATCCTATCATCAGTGTGTAACATGCAATGTCTTTTAGTTACATATTATTCATATGTACACTCAATTCTTAGCTATGGCATTCATTTTTGGGGAACAAACGCACAAAATATGAACACAATTTTCAAACTCCAGAAAAGAGCCATAAGAATAATAACCAAAAATACTAGTCAAGCTCATTGTAAAGATCTGCCAAAACACTGGGGATTTTAACTGCCCCATGTGAATACATTTACCAGTCAGTTGTACACATCAAAAATAACATTGGTAATTATTGCTCAAACAGCTCTGTCCATGACCATGCAACGAGAGCTAGACTCAACTTACATTTACCAAGAAAAAATAAACATAAAACTCAAAACAGCATTTTCTACCAAGGAATAAAACTGTACAATAAATTAGCAAAAGAGATTAAAGAAATTGCAAAAATATACTTATTTTAAAAGGCAGCAAAAAAGTACCTGTTATGCAATACATTTTATACATTGTAGGATTAATTAGATAAAACAGAATAGGGGTTTGATAAAAAATGTTATACAAATAAATAATAATAATTATGTTTATAAAACATCCAACATTCCACATAACACCTTCACTTTTATGTTTTTTTCCTTCTTTTTTCCTTTCTATAAATACTTGCCCCGAAACTATGCATATCACGTTACTAACACCTCTTCCTCTTTCTGAGATCAACATCTCACCCATTATGGAGCGATGCTGACTCAATTTTTCAGGATAGCAAATGGGAAGTTGTGGCTCAGGAAATGGCCCAGAGATCACCAGTGTGTGTGTGTGTGTGTGTGTGTGTGTGTGTGTGTGTGTTGTGAGAAGTTTTATGAAACAATGTGTGTATAATGAGTGCAGTGACTGATAGTGAGATATGAGTGAACAGTGTGGAATTACATTATTTAATAAGTTATTTGTAAAAAAAGGTATTGTATACCAGGAGTAAATCTAATGACTTGTCTCTAACTAGAAGTCTGCAAATATACGTGTATACGAATTAGCCTATTTTAAATTCATCTAAACTTGTAAATACTTTGACATATCCTATATCCTTGTAAAAAGAGATCTACGGATGAATAAAGCTACTACTACTACTACTACTACTACGGTGATGTTGCTATTGGCTGACAACATCACGTGCCTTGTCTGCCGTCATTGGCTGGTGTGATCACTTGACGTGAGCTATAATTGGCTGTCAAAAGCCCACTACAATCTGAATTTCAGTGCTTTGGAAGTGTCTGTGCTGTATGTGGTGGAATTTGTATTTATACTTTTGTAACAGACACACACACACACACACACACACACACACACACACACACTGCTACAGACCCAACTCCCCTCCCCGGTACAAGCACACTTTTGATATCAATTTCATTGACTAATTAATTAATCCATCAATTAATTAACTCCTCCCACTCTGGGAATGCCACAGCTCTTCCCGTCCCCTAACCCACCTGAAACTGGGGGGAAAAAAACTCAGTTAATTGACCATTTGGTGGAAAGTCGATTGAAGTATAGGGAATATTGCTAAAACAATTTCTGATAGACAGGCCAATGTGTGGAATATAGTTCACCTATCTAAAGAATTTGGCATGAAACCATCTGTATGGTATGGAATATTGGTTAAATAATTTATATAATGTGTGGAATATTGTTTATTTAAACAGTTTTTGGGATACAAGGCAGTGTATGGAAGATAGTTTATTCAAAGAAATCATCAGAAAATTGACTGCAGCAAATGGAATGCTGTTTATTTAAACAATTTGTGGGTGACAAGGCAGTATGGAATACTTAAACAATTGTGGCGCCTCGTTTATTCTGATCGCACATGGAAGTGCTCGAGAAGGCATAGTTTATATTTACTGCTGCTGCAGTCAGGGATGTTAAGGCACTTTTCTTCCCCCCCCCCCCCCCCCCTTGCCTTTCGAAGCCACAAGTGTCTAAGCATAGACAGGAAAATGAGAACAATTACAACAGATCGTGAAAAAACACACACACACACACACAAACAGAATTCTAAGCACTGTCCTACAGATGAGAAAAGTGGCTGTAATTTTCAGCGAATTTTCAATGTCCTACAAATGCTGGTATGGAGATTTTCTAAAGACACAATGACAGTGGGGGGGACGGCATCACACCTGTCCAAACAAGTGGAGGCTGGCCTGCTTGGACTTGTCGCTGAACACTCAGACAAAGAGGACATCACATGACTCTCTGACATCACAGAACTTTCTGTTGATACACTGCCCTGTCCCCATCTTGTTCAAACCAGTCTGTAGAGACTCATGTGCCTCTCCCCTCCCCAAAGGATATCTTGTGACTCTCTGATTTCATGCAACTTCCTGTGAAGGGAGCATTCTGATTGGTTCTTACTGAATTTAATTGCTGCTCTTAGTGTGGGAGCACTGTCCGCCACTTTGTGCAGATGTACAAATTATGAGTATTTCAGCTTCAAACTATTTTGTACAGATCCAGAAACATACAGCAGTCACATTGCACTGACAGCTAAACCCCGAAAAAGTGATCTACAGATCACGAATGGAATGAAGTGCGGTATGGAAGCCACCATTTGAGGTCACCTGCATGTGTGTGTATCATCAGGGTGCCACCACAAAGGGCAAAACTGCCCAATGTTGTAATTATAGATCGCATTACTAAATACCACCCACCTCAGACTGGATATCTGTTTCCTTTGATCTTGTAGCACCCGAAAAAAGCATCAAATAACAGCATTCTGTTGATTGGGAAATTCTATACTTGCTTTCTGTCTCTGTTTCTCTCAAGACGCCACTACCTAGATGACTGAGTGAACCAACGTCTCAAAATATGCAGATGGAGGTTTTCATGACTCCTCAGAATAACATGTTCCTATTGGCTGTTGCTGGAGACAAAGGGAAAGCTGACCAATTTTGATATCAGAAATAGAGTGAAATAGTCCAATTGCAAGACCCTATCAAATTAATTGTATAACAATTTACAGGAAACAAATAGATCACTTAAAACACTCACCTCCAACTCACAATGATCCTTCTTCGTAATAAAACGTAATTCAAATGTTTGGGTATCACTCACAAACATAATGTAAATCAAGTAATGAAATTTCCACCACAGATAGGTCGTAGCACTAAATGTATCCAAGTTCTTGTATGCCCCGACATTTGAGAGCACCAACACCTTCCTCCACCACAACATTTCCACTAAATGTATCAGGTGAAAAATATTCAACCAATCACATAAACTCATGACCACAAAGAGCGTGCCATCTGCCGACTGCCAGGAGCCGTGGATGCACCATCCGCTGCTAGCAGGGTCACCACACCATCTCGCAAGCAGTAGCGAGGAGAGACCCGCATATTTATCGGTTATGCTGGCACTGCGCACCCATCCCCAGGTATCCACACCTGCCAACCTGCCATACTGAACACTCACAGGTCAGAGAGAGATTCACCAAACAGTCAACTTATCTATTTACATGGGTGGACTAATTGTCCAGCACAAACACCCATCATTTTGAATTTTCTCATGAAACACACTACTGCTTCTATTGCCACTCTCGCAGCACTCTGGTCACTTCGCTAGCCCCCACTGCTGCAGGCAAGAGCAGACAGGTTGGCGCATTCCTTGTACCTAACTGCCTGTCAGGCTGAGCTAATCCATTACTTCCGGTACCAACTCCTCGTGACTACCCCTGCCGCCAGCCTTGGTGCACTGCAATGCAGACAGCTGCAGCTTGGATTTATACAGTAGTTTTAACTAAATCCAGCCCGACATAGGACATTCAGTTTAAAAAATCCACTTTACCCAACCGCAAACAGCAATGTTGTTGACCGTATGCCTCCAATCTCTCACGTGAAATGTAGATTTCTCCCTTTTATACAAGTTATGTATTGGAAGAAAGAAGAAATCGGGCCATACTCATGTTTTCACATCACCAAAGTATCGTTACTTGTGAAAATCCTGTAACAGTATGGCATGGGCTACAATTCCTCTAAGTCCTTTTCCATCAGGTAGAAAAAATCTGTTATAATCAGCTTAATATCTGTTATGTCATGCATCACAGGACCAGAATATTAAACTCATTTTTGGCTCTTGATGGAGGGCTAAAATCTACCTCTGTCACAGGATACCTCCTCACTTTTGAACTGCCTTAAAGTAACCAAATGCCTCGTCTCATATATCAATGTTGGTAACTTGGCCATTTACAGCATACTCTAGTTTACTGCTAATAGGTTTTAGCTGTACAAAATTTAAAAATATGTTTATTATCAGCAGCACTTAGCTACACAAAGTCTTATGGTGCTGGTGGCTGAGCAAATACCCGGTGTTGGTAACTTGACCACCCCAAGTGTATTAAGGTAACAGAACACATAAGTTGTAAATATCAGTGTTATACTATGTATCACTTTTAAATTTAGTAGTACATCTGATTTTATTAAAATGGCAGTCTCTCCCTGTGGAGATGAGAGACTGAAATTTTGTTAAAAGATACCACCACAGCAAAAAATGATATGCATGGTACCCTAGCCGTGGCTTCCACCCACCAGGCGGCACTTTATTGATACCAAATTGATAGACCAATTCATTAAATTGATGATGAGAGCCACCTTGCATTGCATCAAACTTTTTTTTCATCATTCAGATTACACTCACCAGGCAGCTCAAATGGGAATCCCTGGATGGAAGACGATGTTCTTTTTCATGACCACTGTTGAAAAGCGACATTTAAAGCAGACTGCTAACGGATTTTACCCCCATCAACATACATTTCACCTGAGGATCATGCTGTTAAAATCCTGATCACAGCAACTATGTTACCATCACCCCACATAAAAAGCAGTGTTGGTTCTACAGGCTGTGTTGGTTCTATAGGCACATCAAGAGTCGCTGATAGTATTGCACTTTCTGGTAGAAATGCTGTCTGTGATTGGGAATCATGTCTATATATTCAACCACATACTTGCATTTGATCCTCTGGAGACGTCTTTTAATGATTACAGCTGCTGGTGAATCATATTCTTACCACTCCCATATCTCAAAATGAGTCACCTCTTTCGAACCTATCTGCTAATGGTTCCATACACCAAATCTACTGTGTGGTTTTTCAGACAGTCCCTCTTCATCTTGTAACTGTTCCTCAGTCCCTGCCCTGCCGTCCCTGCATCTTTGTCCGTGTGATCATTCCAATTTAAGTCAAACAGAACAGAAGTTGGAGAGCACTATGTCTAAGACCTCCTGCATCCCATGGAGAAACAGAATGAACTGAATTAATGTGACAAGACCATGTTTTGACCACTTGGTGCAAGTGGAAACGTGTTGTCATAGCTCCACCAAACATGTACAATGTGTAATTCCAGCACCAAACGAAGCTTTCTCATGCAACACGCAATAGTAGAAAACACTGTATGAGTAGGAAAATTAGGAATTCTTCACATCATACAGGAACTGGAAGGAAAACGAGGATATTGCTACTGCACTGCAATGGGTCTCCAAATTACATATGGGTACGAAGGAGATCTGTGTCTCTGAGAATGCATTCATGTCTGTCACCCAAACAGTTTCTCTCTCCTCATTATTTCATACCATCCAACAGAGAAAAACTATGAACCTTAAAATCTCCACTAATGTTATCCATTAGAGAACTGGATAAGATACTACCTCATCCCTGGCTTCCAATATATCGAAAAAAATACTGTCTGCGTGCTGGCATTGAGGATATGTTTCGATCCTATTAAATATACAGGTATTGGTCCATTGGAGCAGGTGGCATGTAATCAAAGTCACTTCCACAGACCTGTATAAAGTTTTCTCACTGGTACTGCATGACCATATCCCACAGACTATCAGTCACAATAGAGGGTCCCTTTGTTGCTCTTTTATAAGCAGTATGGTGCAATGTTTTTTTTCTGCCATAACCCATCCAAGCAATGTATGATTACAGCTTTGTACACCGTCATCATTTTGTTTTTCCCACCACAACTTTAGGATCTGTGTCAGGTGCTAAACTGACATTAACACGTCTCAATCTATTGGCTCTCACTGAAAGCTGGACATTGCATGGTGCAACACAGAGGATGCTTGAAATAAAAGACAGAGGCAGTGTTTCTTATTGGCAAAAATGTGGAAGACATTGCGACATATGGAAACTGGAAGAGTTTTGGCACTGTGGGCCAATTCCAAACAGCTGCCTGAAGGTGATCGATGACCTCTACATTTGAATTGAATTGAATTGAATTGAATTTTTGATCCTGTAAGATTACATCGTGTACAGTAAATGTACATGTAATATAGGACATGTCAAAGTATTAAAATTGTTTATCAATTATTTTTCTACACCTTTAGCTTACATTTTTACATCACTGATAATGAGTAACACTATATACAAATTTAATGGCATAAGTATTCTGCAACACTGTAAAACTCTTTTTCAATGAGATAGTCTTTAAGATTCTTTGTAAATTCGTTGTGAAGTACACTATCTTGCAGGGTTTTGGGCAGACTTCTTAGTAGTCTGATACCAGAGTACTGGGGTCCTTTTTCTAGCATTGCCAGCCGGTGGGGTATGCTCCGTACTTCATTCTTCTTTCTTGTATTGTGGGTGTGTACACTAGCATTTGTAATCCAGTCCTCACTACCTTTTGTGATGTACATTATTGTTTTGTATATATATAATGATAACTCACCTTCGATAGTGACCCGTTAGCACATGACTAGATTTTCTGTTTCGATTAATTCCTCATATTGCAGTCATGTACCCAATCACTGTTACATGCAGGCCATCCCTAGGTGCTGCTTCCACCAAGACTCTCTCCATCCCAATCAATCTCAGTCAGTCATTATGTGGTAATCAACAGAATACCAGCAGATGGTTGGAATGCAAAAGACACTGTTGATATGGGATGGCCAAGTTACCAACACCGGGTGTTTACTCAGCTTTCAGCACCATAAGACTTTGTTTAGCTAAGTGCTGCTGATAATAAACACATTTTTAAATTTTGTACAGCTAAAACCTATTAGCAGTAAACTAGAGTATGCTGTAAATGGCCAAGTCACCAACACTGACATATGAGGTGAGGCATTTGGTTACTTTTAAGGCAGTTCAAAAGTGAGGAGGTATCCTGTGACAGAGGTAGATTTTAGCCCTCCATCATGAGCCAAAAATGAGTTTATTATTCTAGTCCTGTGATGCATGATGTAACAGATATTAAGTTGATTAGAACAGATTATTTCTACATGATGAAAAAGGACTTAGAGGAATTGTAGCCTACGCCACACTGTTACAAGATTTTCACAAGTAACGATACTCTAGCAATGTGAAAAAGTTAGTATGCCCCGATTTCTTCTTTCTTCCAATACATAACTTGTATAAAAGGGAGAACTCTACATTTCATGTGAGAGATTGGAGGCATACGGTCAACAACATTGCTGTTTGCAATTGGGTAAAGTGGATTTTTTAAACTGGATGTCCTATATCGGGCTGGAATTGGTTAAAACTACTGTATAAATCCAAGCTGCAGCTGTCTGCTTCGCAGAGCACCAAGGCTGGCGGAAGGGGTAGTCATGAGGAGTTGGTGACCGGACGTAATCGTTTAGCTCAGCCTGACAGGCAGTTAGGTACAAGAAGGAATGCGCCAATCTGTCTGCTCTTGCCTGTGGCAGTGGAGGCAGTGGGTTTGGAGGTGAGTTTTTTAAGTGGTCTATTTGATTCCTGTAAATTATTAAACAATTAGTTTGACAGGGTCTTGTAAATGGGTTATTGCACTCTATTTTTGATATCGTAATTGTGCCAGCTTTCTCTTTGTTGCCAGCAATAGCCAATAGGAACACAGTATTCTGAGGAGTAGTGAAAACCTCCATCTGTCTGTTTCAAGATGTTGGCTCACACAGTCAAACAGAGAGTGGCCTCTTGAGAGAGGCAGAGACAGGAAGACAGTCTAGAATTTCCCAATCAACAGAATGCTGTTATTTGATGCTTTGTTCGGGCCCCACAACGTCAAAGGAAACAGATATCCATTCTGTGGTGGGTGGTATTTAGTAATGTGATCTGTAATTAGGAGACTGTGCTGTTCTGACCTTTGCAGTGGCGCCCTAATGATAGACACACATGCAGGTGACCTCAAATGGTGGCTTCTATACCGCACTTCATTCTGTTCGTGATCTGTAGATCACTTTTGCAGGGTTTAACTGTCAGTGCAATGTGACTGCTGTATGTTTCTGGATCTGCACAAAATAGTTTGAAGCTGAAATACTCATAATTTGTGTATCTGCACAAAGTGGTGGACAGTGCTACCACACTAAGAACAGCAATTAAATTCAGTAAGAACCAATCAGAATGCTCCCTTCACAGGAAGTTGCATGAAATCAGAGAGTCACAAGATATCCTTTGGGGAGGGGAGAGGGGAGGGGCGTAGGAGTCTCTACAGACTGGTTTGAACAAGACAGGGGCAGGGCAGTGTATCAACAGAAAGTTCTGTGATGTCTTCTTTGTCTGAGTGTTAAGAGACAAGTCCGAGCAGACCAGCGTCCTCTTGTTTGGACAGGTATGATGCTGTAAACCCCAACCACCATGGTGTCCTTAGAACATCTCCATACCAGCATTTGTAGGACATTGAAAATTCACTGAAAATTACAGCCATTTTTCTCATCTGTAGGAGAGTGCTTAGAATTCTGTTTTGTGTGTGTGTGTGTGTGTGTGTGTGTGTGTGTGTGTTTTTCATGATCTGTTGTAGGTTTTGAAATATGTCATGAACTTTTAGATATGTAATTGTTCTGATTTTTCTGTCTATGCTTAGACACTTGTGGCTTTGAAAGGCGAGGGGGGTGGGGGGGGGGGTGGGGGGGGGGAAGAAAAAAGTGCCTTAACATCCCTGACTGCAGCAGCAGTAAATATAAACTATGCCTTCTCAGCACTTCCATGTGCGATCAGAATAAACGAGGTGCCACAATTGTTTAAATATTCCATACTGCCTTGTCACCCACTAATTGTTTAAATAAACAGTATTCCATTTGCTGCAGTCAATTTTCTGACAATTTCTTTGAATAAACTATATTCCATACACTGCCTTGTATCCCAAAAACTGTTTAAATAAACAATATTCCACTCATTATATAAATTTTTTAACCAATATTCTACACACTGCATTCGATTTCATGCCAAATTCTTTAGATAGGTGAACTATATTCCACACATTGGCCTGTCTATCAGAAATTCTTTTAGCAATATTCCATATACTACAATCGATTTCCTTTCAAATGGTCAATTAACTGAGATTTTTCCTCCCAATTTCCTGGTGAGTTAGGGGAGGGTTTAATTAATTGATGGATTAATTAATTAGTCAATGAAACTGATATCAAAAGTGTGCTTGTACTGGGGAGGGGAGTTTCCAGAGGGGTGGAGGAGGAGGAGTTTGGGTGGGTGGAGGAGGGGGCGGGTACGGGGTTTTCTTGGAAGGACAGATTATTCCTAGGGGCTCATAATCCACTTAGGAGAACAATAAGTTACGGACCTGTCAATCAAGAGAGAACAATAGCTTTGCCTCTGAATGTATGAGGGTTATTCAATAAGTAATGCCCCACATTTTTTTAAAAAGCCATTAATGTACATAGACAAACATCCTTGTCGGTACCTCACATTTGATGTCTGTCCTGGGCGCTAGTGAAGTTTCAAACCGTTCTGGCAGATGGCAGAGCTGTAGTACAGCACCAAAATGGTGTCTACATATGACCCACATTACAAGCAGCATTCTCTTATTGAATTCTTGTGTGCAGAAAAAGAAACCATTGTGTACATCCATTAACATTTGTGTGCAGTTTATGGCAATGGTGCAATTGATAGGAGTACAGTTCGGTGATGGGTAAAGAAAGTTACAGCCTTGGGGGAATGCAGAAACAGAACACCACTCCAGACATGCTGAATTGTGCAGATGCCATTATTTGTACCGACCAGCTCATCAAAACTCGACAATTGCTTTACAGTTGTCAGTCAGCGTTGGAAGTGTGTCTGCAGTGATCGAGACTCTTGGATCTTCAGTGAGATGCTCATGATGGGTTCCACAAATGCTCACAGAGGACCACAAGATTAAAAGAAAGACAATTTCATCTAAATTCTTGGAGTGTTTGGAGACCAATAGAGAGGCCTTCCCATCACGGATCGTTACAGGGGACAGAAGCTGGGTGCAGTACTTTGCACCAGAAACAGAAAGGCAGAACATGGAGTGGCATCATCCTCATTCACCACAAAAGAAGAAATTTAAGACAACCCCCTCTGCTGGCAAAGTCATGGTGACAGTCTTCTGGGATTGTAATGGCATCCTTCTCTTGGTTTTGATGGCAAGACGGTCAACCATCAATTCAGAGGCATATGTGCAGACTCTGAATAAACTCAAGAACCATTTCTGAAGTGTTCGATCAGAAGAGAGTCCGGCAGAAATCTTGCTCCAACGCGATAATGCACACCCACACATAAGTTTGAGAACCCAGGAACACATCGTCAAATTGGGTTGGATACCATTGCCTCATCCACCCTACAGTTCAGACCTGGCACCCTCGGACTTCCATCTCTTTGGACTGCTTAAAGATTCTCTACAGGGAACACACTTTGAAGATAATGAGAGTGTCAGTCATGCAGTGAAAATGTGGTCACACCTACAGGACAAGAGCTTTTACCAGCAGTGAATATATGCTCTTCGACAATGTTGGCATATGGCCATAGGACGTGATGCAGTCTATGTAGAAAAATAGGACACAGACAAGACATGTTACTGTATATTGTCATCAAATTCTGACTCTTAACAATAAATATGTTTTGAGGAAAAAAATGTGGGATATTACTTATTGAATGGCCCTCGTATACTTGCCTCTGATGTAGACAACCCGGAATGTAGAGTAATACCGGCCTTGCTCTATTACTAGCAGTCTCTGTGCATGGGTTTTCGGTAAACTGTGAGGCCCAAGCTACCATCTTCTTTCTTGCAAACTATCAAATCAAGAAAATTCAATCATCTGCCTGTCTCCTCATCCACGGTAAACTGAATCTTCGGATTGATCCCATTGAGATGTTTGTGAAAACGATCCAGTTTCTCCCTGGCATGCCACCAGTTCGGGTTCATAAACATTTTATTATTTTTATCTGTTATTACTTTTATGTTGTAATTTCATGTACTGAGACGTTCCATGACCTTGGAGATTTGCTCCTCATTTGGTCCTACGGAATTTGACGTGTAAATAGAAAATAAATAAAAATAATAAATAAATACGCGATTCTAAGTTAGTGACAGGTGTCTGTGAGGTACTGCAATCCCTGCGTATGCATCTGCTTGGCAGATGTCCAGTTTATAGAATTAGTGGCAGCATGATTTCTAATTTCACATGTCAAACAACGTTGCCTTGCATTTGTCGCTTTCCTTGCAAGAGGCATTCTCCATTACTAACGATCTTTTCATAGGACTGATGCGAGCATAGTGTAGTTTCTGAACTGTGATCTGATGTGAACAGTGCGCGCCATGCACCTCTGGGAAGCTACACTGAAGTGCTAAAGAAACTGGTATAGGCATGCATATACAGATACAGAGACATATAATCACGCAGAATACGGCACTGCAGTTGGCAACACCTTCATAAGACAACAAGTATCTGGTGCAGTTGTTAAATCACTTGCTGCTGCTACAATGGCAGGTTATCAAGATTTAAATTAGTTTGAACATAGTGTTATACGGCGCACGAGGGATGGGAAACAACAGCTCTGAGGTAGCGATGAAGTGGGGATTTTCTCATATGACCACTTCACGAGTGTACCATAAATATCAGGAACCCAGTAAAAAATCAAATCCCCTACATCACAGTGGCCGGGAAAAGATCCTGCAAGAACGAGACCAATGATGACTGAAGAGAATCGTTCAACTTAACAGAAATGCAACCCTTCCGCAAATTGCTGCAGATTTCAATGCTGGGCCATCAAGAAGTGTCAGCGTGTGAACCATTCAACGAAATATCATCAATATGGGCTTTCAGAGCCTAAGGCCCACTTTTGTACCCTTGATGACTGCACGACACAAAGCTTTACGGTTCTCCTGGGCCCACCAACACTGACGTTTGACTGTTAATGGCTGGAAACATGTTGCCTGGTCGGACAAGTCTCGTTTCATATTGTGTCGAGTGGATGGACGTGTACCCGTATGGAGACGACCTCATGAGTCTACGGACCCTACATGTTAGCGGGGGACTGTTCAAACCGGTGGAGGCTCTGTAATGGTGTGGGGCGTTGGCAGATGGAATGATATGGAACCTCTTATACATCTAGGTATGACTCTGACCGATGATATATACATAAGAATTCTGTCTGATCACCTGCATCCATTAATGTCCATTGTGCATTCCGACGGACTTTGGCAATTCTAGCAGGACAATGCGACACACCACACGTCCAGAATTGCTACAGAGTGGCTCCAGAAACACTCTTCTGAGATTATACACTTCCGCTGGCCACCAAAGTCCCCAGACCTGAACATTATTGAGAAAATGTGGGCTGCTTTGCAACGTGCTGTTCAGAAGAGATCTTCATCCTTCGTACTCTTATGGATTTATGGACAGCCCTGCAGAATTCGCGGAGTCAGTTCCCTCGAGCTCTACTTCAGACATTATTCGAGTCCATGGAATGTCGTGTAGTGGCACTTCCTAGTGGGGGCCCTACACGACATTAGGCAGGTGTACCAATCTCTTGGGCTGTTCAATGTAGATCGTGCATGTATCACAAAAATTCGATGTTTTAGGGTAGAAGTCTTTTCATTTTAGAGTTTGTCACCATAGTTTATCGTAGAGAAACTTGCAAGGAGAATGTATGTCTCGCACTGGAAATATATTTAACACTGGAATATTAACAACGTTGCATTCCACACGCCTAATAGTTCAGAAACCACACATTATAGTGTGTTTTAAGTGAAGAACTGTGTAGCCTTAGGAGTGCATGTGTTTATGTTCTCTCTTACGAATACCTCCTTGGTAGTGACCCCAGACACTAGAACAATACTTTAGAAATAATAGCACAGTTAATTTACGTAAAATACTTCAAATTCTGTCCATCTGGAGCTCCATCATGCATAAAAAACCCGTACTTCTTAACCGTCTGCTATATTATCAGAACACTTTCATATCTACTATACACCGATAAGGGGTGCTAACCTCCACGACATGCGCGTATCTGGAGAGATTTTGTGCTTTTGGACGGTGCCATGTGTAACATTGGCGCAGAAGAGAAATTACGGATTCGGCTCGCTCTGCTCCTTCACGAGACGTGGAATGTAACGGTCCACTTATGGTCAGCTGCAGATTAAATCTGCGTCAGTGTTGCAGGGAGTGTTGATCAGAGACAATGCGAGGAGATTCTTCAATCTCTAACTTCATCCTAAGAAAGAGAGAATGCTCTGCATAGGGAAAGATCAGCAATCATAATCGTAAATTACGCCATATGACTGAAGAGCTAGAAATATGTAGATTGGTCTCTGGTATACTTTGGTGTACATGTTCGAGAATTAGCAATGAATGGACACACTGCACAGTCATCTATCTGCATTCGCAATGGTACTCTCAAAGTAGTGGAGGGGTGGTTTTAGCACTAATACAGAAACTGGGAAGCATCTGCCATTTCACCGGTAGGCATTGAAAAAGTGGTAGACTGCTAAAATTGATTGCACTATCAACTGTGATGCTTGTTACAGTACATTGTAGGCGTCTTTTCCATCCCATCCATTCACTGATACGCTGTTGATTTCCACATAATGATTGACTGACACCGCTTGTTTGAGAGAGTCTTGGTGGAGGGGCAACACCTTTGGGGGGATGACTAGCACTGAAACAGCATGACTGCAACATGTGGAATCAATTGAAATGCAACACTGAGCCATCAGCTCTCTCCCGTCACTGTGAAAGTTGAGCTTAAATGTAGAGGTCATCAATTATCTTTGGACAGCTGTTTGGAAACGCTCTATAACATCGCAAAACTCTTCTCATTTCGATATGTTGTGAAAAAAAAATGATCGTATGGATTTATTGGCCGCGATATCCCTTTGAGGGTTGGGCGCCATATTGCAAGTCTTTTTAGCTGACACCACTTCAGCGACTTGTGTGTGGATGACGATGAAAATGATGATGAAGGACACACAATACCCACTCCTCTGAACCGAACCCAGGCCCCATTGCATGGTAGGCGGTAACGCTACTGCTGCGCTACCGAGGTGGACCGTATGTTTTGACTGTCTTGTATTTATCATCATCCTATGTGTGTGTTGTGGGAGCAGCAGCAACATAATTTACACCATGCGATGTCCTGCTTTCAGTCAAAGCTAATTGATCAAAACGTGTTAATGTCAGTTTAGAACCTGACACAGACCTCGAAGTCATGGTGGAAAAAACAAAATGTATGGCGGTTTACAAAGCTATAGTTATACGCTGCATGGATGTGTTATAGCAGAAAAAAAAACAATGTATGAAACAAAATCATAGGGACACAGAGACCCTCTCTTGTGGCTGATAGTCTGTGGGATATTGTGGGGCGGCGGGTGGAATTATGTTGTTTATATAAAATGTTCCTATTATTTATGCTGTTGTTTTGCCGTTCTCAACACTGGCTCTCTAACTACAATTTTGGAACCAGAAAGTGATTAGCAAAACGTGAAGCCTGTAATTAGAATTCCTAGTGCCCACTCCCGCTGTACCTGACCCATCAGGAGGCGGACGACGTCATCGAGCCAACCACTGCGGAGGAAGTGCAACACCACCTCGACTTCCTACAGCCCAGGAAGGCGGGGGGTTGCGACAAGACCGACAACGCACTGCTGAAGAAGCTGCCACCGGAAGCAGTGCGTATTGTCACATCGATCTTTAACGCCATCCTCCGCACAGGCGCCTACCCCGATGCGTGGAAACACGCTGAGGTGGTCGCCATTCCGAAGGCTGGCAAGGACCCCAGGCTGGCGCAGAACTATCGCCCAATAAGCCTGCTGCCCTCCCTCTCGAAGACCTTCGAGAGGATACTCGCCAAACGGCTACAGCGCCACGTCAGAGAAGAAGGCCTGCTTCCTGACGAGCAGTTTGGCTTTCGCAGTGGGCATTCCACGCAGCACCAACTACTGCGACTGGTGGAGCAGGCGATGGGGGCCCTGGAGCGTCGCGAGTACCTTGGGGCGGTACTCCTCGACGTCTCCAAGGCCTTCGATAGCGTGTGGCACGACGGCCTCCTGTATAAGCTGCTGGTACAGGGGGTACCCGTGTCGTACGTCCGCCTTCTCCAGTCCTACCTGCGAGGGCGCACGTTCCATGTGCGTGCAGACGGCGGCATGTCAACGGCGCGCCACATACGTGCCGGAGTGCCGCAGGGGTCCGTCCTTGGCCCCCTGCTGTAGTCTCTCTTCACCGCCGACGTCCCGAAGACGACGCCGAGGGTCCATCTGGCGCTCTACGCCGATGACACCGCGCTGTACACGCGCAGCATGAGCGCGCAGCTGATGCGCCGCCGCCTGCAGCTCGCCTGCAATGAGAATGGAGCCTGGGCCACCAAATGGCGGCTCAAGTTCAACGCCGGAAAGAGCCGGGCGGTGGTGTTTACACGCCGCCGCATACCCGACGCGCTGCCGCCAGTGCGGATCATGGGAGGCCCCATCCCGTGGTCGCGTACTGGAAAGTACCTCGGCGTCACTTTGGATCGACGCCTGACCTGGGGTCCACACATCAGGGAGCTGAGGGGCCGGGCGCTTGGACGGATGCGCTCGCTCTACCCCCTCCTCAACCCCACGACGACACTGCCCCCCCACTGCGGCCTCACGCTCTACCTAGCACTAATCAGGCCAGTGCTGGTGTACGCGGCCGTGGTGTGGGGAAATGCCTCCGACACACACGTCCAGACGCTGCAACGGGTGCAGAACAAAGCCCTTCGGCTGGCGCTCCACCTGCCAAGGGACTACCACACCCGTATGCTTCACGACATCGCGGGAGTTCCGATGCTGAAGCGCCGCTTCCGCGCGCTCGCACGGAACTTGTACGAGTAGGCGAGGACAGCCAGGAACCCGCTGGTCAGTGGACTGGGAAACCAACTCCATTGGCGTCCAGCGACCAGATGGCCAGACCGGCTGCTGGAATAATTCCACACAGCCAGAGAGGACGACCAACGTTTGTGAATACGAGAAGACCTACAACAAAGTGAGGACCACATCTATCTGGAGATTCCAAGACGCAGGAACAGCAGTTGACCTGCTTAACCTGCTTTAAATCGTGCAGGGAATTGCACGTGAGTCACACGGTTCGGTTCGGCTCCGGTTGACTGCCACGCCCCTGGACGTCAGCGGGGGCGGCAGGGCGCTGCTCAACCGATTTGGCGGGTGCCTTGTCGGTGGCAGCGGATGCGTAACTCCTTCAGGTTTGCACCCGCGCGGAACGCGCCGGCTGGCCTCTTCTTGATGCAGCGCGCCGGAAGGCAGTGCAGCCGCGGTAACTCGCCACATGCTTTTCGCCGCAATGGCAGCGTGTGGGCGCGTCGGTCCGCGGGATTTTGCACTCCCGACTGGGATGCTCCCCCGCGCATTTGACACAGCGGGGAGGCATCGCTTCCTCGCGCAGCGTTCTTATATATAAAGCCGCGGTGCGGACGGCTAAGGGAACGCCTGATCAAATCGGCTCTCCCGACTATCTGCTGGGCTAGTAAAGCACCACTTTAAGTTACCGAATAAATCATAGCTTCTTTTGCTGATGGCAGATGAAGCTCTCAATTTAAATGTGCATTCAGCACACAGGTAAGTAATCATAATAAAAGTCCGACGTGGCTAAGTCAATTATTTTGGGCGAGAGAATTAATTTAATTACACTACACACAGTAGACGAGCTCTGAACTTGGCCTTTGGAGATACGCTATCGCTATAGTTTTATATTTATTCAATTGAAACTTCTCACATCTTTATGATTATAGCGAATCTCCCTTCTACTTAAATCTAAACATCCTAACCTTACTTATTAGCGTACTTAATCTATCTTGCTTCCTTAATTTTTAAGACAAAACCAGAAAATCATGAATTTCAACTAAAATCTTAATTTGTGAGATCCAGAAGACTGTTTCTATTAAATTATTATGAAAAAGGAATCTAAATATAAATTTTTAAGTCTCTAGCTCTTTTCTGTTGCGCCAATGATTTTTACAGAAAAACGTCCAAATTTCGAAAATGGTTAAAGTTATCGAACTGATATTCAACACATATTAATTTAGTATTATTCCTGACATGCTAGAAACGTTTTAGGTTATTTACTTGATTTTTAAAGTATTGCACAACATTTATGACGTCAGAGCTAGTTACAGCGGGCTGGCTGGCACACAATGGAAAGACTGATGTGAATTTACTACGGCGTGAGTAGGCTGCTTCCCTACATCATGATCTTACTGCAGTACACCTTCCTACAGCTACACTGGTCTGTGCAGGTGACTTGGATCACCAAATGGATTAATACCTGTATATTTAATAGGATCGCCACATATGCTTGATGCCAGCACATAGACGGTATTTGTTTTCGATATATATATATATATATATATATATATATATATATATATATATATATATATATGAGGCCAGTTCAGAAAGTAAGCTCCGATTGATTGCCAAATTGAAACCACAGTGAACATCAGAAATGTTTTACTTGTAACAATTAGCTACACCTTTCAGCTACTTCTCTACGTAGTCGCCGTTCTGACTTAGACTTTTGTCATAGCGTTGTACCAACTTTTCAATAGCCTCATCATAGAAGGCAGCCGCCAGTGCTTTCCGCCAATTCTCCACGCTGGTCTACACCTCGTTGTCTGTGTCAAAATGTTGTCTTCAAAGACAGCGGTTCATGTGACCAGAGATGAAACTCAGGGGGAGACAATTGCGGACTGTATTGTGGGTAATCTAACATTTCCATTTGAAAACGATGCGGGAGCATCTTCATTGCCCCTGCAGAATGCGGCTGAGAATTGTCGTGAAGACGAAACAGCACGACAGTTATGTAATGTTAGCTGCATAGCTTCAGGCGAAATTTCTCACCAGGCCCTCGTACTTGGCGGCAGACACTATTTTCTAGACATCTTTACGGACTCACTGCGAGCTCAGAAATGAGAAGAGCGACGTGATGCTAACTGGGGTTATACTAGAGACACTACCCAACACATCTGTGCAAAGCTTTATCGGATTTTCATAGTCGTTTCCATTTCGCGACCGATCGGAGCTTACTTTCTGAACGCCCCTCGTGTATATATATATATATATATATATATATATATATATATATATATATATATATATATCAGAACCCAGGGCTGCGGTAATATCTTATCGAATTCTCTACCATTTGGTGTTAGTGAAGATTTCATAGTTTGTAATGTCTTATTCTCTGTTGGATGGTACATGATCGATAGAATGTTTGGGTGACAGATGTGAATGCACCCTGAGCAATGCAGATTGCGTTTGGACTGCAGCACCTGTATGTAGTTTGGAGAAGTACCGTACCACAATGCAGTAGCAAAATCATCCTCCTTCTCCTAGTTCCCCTTACTGCTTGTACTGTCCTTTCCCACTACTACCTCATGTTGCAGGAGAAAGCTCCGTTTGGTACTGACCTTACACATTGTACACGGCTGGCAGAGCTACAACATGTTTCCGTATTCACAGGGTGTTCAAAACATGGTCCTGTCGCATGAACTCAGCTCGTCTTGTTTTTATACGGGTTGCAGAAGGTGGTAGACATTGCATTCTCCGACTTTTGCTCAGTTCCGACTTAAACTGGAACGACCACATGCACAAAGCCGCAGGGATTGCGGGGCAGAGACTGAGGAACAGTTACAAGATGCATAGAGACTGTCTAAAAGCACGTTGCAGTTTCACTGTCGCAGATAGGCTCAAAAAAGGTGACTCATTTCGAGATATGAGAGTGCCACGAGTATGATGCATTAATGGTTGTAATCATCATTCCACACTGATGTGGAAAATTGGGATAACCATAATGTGGGCTGGGAGGGTGAAAGATTTTTTTTTTACGTGGAAAATTATGTCCAGTCATAAGAATGGTACAGATATTTATATTTCCAGAGCCACAACTGTCAGGGGATACTTCGCTCATTCTCGAATGTCGTTAGATTGAGGCTGCAATCATAATATTTAATTGTAAGTGCAGTGATAAAATATATGTGGTTGGCTTCCCAGAATGATTCTGCCTGGTCTACATCTACATCTACATTTATACTCCGCAAGCCACCCAACGGTGTGTGGCGGAGGGCACTTTACGTGCCACTGTCATTACCTCCCTTTCCTGTTCCAGTCGCGTATGGTTCGCGGGAAGAACGACTGTCTGAAAGCCTCCGTGCGCGCACTAATCTCTCTAATTTTACATTCGTGATCTCCTCGGGAGGTATAAGTAGGGGGAAGCAATATATTCGATACCTCATCCAGAAACGCACCCTCTCGAAACCTGGCGAGCAAGCTACACCGCGATGCAGAGTCTGCCACGTAACGCTATCACGGTTACCAAATAACCCTGTGACGAAACGCGCCGCTCTTCAAAAAATGGTTCAAATGGCTCTGAGCACTATGGGACTCAACTGCTGAGGTCATTAGTCCCCTAGAACTTAGAACTAGTTAAACCTAACTAACCTAAGGACATCACAAACATCCATGCCCGAGGCAGGATTCGAACCTGCGACCGTAGCGGTCTTGCGGTTCCAGACTGCAGCGCCTTTAACCGCACGGCCACTTCGGCCGGCGCGCCGCTCTTCTTTGGATCTTCTCTATCTCCTCCGTCAGACCGATCTGGTACGAATCCCACACTGATGAGCAATACTCAAGTATAGGTCGAACGAGTGTTTTGTAAGCCACCTCCTTTGTTGACGGACTACATTTTCTAAGCACTCCCCCAATGAATCTCAACCTGGTACCCGCCTTACCAACAATTAATTTTATATGATCATTCCACTTCAAATCGTTCCGCACGCATACTCCCAGATATTTTACAGAAGTAACTGCTACCAGTGTTTGTTCCGCTATCATATAATCATACAATAAAGGATCCTTCTGTCTATGTATTCGCAATACATTACATTTGTCTATGTTAAGGGTCAGTTGCCACTCCCTACACCAAGTGCCTATCCGCTGCAGATCTTCCTGCATTTCGCTACAATTTTCTAATGCTGCAACTTCTCTGTATACTACAGCATCATCCGCGAAAAGCCGCATGGAACTTCCGACACTGGTGTGAGGGGAGTTCGTGGCAGCGCTTGCCTGTGGCTGGAACAATTGACATTTCCGGCTTACGACGGAAACCGTCCAAATAGAGAGGCTGATTGTGGTGCTGTAATGTAGATGACCTAACCATGTCACCCTCTAGATGGCTGGACTGCATACTAATACTCAGTATATGTTTGGCAGCCTTCGTGATTGCATGTGTTATCCGTGAAAATATGAGAAGATTCAATACGGGCTTGTGTTTGTGCTGGACAATTGTTCCCTCCCATGTAAACTGTCTGGTTGACTGCTTCTGCACATTTCCCTTCTTTGTTTGGTTGAGAGAACATCGGTCACGGTGTGAGTTGTTTGCATCTAGATGGTGAAAAAGACACGTTTGCTGGTTCTCTAGACATGATAAACAACTTAGTTGACTTGGTAAACTAGAAGGGTGGATTGAAATCTGTGATATCATTGACATCTGTATTCGTTAAAAGAAATACGAGTGGAACAAGCAGTTTCTTCTATTTTCGAGTTTTCACGTAAAGATCTTCGCAGACAAGGTAAGCTTCTAGTTACTCGGTGGTTTGCAGCACATCCCACCTCGCTGCGCCTCATTAAAGTTTTGGGTTCCTAGAGATATAATTTTCAGTCTTCATCTTCAGAATTACACTGTGCAAGTGGTCAGTAGCATACTGCTATGTGCTTGATATCAAGAGCTATCGCTTAAATTATATGATATTCTGGCAAAACGTATGAAAAAACATATGTTCTTGTAATCCCAGTGTCTGGAGATGGCTATAGAAAGCATGGCAGCAAGCAAGCAAGCAGGTTGGGGCTGGAAACAGTAACGCCTTTGTGCCGAGGAGAACCAGCCGAGCCTTTGTACACCAGTTCGGAGTGTGACTGCAGTCTGCTGAGGGTGCTCTGATCGTGTAGCAGGGCAGCACGTGTGGGGCAGTTGACTCGTGACCGTCGGCTGTGGTGGATGACAAACCAATCTCGCGGGAAATGTCTAGTGCTGTGAGGACTATACACAGTGCATGTGCTTACGTTTTTTTGGGGATCTGTCTGTGTCTTCGCATATATGTATGAGTGACTGGTGGTCGATAGCTGAATGCAAGATGCAGAAGTGGTGATTTTATATGGTGCAGAATACGAACTGTGTTTATTACGCCGATATCGTATTTGATTATATAGCCCAGTTGGAGATTGGTTTCACACTTAAAAATTCGAGACTTTCTCGACAGTAGCGGAACGGTGTAATTGAGGAAGTGTCTTTGGCAGTAGTTTCTGTATTTCATGATATGTAGACCATTTTTGCAGGTTTTAGCTGTCAGTGGCATATGGCTGATGTATGTTTCTTTTTCCGATCTGTACAAAATAGTTTTGCTGCTGGAAGTCTCATAATTTGTCCATCCGCAGAAAATGGCAGACAGTACTACCATACCAACGGCAGCAGCGGTTTGACAGGCAAATGCAGTAAGAACCAATCACAATGCTCCATTTACAAGACATTCCATGTCAGTGAGTCACAAGACATCCTTCATACGGGGCATAGGAGCCTCTACAGACTGGTTTGAACAAGACGGGGGCAAGATGTCTACAGGAAGTTCTGTGGTGTCTGAGAGTCACGTGATGTCTTCTTTATTTGAGTGTTCAGAGACAAGTTTTAGCAGACCATCCTCCTCTGGTTGGTGCCCCTCACCCGTCATTGTGGCTTGTAGGACATGGAAAATTCACAGAAAATTCCAGCCATTTTTCTTGTCTGTAGGAAAGTGCTTCGAATTCTGTTTGTGTAATTGTTCTGATTTTTCTGTCTGCGCTTTGACACCAGAGTGTGCTTCGAAAAGTGAGGAAAATGACGTCCCTGACTCCAGCAGCAGCAAGTGTAAACTACCTGCTGAAGCACCTCGTGCTCAAAGACAAGGGTATTTCCCACAAAAGCACACAAAGTCGTCTCTGGAAGGTTTCACAAGCGTGCTGCAATCTTTTTAGAATCTGTGTTCGAGTGTGGTGGTATACATTGCAAAAGTGAGGCAAATTACTGTGCAGCGATCTTTTTCAAAAGAGTATTTAGAGAAATTGTCAACTGGATTTAGTAACTCCTGAAGCAGCTTGTGCTAAAAAACAACGCTATTTCCCACAAAAGTGTGCGAAGTGTCTCAGGGATGGTTTCAAAGTGTGCTGTGATCTGTTTTCTTAGAGTCCGTGTTCAAGTATGGTCGTGGTGGTATTCCTCAGAATAAAACGTGTAATTGTTTAAATATTCTCGTGTCATTTGCCATGCTCTCTCTACTTCTGCAGTGGTACATTTAGTTCTTGCCACAACTTCAAGTTATGTACGTGACAATATTCTGCCACACCAAATGTAATAAATACCGAAGCAGTTCATGTTCAATGACAAAAGGGTACCCATGTGTTGTGGATGGGAAGGAGGAGGGCCGCACGTGGGTTTCCAACGAGACAGGGAATGCTTAGGGTGCCGCCCTGCAGCTGCTGCATGGGCGCATGCCATAAGCCAGTGCTTGACCTCTCTTCCATCGGAGCATGCACACAGGACTGAACGTCTTGCCTCATGTGTTTTGGAAGACTGACTGGAATTTTATCAAATGATCTATAGTTACAGCACACCTATTTATCAACATGAGTTGCAAAGTGTAACTTAGCCCCATACTGCTGCATCTTCATTATTTCATGAAGAGTATTCGTCTTCACCAAATACCATTGCAATAAACACAGTCCTCAGATACATGGTTACAGCTAATATACCCATTAAACTCCTCTTTCTCCAGCGCAGACATCTCATCCACGTCCTCCCAGTCCAGCAGCTAGACACAGACTGAGTCCTATTCCCGCCATTTTTTACACAGACTGTTTCTTGGATTATGTCACAGGAGAGGAGAGGGGGAGGGTAACAGTGCCTTCTGGTGGTGGTACTGTGAACTAGGTCAGTTGGACTCCAGACCTCATGGTGAACACACCAGATGGAGCTACTTTCTATGACATATCAAATTGTTTAAATAAACAATGCATAATTACGTCTGTCCCATCTGGCAGACCAGCACAGACTGAGTCCTTTTCCCACCAATTTGCAGATGGAGAAGGGATGGGAGCAATTTATACAAAATAAACACTTACGTCCATCCTATCCAACAGCCTAGCACAGATTGAGTCCTTTTCTTGCCAATTTCCTGATGGGAGAGGGGAGGGAAGGGGTGGGGGGAGGAGAGTGTTAGGTTAGTCGAGGTAGCCCAATTGGCCTATTTTTCCGCCAAAATTTGAACTTCCCACCATGACGTCAGTGCAACATTGCCACATCTATGTCCCCTATCTTGGATCCGCCATCTTGAATAGATTTGGCAAGAATGCGGGTGGAACTCTCTTTGCCCCACTCCTTTTATATAGCTATTGCAGTTGAGAACTGGCAATATTGGTGACCATGTTTGGTACCTCATGATCATTTACTCACTCTTGTGTTTGGTGCTGAGTGAACCTGCTAAATTCTCTTTTCATACTGATGAAGTAATCTGAATCTTCATTGTGTTTGTATGAGACTGAGATAGTAAGTTTAATTTTGCGACCCTGCGCTTCCGTATCAGCTGGTTTTGTAGTTCATGTTGTGAACTGTCTGCATTAATTACCACCAGAACAACGGCAGAGAGCTAAACAAAGCAGTGTTGTGTTAGCCCCGTGGTGCCGTGCTCATCTCGTGATCTAAGGCAAGGGTAGTTGCTGTTTCAGATCGCTCTGGACTAACGATGGGTATCGCTTCAGTTTTTTTTCTTTTTTCTCTGGAAATACCAAGAACGAAATTCAGTAACAAAATGCAAAGAAAACATTTGCATTGCGCCAACTGAACGTCGGTTTCTTTTTGTTTACTTTTATTTTCATTTGTCAGCATGCATTTTTAATCTATAAACTTCATTCCTTATTGGTTTGTTACTATTATTATTGTTATTCGCTCACTTACAAGAGCTTTCTATCCCCATTTTGTACTGATGTACATGAGCGCTCACACCTCCGGCATGATCGCCCATATAAGAAGAGCATGACAAATAGTTCGCTGCATAGCTGTCCCTTGCACAGCTTAGAACTGGCAACATCGTTGCGAATATTTGGCAATGTTGTGGTAGAGTACTTACTTCCGCATGTGGTCCTGAATTGTTCCGCTCGATTCACTTGGAATCCCCTACCATTTCGATGACTTATACTACATTATCGCCATGTACACTCCTGGAAATGGAAAAAAGAACACATTGACACCGGTGTGTCAGACCCACCATACTTGCTCCTGACACTGCGAGAGGGCTGTACAAGCAATGATCACACGCACGGCACAGCGGACACACCAGGAACCGCGGTGTTGGCCGTCGAATGGCGCTAGCTGCGCAGCATTTGTGCACCGCCGCCGTCAGTGTCAGCCAGTTTGCCGTGGCATACGGAGCTCCATCGCAGTCTTTAACACTGGTAGCATGCCGCGACAGCGTGGACGTGAACCGTATGTGCAGTTGACGGACTTTGAGCGAGGGCGTATAGTGGGCATGCGGGAGGCCGGGTGGACGTACCGTCGAATTGCTCAACACGTGGGGCGTGAGGTCTCCACAGTACATCGATGTTGTCGCCAGTGGTCGGCGGAAGGTGCACGTGCCCGTCGACCTGGGACCGGACCGCAGCGACGCACGGGTGCACGCCAAGACCGTAGGATCCTACGCAGTGCCGTAGGGGACCGCACTGCCACTTCCCAGCAAATTAGGGACACTGTTGCTCCTGGGCTATCGGCGAGGACCATTCGCAACCGTCTCCATGAAGCTGGGCTACGGTCCCGCACACCGTTAGGCCGTCTTCCGCTCACGCCCCAACATCGTGCAGCCCGCCTCCAGTGGTGTCGCGACAGGCGTGAATGGAGGGACGAATGGAGACGTGTCGTCTTCAGCGATGAGAGTCGCTTCTGCCTTGGTGCCAATGATGGTCGTATGCGTGTTTGGCGCCGTGCAGGTGAGCGCCACAATCAGGACTGCATACGACCGAGGCACACAGGGCCAACACCCGGCATCATGGTGTGGGGAGCGATCTCCTACACTGGCCGTACACCACTGGTGATCGTCGAGGGGACACTGAATAGTGCACGGTACATCCAAACCGTCATCGAACCCATCGTTCTACCATTCCTAGACCGGCAAGGGAACTTGCTGTTCCAACAGGACAATGCACGTCCGCATGTATCCCGTGCCACCCAACGTGCTCTAGAAGGTGTAAGTCAACTACCCTGGCCAGCAAGATCTCCGGATATGTCCCCCATTGAGCATGTTTGGGACTGGATGAAGCGTCGTCTCACGCGGTCTGCACGTCCAGCACGAACGCTGGTCCAACTGAGGCGCCAGGTGGAAATGGCATGGCAAGCCGTTCCACAGGACTACGTCCAGCATCTCTACGATCGTCTCCATGGGAGAACAGCAGCCTGCATTGCTGCGAAAGGTGGATATACACTGTACTAGTGCCGACATTGTGCATGCTCTGTTGCCTGTGTCTATGTGCCTGTGGTCCCGTCAGTGTGATCATGTGATGTATCTGACCCCAGGAATGTGTCAATAAAGTTTCCCCTTCCTGGGACAATGAATTCACGGTGTTCTTATTTCAATTTCCAGGAGTGTATTATGAGACAGCGAGACAGAAAATTTTATTCTGGACTACAGGAATGCCATGCTTCACATAAGTAACAACTGTTTTTATCTTTAACATTGCGTTATGAGCTCAGCGACCAATTTTCTAATGAGAGAAAGGGACCAGCTATGAGCAGCATTTCGTTAGTTCGGGTGTTCCACACCTGTCTTGAGATGCCAGGGTGACACGAGCAGACCAGCACACTCTAGGTTATTATTTTCCGTATTTAATACAGCTGCAAGCTGCTAGAAGAAATTCTTTGACAAAATTTGAAGAAAACCTTTACACATTAGTGACTAACTTCACCAACGCCGATTAAAAAGCAAGATAACCGAGGGTCCCGTGATCACGGTTAAAACTTAATCGCGATTAAGTTGTCTCTGTGCTGCACCAACGTTAAACGCCGATTACCAAAACGCAGTTTGACCGGGTTAACTCCGCGTATTACAAAGGAAAGCGTCCATATACATGCTAGATAATGATATTCGCTGTCTGCCTGTGATAAGGGTGTTGTAACCGCCTTGGTCTGTGGTACTTACATGCGCTTTTCATATTATTGGCGTAGTGTGAGCGTTGTTACTGCACTATGGAGAACAAGAAAAGGACGCAGAATTTTTCCAAGTTCGAAGTGGACATACTTTTGGAGTTGGTTGCCCCCAATTCAAGTAATTAGAGTGTAAAAAAACGGATGGTTGCACAGTTATGGAAAAACTGGATGCATGGGAAAATATAACAACACAATTTAATTCAACTCCAGGTAAGATTAAATTTTATTTGAATCATAAATCAATGAATATATGTTACTAATGTAAATTAAAACACTATTTTTCACTGTGCTTAGATTAATATTGAATAACAATTCAAGATACACACAACAAAAAATGATATCAGCTACTACAAAATATATCCATTTCAGGTGTAACAAAAAAAAGGGCCTGAAAGGCTTAAAACATGTTACGAGAATTTGAAGAGGAGGTTGTGGAAGGATTTGGCTGAAGAGAAGGTTCAAGTCTATAAAACAGGAGGGAAGGATGTACCAGTACCTAAAAAGAGTCCACACAAGGCAAAACCACTCGAAATAGTTGGCTCATCATTGAAGCCACTGGGAAGTACCTTTGATTCGGATGCACAGTACAGTGTAATAATGGATCTAAATGTAGATGTAGTTGATGATGCAGTAGTTGGCGATGCAAGCAGCACCACAAACAGCAATGGAACCGTAATTGCTGCTGAAGCTGGCGAAAGCCTGACCCCAGCACAGGTTGTTATGGAGAATGTTGAACAACCCTTCTCCAGACCAGCAACACAAGAAACATGTAATCGGAGAAGGATGCAACCGAGACCTAAGCCAACTTCCTCCTCTGCACTGGATAGTGTGATGCAGAAGATGGTGGAAATACTCCAGCAGCAAATGGAAATGATGGCGAGAGAACATTTGAAAGAAATGAGAATAAAAAATCTCAAAATTTTGGCACTAAAAGAAAAATTAAAATATTGAAAGCACAAGAATTTTACCGAATGTGATGTAAATGTTTAAAAAGCATTTTCTTACTTGTGCACTATAGTAATTTCAAATAAAAATAATTATATATTTTACGTGTATTAAGTAACAGTTTACCACAGTGAAAATGTTCATCAATTATATTGCGACGAACTGCTCGTCCTGGTAATGTGTCATCACGATACGTTTATTGACAGGGAGGCATTATCTCATTATCGTCGATATTGGGGCCCTCTCGCTACGTAATAGCCTCAGCAGCTGCATAATTTCCGTATCTTCTAGTGGCTCTTTCTTGCTTGTCCTCCTTGCAATATTATGCAAGACAGCCGTACTCACTATAATTGCCATTTTCTTTTGTGGATTACACCTCATTCCCATAGATAAAATGAGGAATCTCCTCTTCCACAAACCATGTTGTCTCTCCACAGTGTTCCTTGTCGTAATGTGAGACCTATTACAACGGTGCTCTACCGTACTCTGTGGATTTGAAACTGGTGTCAATAAGTAAGGTCTGCATGCATAGCCACTATCTCCTTTTTTTTTTTTTTATAGTAAGTGATCGACTGGTATTTCACCATTTTCAAACTGTGCCCTTTGAGCGCAATTACGAAATACTGTACTACCGTGCACAGAGCCAGGCCACCGAGCCACAATATCCTGTATTATTAAATTGTGTCGCTCATTGTTTGACAATTAAAGGAGAAATATGATTTCCTTCTGCTGAAAAGTTCTGCATTCTGTCCCCCAGGTGACTGAATCCTTATGTGAGTGCAATCCACTGTACCAAAGACTCCAGGAAAACCAGCCAGTGTGTTGAAACCATACATCACAGAGCGTACTTCCGCTCGAGATGGAAAACTTTATGTATTGATGAGACGTTGTCGCTATGATTCCCGACACTTCACTTATAATTCTTTGTGCCGTTGTAGAATGTACATTAGCACTGTCAACAATTACTGTATTAAATACTCCAGTTGCGTATGCCCTTAATGTCATCAGAAGTCTGGTCATGGGCGAGACCGGATTATATCGGTAAGTTGGAAATTCTAACCTATCGTGGATTTGATCCAAAAACCACCACACTGTTTCTTTTGAAAGACGAAACTTCTCTTCAAATTTCCAGTCACCGTAATCTTTGAAAGGATATCCCCTTTCCACAAGTACACCAATATGGTTGCGACGATTTGTGTGTTGAAGATATAGCATTTCTTCGTCTTCTGTGCCATCTAATACGTCAAAACGCGCTGCCATGTTATGTGTTTACAATAAATTAACCATGATCAATTCAAGATAATCGACCCTTCAAGCCCGGTTAACTTTAATCACCATCAAATCCCTCGATTAACTTTGGTCGAGGTTGGTGCAGCCGAATATCGAGTTAACCAGGGTTAAATGCTGAATTGATAACGGTTAACTTTTAATCGGCATTGGTGCAGTCGGCCCTTCTTCTCACAAGCTCGACTCAGTAAGCTATGTTAATGGCCATAGATGTCTGTTTTGTGAATATCAAGCATCTTCACTATACAAACATCTCTGAAGAACTTTTGTTCCTCACATACGACCCATATAACAGGGGAATAGTTTGCAGTGAATATAGTTACTATGTACTAAATCCGTGATATAGCAATTCAACACCCCTGCACACATTTCCTGACACCGGCGTTAGCAACTTCCTTCCACTTTTGTAGCTTCAAAAATGGGCAATTTTGTTGGTTTAAATATAACTCAATACCTTAAATACGATTTTAGATCAGCTTTAAGATCTCGATGAATCCATAAGTGGACTTGAAAATGCGCAGCGTGCCTGCGTTGCTATAGAGTAGTCGTAATCAGCCTGGTCCCTACCGCCCACTATTGGGTGTTCTAGCTTTTATAGTGGGTGGTAGCCAGTAATGGTTTAAAACAATTTCGTTGTGCTTTCACAAAATTTTGTATCGGCTAAGTGACTATTATATGTTTCAACTTGCTATAACTCTGCTCTATAAATATTATAATGTAAGTTACTTCCTTACTTTATAAATCACCATTCCTGTTGAACTGATGGCTGATTAGAAAGTTTTATTTATTTATTTATTTATTTACTGCTAACGGAGTCAGAGAGGTAGGTAGTAGGTATAAAAGGCTAACTACCCCTCTTATATAGCATGCACTGCAAGGTGTTCACATAGTTCATCGGATACATTTACTGTAAGAAATCAAACCACGACCGTAAAGCTCATTACACAACAGTTACTGACAGTGGCATGACGAAAACATACGACATCCTGATGAAAAAATTTCATGAAGAATCGTATGTAAAAGGGAAAGAAATGAGCCATGAAAATATAAAGTAACAATAAACAACATAGTGAGGTAGTCAGACTGGAACACAAACTATACATTAATTTTGAGCCATATTCGTGTCTCACATATTTGTGTAGTTCAATACTCATCACATAAAAACATGTCATCTGCCTCTGTTGCTACCGAGCATGAAATGCAAATCGTAGACTTTTTTGTGGAGCATCACTCAAAAACACTGAAGCATTTTATACTCTTCCAAGCTTTTGACAAAATGCGAGGGTGTGGAGCGATGCTGAAGCTGCCGCTGCCGGGCGCAAGCAAGTGGGTCGCAGAGAGGTCTGACACATGCGGCGATCAGAGGCAGACGGTCTACAAAGAAATCTTTCACAAAAGTGTTATTGGACGGAACTGTTATTACTGCTATACCTGAAAGTGATATACATTGTACACTACAGGCCATTAAAATTGCTACACCAAGAAGAAATGCAAATGATAAACGGGTATTCGTGGGACAAATATATTATACAAGAACTGACATGTGATTACATTTTCACGTAATTTGGGTGCATAGACCCTGACAAATCAGTACCCAAAACAACTACCTCTGGCAGTAATAACGGCCTTGATATGCCTGGGCATTGAGTCAAACAGAGCTTGGATGGCGTGTACAGGTACAGCTGCCCATGCAGCTTCAACACGATACCACAGTTCATCAAGAGTAGTGACTGGCGTATTGTGATGAACCAGTTGCTCGGCACCATTGACCAGACGTTTTCAATTGGTGAGAGATCTGGAGAATGTGCTGGCCAAGGCAGCAGTCGAATATTTTCTGTATCCAGAAAGGCCCGTACAGGACCTGCAACATGCGGTCGTGCATTATCCTGCTGAAATGTAGGGTTCGCAGGGATCGAATGAGGGGTAGAGCCACGGGTCGTAACACATCTGAAATGTAACGTCCACTGTTCAAAGTGCCGTCAATGCGAACAACAGGTGACCGAGACGTGTAACCAATGGCACCCCATACCATCACGCCAGGTGATACGCCAGTATGGCGATGACGAATACACGTTTCCCATGTGCGTTCACAGCGATGTCGCCAAACACGGATGCGACCGTCATGATGCTGTAAACAGAACCTGGATTCATCCAAAAAAATGACGTTTTGCCATTCGTGCACCCAGGTTCGTCATTGAGTACACCATCGCAGGCGCTCCTGTCTGTGATGCAGCGTCAAGGATAACCGCAGCCAAGGTCTCCGAGCTGATAGCCCATGCCGCTGCAAACGTCGTCGAACTGTTCGTACAGATAGTTGTCTTGCAAACGCCCCCGTCTGTTGATTCAGGGATCGAGACGTGGCTGCACGATCCGTTACAGCCATGCGGATAGGATGCCTGTCATCTCGACTGCTAGTGATACGAGGCCGTTGGGATCCAGCACGGCGTTCCGTATTACCCTCCTGAACCCACCGATTCCATGTTCTGCTAACAGTCATTGGATCTCGACCAACGCGAGCAGCAGTGTCGCAATATGATAAACCGTAATCGCGATAGGCTACAATCCGACCTTTATCAAAGTCGGAAACGTGATGGTAAGCAGTTCTCCTCCTTACACGAGGCATCACAACAACGTTTCACCAGGCAACGCCGGCCAATTGCTGTTTGTGTATGAGAAATCGGTTGGAAACTTTCCTCAGGTCAGCACGTTGTAGGTGTCGCCATCGGCGCCAACCTTGTGTGAATGCTCTGAAAAGCTAATCATTAACATATCACAGCATCTTCTTCCTGTCGGTCAAATTTCGCGTCTGTAGCAAGTCAGCTTCGTGGTGTAGCAATTTTAATGGCCAGTAGTGTACTTCAACATTCAGACGAAAGGCGCTCTAAAAATTTAGACAACGAGCGGTTTCGAACGTTAGACGTTGAATTGAGAAGATGGGCTGTTTACTGCCAGACTACAGGCTCAATGCCATGATCACCGCGGACTTGGAGTCTGTGGCAACCGACCGCTGGCCAGGTACAGTGCCGAAGAGCGTTCATTTTGCTTGAGGACCACGAAGATACGGGAAATGAGGACTCGTACAGAGGCAAATAGACAGTTGTTTTTCCCTCGGTCTCTTTGTGAGTGGAACAGGACAGAAAATGACTGGTAGTGGTACAGGGTAACATCCGCCATGCATCGTACGGTGGCATGCAGAGTAAGTGTGTAGGTGTAGATGTAGATGTAGACTTGTCAAGTGATGTAAGCAGATCATAAATTTTAGAGCCTTAATCGCATTATACCCATTACAGTCTCTTCATACACTGTAGTCCAAAATTAAAGCAACAAACGGAAATTTTGATATCTTGCGTTTATTTTGCCACAAAACAGTATAAACACGTGACAGTAAAGTAGAAACAATGTCAAGAATACAGAACGTAAACAATTGCATCATGTGTAACTGTAAACAAAAATGTTTTTCGTTTTTTCCAACTTAACGGTACTGCACACAAATTCCGGCAACTGGTTAATGTGCTCAGTATGAGCTGTGACCCACCTCTGGCTTCAATACAGGCCTAACAACGACGTAGCATACTGTGAATGATGTCATCAGTCTCATGTTGAGGCAGTAATGCCCATTCTTGCTGCAGAGCTGCTCGCATTCTTGGAGAGTGGTTGGTGGATGCTGATGTGATACAAGCTGTCTCTCTAGTGATTCTCAGACATGTTTTATGGGATTCAAATGCGTGCAGTATCTTCCGTTTCCAATAAAACATCAACCACCCATGCTCTATGAGGTCGAGCATTATCGCCCATATGTACGAAGTCTGGGCCTACAGAACCTCGCAACGACTGCAAATGAAGTCCCGAGACTTTGTCACAATACCTGAGAGCAGTTAAACGTTGCTGATTCACCCAAACAATTTCAAGAAGAGGGGTTCGAGTGGTCAACATAATCCCTGCCCATACCATTAGGGACCCTCCTCGATATCGGTCTATTTCCACAGTATGTGCGCCCCGACATTGTGTTCCACGTTCCCTCCAGATGCGAATCCATTGAGAATCACTCTCCAGACTAATTTGGGACTCATCTGTCAAAACAACGTAGGCCCTGTGTTCGACCGCCCAGGTGGCATGTTGATGACTCCACACTAGACGTTCCCTTTTGTGAAGACGCGTCAGAGGCAGACATACATCATTTGCCTCCATACAACACGTCCACTGGATGCTGCGATCTCACACACCAGTTGTCATTCAGTATTAAAGTGGTACTGTCGTGACCTTACAGCCAAATAATAGTCCTCTCTTCTGACGTCACACGTGGTCGGCTCTGCCCTGGTCTTCGGGATTCCGTTTTGGTCTGTATAAACCGTCACCACATCCGAGAAACAACGGAACAATTCACACCAAGGCATCGTGCCACATCAGTTAGCGACTGTTCTGCTTCCTTTCTTCCTCTGGCCCTCTGGTAGGCATCTTCTCTGTGCCATACTGCACCGTCTGTGACTGTGTACACAGCGATTCTGGATGTGGTGCTACCGGACAAACACAACCTCGTTTCATAGGCGCCCTGACGCCATCGTTGGCTAGGTTGCCGGTTGACCGGAATGCCATCTTCCGTGCTGAACACGATCGTCCGGACATAAATAGCGGTTTGTTGCTTTAATTTCGGAAACCAGTGTAGTTGCATAGTTTTCAGCGTCAAACACAGTAAATTATTTGTGCAAACGAATCTTGAATACACGTTTGGGAAAAACGATGGAGAATAAATCAGTCCCCATACTTGGATCTACTGACTGAAACCACTTGATAAGCTCATTGAAAATATTAAAACAAATACTGAAATAGGTGACTGGTTTTAGCTAGGTCCCATGCTGAATGCCAATAAAATATGCTTCCTATAAGTAGATCAATAAGCATACAGTTACTTCCAGGCAGTTATCAGTTGTGTGCTGCCTACCCTATGTGTTGGAATGGCATCCATGAAATGAAGAAAACTTCATTTGGAGAATGATAAGACAAATTTTAGTGGTGGCGGTGATGTGCACATTCTGAATGGAAAGGAAAAATGTGGTTAAGTTTCTGGGTTTCTTCTAACTAAAGAACACTTTATTCAAACAGATAACACAAACTGACAATTAACGAAGAGAGCAACTCTTGTGAAATTAAATAAATGAATAAAATAAATGGCAGTGATCAACAATACTTTTACACTCATGGTATACTCTAAGTGATATGGCTTAAGTGCATATTACTGCAGTCAGAACAGAGAATAATCTGGTCTACTGCTGCTATTTTATTTGACCATCATGCCTGCTGGCATGCTTGCGTCTCTTCTCACCATATCAGATGCTGTCCGCTGCTCATAATGTAGGAGGCTACAAGTCTCATGACAGAATGTTTACATTTCACTTAAAACCTCCCGCACAGAATGCCCAGATCTTAAATCACCAGAGCACAGAGGCCCTTGGTTCTCAGCTTCTGAATTAGGTGATCTTTCGAGTTTGCTCTTTCAATTGGCACAAATATCGTTTCATGTGGCTAGGGAGCGATTCCATATTTGATAATACTCTGTAACATTGACGGCAACTACTGGTTACTTCCTTACTCTGTTTACTCTGTCTCAGGTGGAATTCAGCGGTGGTTCCTATTACTTTCATGCCATGTCGTAGCACCAGCCAGAAATTGCCAGTAACCTCTTCTGGCCTTTTGGGAAGGCAGCTGAAAACAATGAAATTTGCTGCCATGACAAATCCCTCTCTTGTGATGTTAAACATATGTGCTTTTCGGAGAATGCCTTCATGATGAGAGCAACGAATTGAAGGAACACAATGGCTCCATAACAGGACTTCTGATGGTTGTGCTTTCTCTCGTTATGACAAGCTTTTGGCTGTCTCCAACGCATACAGAAAGTTCATAACTAGAACCAATCCAATCTTCTTCCTATATTATCAATACAATGCATAAATCGAATGAGGTGGTGCAGTGGTTAGCACAGAGGACTCGCATTCGGGAGGACGACGCTTCTAGCTCACGTCCGGCCATCCAGATTTAGGTTTTCTGTGATTTCCCTAAATCGCTCCAGGCAAATGGCAGGATGGCCCCTTTGAAAGGACATGGCCAATTTCTTTCCCGATCCTTGGCACAATCCAAGCTTGTGCTTTGTCTCTAATGACCTCAGTGTCAACGGGACGTTAAACCCAATCTTCCTTCCTTCCTTCTTTTTAAAATATATAAATTAGACTTAAGTTGAATCTGCAGGATAAAATTCATTTTGAATAAATCACAGCTGTTGTTGCACAAATAGCATTCTTGCTATAAGCTCCAGCTGTTCCGCATTCCCAAATATTAAGCAAATATTCATTTGAATGTAAATAAATACGAGAATACTTTGAAATAAACGAAATAGTTATAACAAAACAAAAGCGTCAACAATGTTGTATAAACGCTCAACATGTTTAAGTAAGACTCAAACTGTCCTCTCGTAGAATCGGGTGCACTGCCGGTGGTCGCAGCTTGGCGTCTTCATCAGGTGTTTCCTGAAACTGGTCGACAAGCTTTTCTTGTGTCATTTTGTTGAAGATCAGTCCCACTGGCTTCGCCGGTTTGACGTGTTTTGTTGTAATGGGATTTTGTTTTTTGTGCTGTGATGACACTCTTTATTTAAGCTTTGAGGGATAGGATCGTGAATTTTTCGAACTTAGAAGTTCTAGGTGGGGTGCTGTGGTCGAGGATTTGGTTTTTCGATTTCTTCCGTGTGGTTGATGTTTCATTTTCACTGTCTAGCGTTATTGCCACTAGGACGACGTTCCATAGTTTTCTTAGTCTATACTTGTGATCTAATATGAATTAGCCTGTGTCCTACTCTTCTAACATGAATTAGACTATGTCCTATTCTAGGTGAGTACATATAATACACTACTGACCATTAAAATTGCAACACCAAGAAGAAATGCAGATGATAAACGGGTATTCATTGGACAAATATATTATACTAGAACTGACATGTGATTACATTTTCACTCAATTTGGGTGCATAGAACCTGAGAAATCAGTAGCCAGAACAACCACCTCTGGCCGTAATAACGGCCTTGATACGCCTGGGCATTGAGTCAAACAGAGCTTGGATGGCGTGTACAGGTACAGCTGCCCATGCAGCTTCAACACGATACCACAGCTCATCAAGAGTAGTGACTGGCGTATTGTGACGAGCCAGTTGCTCGGCCACCATTAACCATGAAAGGTGGCTTTCATTTGTGACGTGCATTTCGCAGATTATTCTGCATGTTTGAAGTAAATAGACCCATATAATGGGTAAATAGTCTTATTAGGTGGGTTAGAAAGAGAGATACGTGATGATTAAACACGTCTGAAATAATACAGGCTTTGGTAATGATAATATTTAGTTGCATGCTGTAGGTGTAAGCAAAGTAAATTTGCCAGTGGAGGCGAGGAGTGGTCGGGCACAGCCGCGGAGACGAAGGCCGGCGAGCACCGGAAGAGCATTGTGCAGGGGCCGGGGGTCCCAGGGGATGCGGCCACTGGCCGGCAAGCATCAAAAGGAACACCGCCGGGTGCCAGGTGTGTGAGAGAGAGAGGGGAAATGTCGAGCAGACAGAGAGCTTCCAACTTACGCGCTGGCGCCGTCCGGTCGCGAGCTGTTTTAGCGGCAAATGGGCTGAGCTTTGATTGGGCAGTTCATAAGAAAGTGCGGGATATGCTGAGGGTCAACGCCCGCTGTTTGAACAGAGAAATTTTTGGATGGGTGGAGAAATTGTATCACTCTGCGAGGGAGATGTGGGAGGCCTTTGCAGTGTCGAGATTGGCTGATTAGAGTTTGGCGACAAGATTGTCGCAAGAGCATCGAGAGAGCGATGCAGGAGGAGAGTGTCTTGTGCCGTGAAAGCAGACAGTCGCAAAGTTCGGTAGCTCTCTGATAGGGACTTAAGATTCCGAATACTGTGCTGTGTATGATCTAGAGTCTGCAGCTACAGTACGACGTCAGCGGCCACGATAGGCATTGCATTGACTACTAGTATAACTGCAGTTGATTCCGCCTTATAGGCTGGCAGTCACCATTGAACATACTCAACCAGTGCACAGAGCTATCATACTGTTATTGCACGTTAGTACAAGACACACTGGGCTGCACCTTAAAGGTTGTTGAGCCAGTCTTGAAAGCGTTGTATACCATTTAGGGGAAATATAGGACTTGTGGTATTAGCAGTTTCTGAGTAGTTTATTCTGCTCAAAATATTTGAGAGACTTATCTTAATTCAGCGACTTCGCAGCTGCAGTCGTCGGAGCCAGCACACCGGTAGGTGGTATTGCAAAACTTGCAGCAGCGGCAGTAAAGTTCAGAAATAGTTGTTGGATCGTGTTCTTGCCATCCACTGAGCATCCGTGCAGTTTTGCTTACGATTCGTCATTGGTTATTTGTCTTTTTGCATGTTGTTTGGTTTGTTTCTTGGCGGTGGTGTCCAAAGTGCGTATTATTTCAGGCACAAAAGAGATTATAGGAACACAGTCAGATCGTATTTACCATTTGCTTATCCAGGGGCATAATTAAATTTATATTTGCATCAACTTAACATTGAGATTAGAGGAACGCAGCCGGTTCGCATTTACCATTTGCTTATCCAGGGGCATAATTAAATCTAACTTCGCATCAACTTAATATTAAGAGCTGAGAGCTAATTTGACCACTGTAGAATATCTAACAAGGGAACCTCCCCATCGCACCCCCCTCAGATTTAGTTATAAGTTGGCACAGTGGATAGGCCTTGAAAAACTGAACACACATCAACCGATACAACAGGAAGAAGTTATGTGGAAGTATGAGAAAAATAAGCGAAGTATACAAACTGAGTAGCCGTGGTCCCGTGGTAAGCGCGCGCGTTTGAGGAGTGAGAGGTCATGGGTTCAAATCTCCCATCGAGTATAAATTTTACTTCGTTTTTTTTTTCGCAAAGTTATGATCTGTCGTTCGTTCATTGACGTCTCTGTTCACTGTAATAAGTTTAGTGTCTGTGTTTTGCGGCCGCACTGCAAAACCGTGCGATTAGTAGACGAAAGGACGTGCCTCTCCAATTGGAACCGAAAACATTTCATCGCAAGGTCATAGGTCAACCTATTCCTCCACAGGAAAACACGTCTGATATATTCTATATGACACTGGTGATGGCATGTACGTCACATGACAGGGATATGTTGTCGACTCACCTAACTTGTACACTTGGCGAATGGGTAAAAAGATTCTTCTACCTTGCCCGATTTAGGTTTTCTCGTGTATGTGATCATCACTCCCAAAAAAGTGATGAAAACATAAGAGATTGTCACATAAACTTCAAAAAATGAATGCAACAGTTTCACTGTCGCACAGTTTTCTCTGTGCTCTGTCAAAACATGTTTTTAACGTTTTCAAATTTTTCCGTGTGTAGACGGTCAAATCCTGCATATGTCCAAGCAAATCTGAACATGTCCTGGAATTTTTGAGAGCGAAGTTGATTATGTGTGAGTGCTTGAACTTTGATAATTGTCTGAAAATAAAAAAGTAAACTTTTTACTCGAGGGGATACTTGAACCAAGGCCTTCTCATTCCGCAATTCCTTACGCTAACCACGGGACCACGGTGCCCCTCAGCTCGTACTACCCTTGATGTTGCATATTTTGCGCATGGACTACTCGGTTTGTATATTTTGCTTATTTTTTTCATAGTTCCACATAACTTCTTCCTGTTTTCTCGATTGATGTGTGTTCAGTTTTACAAGGCCTATTCACTGTGCCAACTTATAACTAAATCTGAGGGGGGTGCGATGGGGAGGTTCCCTTGTAAGAACAGTGTACAATTTGTTTAATTTGTTTTCATTCATGATTTGTTCAATATGATCTAATTTCTATTGTGAGATAATTTACAATAAATACAAGTTATTTACAATATCGCTTTTGATTCAGTAGTAGGTGGTAGTTAGCCGTCACTGTCACATTAATATATTTTATTCTTGTTTAATAATGGCCACCACCCCCATAGGAAGCCCTCCAACCAGACGTTTTCAATTGGTGAGAAATCTGTAGAATTTGCTGGCCAGGGAAGCAGTCGAACATTTTCTGTATCCAGAAAGGCCCGTACAGGACCTGCAACATGCGGTCGTGCATTATCCTGCTGTAATGTTGGGTTTTGCAGGGATTGAATGAAGGGTAGAGCCACGGGTCGTAACACATCTGAAACGTAACGTCCACTGTTCAAAGTGCCGTCAAAGCGAACAAGAGGCGACCGAGACGTGTAACCAATGGCACCCCATACCATCACGCCAGGTGATACGCCAGTATGGCGATGACGAATACACGTTTCCAATGTGCGTTCACCGCGACGTCGCTAAACACGGATGCGACCATCATGATGCTGTAAACAGAACCTGGATTCATCCGAAAAAATGACGTTTTGCCATTCGTGCACCCAGGTTCGTCGTTGAGTCCACCATCGCAGGCGCTCCTGTCTGTGATGCAGCGTCAATGGTAATCGCAGCCACGGTCTCCAAGCTGATAGTCCATGCTGCTGCAAACATCGTCGAACTGTTCGTGTAGATGGTTGTTGTCATCCAAACATCCCCATCTGTTGACTCAGGGATCGAGACGTGGCTGCACGATCCGTTACAGCCATGCGGATAGGATGCCTGTCATCTCGACTGCTAGTGATACGAGGCCGTTGGGATCCAGCGCGGCGTTCCGTATTACCCTCCTGAACCCACAGATTCTATATTCTGCGTAACCAGTCGGCTAGGCGCCCAGTGGGCAGTGCGGCACTATGCTTTGTTAATTTTTTCGAATTGTTGCATCCTTGAGCCCCCGATTACCAGATGTACATCTAGTGGTTCTCGGCTGACGCCCCCGGTTACAGGAGTCAAGGATAACACTTTATTAATAATTATAATACAAATTAATATCACCAGTTACAGTAACATTTTCAGCAAGTACACCAAGTCCTTTCATCCATACAAGTATTTTCTCATCGTTAGAAACTTTCCTACAAGAATGAGCATTGAAGCACTATGCCTCGTCGACGTGTGTATCGTCATCGCCGCCACCGCATGCCAGTTTACAAACACACAATTAGCTTGGAAAATAAACTTGGCGCAAATGGCACTGCACAATCTATTATTCTTAATGGACCTATTTTTTTTTCGTGGATGTCGAGATAATTTTTCACTCGATGTTGCGACGGGAGCTGCTGGCAGTGGGTGGTTTACACTCGCAATTGTCCACTCTGAGAACGCATCGCTACCTGGACTAGAATCTTTTGCCGACCGAGATGTCATCTCGGCCAACACGAGCAGCAATGTCGCGATGCGATAAACCGCAATCGCGATAGGCTACAATCCGACCTTTATCAAAGTCGGAAACGTGATGGTACGCATTTCTCCTCCTTACACGAGGCATCACAACAACGTTTCACCAGGCAACGCCGTTCAGCTGCTGTTTGTGTATGAGAAATCAGTTGGAAACTTTCCTCATGTCAGCACGTTGTAGGTGTCGCCACCGGCGCCAACCTTGTGTGAATGCTCTGAAAAGCTAATCATTTGCATATCACAGCATTTTCTTCCTGTCAGTTAAATTTCGCGTCTGTAGCAGTATTAATGGCCAGTAGTGTAGCATGGTATCTTCTGCTGTTGGTGGGCCTAATTTACGTTGGTGGCTCTGTGACGCTGTGCGGGACCCATTGTTTATACAATGTTTTGTGTTTACCTGTACCTATGTTTCTCAGGTGTGTGCTGTTCTCTCTATAGTTATCTAGCTTTTTGTAGACTGTTGTAGCTAGCTTTTTAACTGTTATTTCTACTGAATCCATCTCTAGGGCTTCATGGAGGATCGTTACTTTTTTCCACATGGCAGCATCTAAGATCCATCAGAGAACTTTGTTTTGGACTATCTGGAGTTCGTGTTTTTCGGTTTTTCTCTCTGCTCCCCATGATGTACAGCTATAAGTCATGGTGGAGAGGACAGTTTTTTTATATTGGGTCAACTGATGTGTCGATGGTAAGTTAACTTTCTGTCGAGTGTAGTGCCTAGGTATTTGACTTCCTTCATCCAGCGTAATTCTTGCTCGTTGAGGTTTAGTAGTTCTAGATGAACGGGTCATTTTCTTGTTAAGTGGACAGCTGTCGTCTTTCTTGCATTGAATGTCATCTTGTTTGAGCTGCACCAGTTTTGTACTTCATTGAGTTGCCATTGTAGTTTCATTGTGTTAGCCTGGCATGTTTTTCCACTTGTGTAGAAGGCAGTGTCGTCTGCGAAATGTGAACACCTTCAATGGTGGGGATATCATTGGCATAAATATTGAATAGAGCCGGTGATAGGACCAATCCTTGTGGTATCTCTGTGTGGAGTATTCTATGAGATGAGCGATTGCCGTCCACTTCGACCACAAATTGCCTGTTGCTGAGAAAGTCATCGGGGAGTGTGGCATAAGTATATGGAATGGTGGTTTGTTGTATTATTTTCCAGATTAACCTTGGTGGTTGGGGCATTGTTTTGGAGTGCTTCGACTGACTAAGCTACTGCTGTGTCATGCCAGTGATTTTCACGAGTTCTTACATCAAATTCTGGGAGAGTGTTTTGAGTTTCAGAGGTGTTGGCTAGGAGTTTAGCCCTCGACAAGGCATCATGTACTGGTCCTGGGTTCCCTGCTAAAGCCCTGTTTGCCTTTTGGTTCCCTTCGGGCGTTTTACTATTCGCCATTCCTCCTTCTCTTGGAGTTTGAAGAGCTCCATTTTGTCCTCGTACACCTCCACACGCCATTCTACACAGACCAAAAAAAGTTTTGCATCACCTCGGTTCTGAGAGTTCCGGAACCTATACAGAAAACTGGAATAGTGATCAACATAAACATCATTTCCGCCCTTTGTATTTCTCATGAAAACCACACATTGTATGTTGTACCACTATACAGTGAGAGCTTCAGAGTTGGTGTTCCAGATTGGTGTGCACACTAGTACCTCTAATACCCAGTAGCACGTACTCTTGCACTGTTGCATGCCTGTATTCATCGTGGAATACTATACAAAAGTTCATCAAGGCACTGTTGGTCCAGATTTCTCATTCCTCAATGGCGATTCGGTGTAGATCCCTCAGAGTGGTGGGTGGTTCATGTCGTCCATAAATAGCCCTTTTCAGTCTATCCCAGGCATGTTTGACAGGGTTCATATGTGGAGAACTTGCTGGCCACTCTAGTTGAGCGATGCGATTATCCTCAAGGAAGTCATTCACAAGACGTACACAATGGTGGCGTGAATTGTCGTCCACGAATATGAATGCCTCGCCATTATACTGCCGATATGGTTGCACTATCGTTCAGAAGATGGCATTTATGTATTATACAGCCGTTATGGCGCCTTCCATGACCACCAGCGGTGTATGTTGGCCCCACATAATGCCACCTCAAAACAGCAGGGAACCTCTACTTTGCTTCACTCGCTGGACAGTGTGTCTAAGGCATTCAGCCTGGCCGGGTTGCCTGTAAACACGTCTCCGACGATTGTCTGGTTGAAGGCATATGTAACACTCATCGATGAAGAGAACATGATGCCAATCCTGAGAGGTCCATTTGGCATGTTTTGGGCCCATCTGCACCGCATTGCATAGTGTTGTGGTTGCAAAGATGGACCTCGCCATGGACGTTGGGAGTGAAGTTACCCATCATGCAGCTTATTGCACACAGTTTGAGTTGTAACACGACGTCCTGTAGCTGCACAAAAAGCATTGTTATGGTGGCGTTGCTGTCAGGGTTCCTCCGAGCCATAATCCGTAGGTAGCTGTCATTCACTGCAGTAGTCGCCCTTGGGCGGCCTGAGCGAGACGTGTCATCGATAATTCCTGCCTGTCTGTATCTCCTCCATGTCCGAACAACATCGCTTTGGTTCACTCCGAGACACCTGGACATTTCCCTTGTTGAGAGCCTTTCCTGGCACAAAGTAACAATGTGGGCGTGATCGAACCACGGTATTGACCGTCTAGGCATGGCTGAACTACAGACGACACGAGCCGTGTACCTCCTTCCTGGTGGAATGACTGGAACTGATCGCCTGTCGGAACCCCTTCATCTAACAGGCGCTGCTCATGCATGGTTGTTTACATCTTTGGGCAGGTTTGGTGACATCTCTGAACAGACAAAGGGACTGTGTCTGTGACACAAAATCCACAGTCAACGTCTATCTTCAGGAGTTCTGGGAACCAGGGTGATGCAAAACTTTTTTGATTTGTGTATTAGCCATTTCTCTAGTTTGCACTTCAATTGGTTTGTTTCTGTATGGCATAGAGGGTCATGGGTATGCTGTCATGTTAGCCTTTCTTATGGTGTTCATGGACGGGTGGGGGGAAGTTGTCAGTGTGTTGGTCTTGGATGGTGACCATGGTAGCAAGGCGATTTGCATCTCGGATGTTCTTTTGTACGGGTGTCAATCGCCGAGCTATTTTTTCGATTGTTGATAGGTGTTTGGTTGGTTGGGTCTCTTCAGTGAGAAAAGCTCTGAATTGATCCCAATCTGTTTTGTAGCTTTTTTGTGCTGCTGTTATTTTGTGAATTATTGCAAGTACTTGGTTGTAGCTGGGTGGCAGGTTTGCTTTGACTTCCACGGTGATGTTCTCAGTGATTCTTGTTGCGATCAGGGAGTGTAGTACATGGGACCTGTGTTTAACCATAAGCAGGATATGGGTGGGATCGTCAGCATCTTGCTCTGTAATTTGGAGAGCATCTTCAAGCCTTGCTAGCTTTTCCCGTTTGGGGTTGATTACAAATGAATTCCAAAGGGATGTTTTGCATTCAGGTCCCCCACCAAATATGATTCTTCGGTGTAGATCAACGAGCTTTTATAGTTTTTCTTCCAGGAATTCCCTGTAAGGGGCAAGATAGATGGCACCTAGCATCATCAACCTGTCTCGTGAGTATACGAGGGTAATCCCAAAAGTAAGGTTTCCTATTTTTTTATAAGTACATAGACCTGTTTATTTCTACAATGGTTTACATCAGTTTTCAGCTTGAACATTTAGCTATTTTTCGACATAATCACCATTTCTGTTGAAGCATTTTTGTAGACGCGGTGGCAGTTTTTGTATGCCCATCCCATACCATCTCGCCGCCATGCTGTTCAGAAAGTTATGAACCTCTTCTTTCACCTTGTCGTCGGAGTTGAATCGCTTTCCCGCCAAATGTTCTTTTAACCTATGGAACAGGTGATAGTCACTGGGCGCCAAATCAGGACTACAGGGTGGGTGGGTGATTATGCTCCACTGAAACTGTTGCTGGAGAGCAACAGTTTGCCGAGCGATGTGTGGGTGAGCTATCATGGAGAATGTGTACGCCCTTGCTCAACATTCCTCTTCTCCAGTTCTGAAATGCCAGTTTGAGTTTTTTCAGAGTCTCACAGTACCTGTCAGTGTTAACTGAGGTCCCAGTCGGCATAAAGTCGACAACAATATCCCTTTCCAATCCCAAAAAACCGTTGTCATGACTTTATCGGCAGAATGTGTTTGTTTGAATTTCCGCAGCTTTGGCGAAGAAGAATGCCGCCACTAGCGTTATTGTTGCTTGGTCTCAGGTGTAAAGTGGTATGCCCAGGTTTCGTCACCCATGAAAATTGAGTCCAGAAAGTTGTCCTGTTTGGCTGCAAGGCGGTCAAGAAATTCACGGTGAGCATCAACTCGTTGCCGCATGTGGTCCTCAGTCAGCACTTGTGGCACCCATTTTACTCAAACCTTCTGGTAGTTCAAATTCTGTGAGCGGTGGTTCGGGAAACCTCAGGAACCAACGTGCAGAGATCTTTCAGGGTGATGCACCTGCCAGCTGATGTGGCCGAACGGTTCCAGGTGCTTCAGTCTGGAACCAAGCAGCTGCTGCTGCTGTCGCAGGTTCGAATCCTGCCTCCTTAGGTTAGTTAGGTTTAAGTAGTTCTAAGTCTAGGGGACTGATGACCCAAGATGTTAAGTCCCTTAGTGCTTAGATCCATTTGAACCATTTGTGATTCGCCGACCTTCACGCATGCTTTGCTCAACTTTCAACACTGTCGCCTCAGAAATTGACAGTCTCCCGCTCCTTCGTTAGTCGTGAATTTCGGTCCAACCAGCTGGAAACTCTCTACACCACTTACGAACAGTTTTGATATCCATGCACGTCTCACCATACACTTCCGTCAATTGGCGATGGATTTCAATCGGCGCAGTTCCCTATGCGTTCAGAAACCGAATAACTGCGCCGAATTCGCACTTGGCGCTAACATCCAACGGGAGCTCCATTCTCAACGGCTGCCAAGCCAAGACTGAGCGCCTCAGCGCGGCGTGCGCATGTTTACAGACGGCGCGTGAAGTACTCTTCATAACAGTGTGACCAACAGCCACACAAACAGAGTTATGTACTTATAAAAAGTAGGAGACCTTACTTTTGAGATTACCCTCGAATTTGAACAGGGTGGCTTCTGTGTTTTACAGCTTTGGTATTTTCACTAGGTCGTGGGCCACAGAGTTTTTTTTAAGAATATGGCTGTACCTGTTTTGGTTATCATAATGGTAGCTGGACATGTTTCTTATTTTGAAAGTGTCTGTGGGTCGCAGATGCGTCTCTGTTATCAGGAGCATGTCTACATCATGTTCGGATATGAAAGCTTGTAGTTCTGTTTTTGCCTGTTTTAGCCCATTCGCGTTCAATACACAGAGTGTTGTGTCACGTTTGTGTATTCTTTGGTCCGCCATCTGCACTCAAGGAGCAAGAGTACTGTCTCCAACAGTATGGTGTTTTTACCATTTTGTTTGTGTTGTTTGTAGTGTAGGTAGTTGGCAGTGATAATTATTGTATTGGCGACGTTGTCTCTGGAGAATAGTTATAATGTCGTGAGGATCTCATTAATAGCGCATCCTAGTTCTGCCTCTTGGAGCTTACGTCTTTTTTTTTTTTTTGGGTTGCATCTTTTCCATTTGTCATGGTGCTGGCAGCTTTCCTGCACATTTTGGTGTGGTTGCTCTGTCTGGTAGGCTTCTCGCGGTTTGCGCTGTTCATTTGTGCTGCGCTGCTGTGGTTCTGGGGAGTTTGACACTGGCTTGCAAAAGATCGAGATTTTGTTGATGGGTCTGCTCGCGTGTCTTGGTGGTCTTTCAGGTTTCGAGGCAGTATCGGGAACTCGTTTATCTCTTCAGTTTCTGGTGTGTTGTAAGAGGCATTCCTCTGGCGTCTTTGGTTGTGCGTTGATGTTTTCCGGAAGCATCGAAATGGTTTGAGACATTTCTGATATTCTTCACTCCCTTTGAAGTTTGCAGGATGCAGCCCCTTGCAGACTGCGCCTTCAGTGCTCTTGTCGTTGTCTGTGGACTGGTGTAGACTTGAGCAACGAAGGCATCTGGCCAGCATTTTACAGTAGTTGGCCATGTGCTCATATTTTTGACACATGTGGCATTTTGCCAGTCTGCCTCGCTGCCTGCAAGCCCCAATGACTGTTATCATGTCGAGTAGATATTGCTTGTCGTATAGGTAGCCTGCTTGTGCATGCGTTAGTGTGGAAACATGGTGTATCCCTTGTTGGATGAGCTCACGATCCCATTACATATTCCTGCACCATGAAGATCTTGTGGAGCAGTTCTTCGAGGGCTATTTTGACTTCGATCTCAGCAGTTTTTGGTACTAGGCCTTTTATGGCGAATTTGCAGGATCTTTCCTCCATTAGTTGGTGGCTGAAATTTGGCAGGTTTTATTTGCAGAGGAACACCTCGGCTGGCCGATAATCGTCTATTGTATCGAAATGATACCTTGTGTCGTCACCTCAGAAGATGGCTTTGAGGGTACCTTTGATTTTTTGTTTCAGCATTTTGTTGAGTTTTATAAGGTCGCATATTTGCTATTGGTGGTATTCCAGTGTTGATTTCGGCGTCTTTTGCTGACTGATTATTTAGAGGTCGAGGGTCAGCTCATGTACCTGTGTCGACTTCTTACTATCCGGTGCATAGGCCTATGCCTGCTTCTTTCGGTTCGTGTTTGGTTGCCATGTCATGTGGGTGTTGTTCCGTCACGTCCAGAACATTGTAGAAGTTTTCACTCCCAAATGAGAAGTTATCTTGGTTGAGTTGTAGCCACACTTTTGGAGATCTTTGGCATATGTGTACCAGCAGTGGATTTCCCTTGTGGGGAGACTTTTCCATGGGTGGGGCCTGGTGTGTCATTCTAAGGCTGGCTCATTCCTCCTCTTCGTGTGGGTTGGAGGGTTCTAGTTGGGTGCCTTTGTTTTTTCTCCATTTTAAGAGTGTCTGGTAGTTGTGCTTTTCATTCGAATTTTGTCATTGCAGTTGGTGGGGCGGGCATGGAGATGGACCCCTACCCGTGATCGCCTGTCTGAACCTGGTTCTTGGCCTGGTCTGACAGAACACGGGATTGTTGCGCCACAGCAGGGGTTCTGGCTCTGCAGCATCCCCTAGCTCTAACCAGCCCTAAATTCCGGCTTTCCGGAATTACAAAGCCCTAACCTCTAGCTCGAAATGTGACCTAGTATCAAATTAGCTTTTTTTTTTCGAAGGTCCAAGTGCAAGCGCCTCGGCAGCGGCGGCAGCAGCAGCAACGATGACAACGAGGGCAGCAGCGGTGGCTGCCACGATGACAACTGCGGCGACGGAAGCAGCAGTGGCAACAGCTATGACGATGGCAACAGCAGTGGCAACAACAGCGCCAGCAATGCCGGCAGCTCCAGCAGCAGCAGCTGCAGTGGATGCAGCCGCAGCAGCGGCGGCGAGAGGTACAACGAGCTCACTTCGCACCAACGCCAATTCTTTGCCTGCATCTCTAAAGGGACACTCCTCAAGCATCTACAGTGCTGGCAAGCGCTATGCCTGCCTGCGCGAGACTATGGTCGACAAGCTTATTCTAGAGTTTGTAAAGGTGCTCCCACTGAGTTACATTAACATTTTAAGTTAATTCTTTACTTACAGTTGATAGAGGGAACTGCTATTAGGTCCTTTTGACAAAAATTTTACATAGAATAAATTGCTTGTGTCATATTAAGAGTAAAAAATTTTTAACATTGATAGTATAAGCATAATCAAGGTAAGGTGGAACAATAGAAATAAAAATAGTTGATGAAAATAAAAATGTCTAAAATGAACTTTTTGTTTTTAATTTAGTGTGTATGTATAGAATGCACAGGTTGGATTTTATTTTTTTATTTTTATTTATTTATTTATTTTTTTATTTTTTATTTATTTATTTTTTTTTTTTTTTTTTTGGCAAGCAGGGTAGGATGATGACAAAGTTAATAACATACAGAAATAACTAATTAATATAAGATTAGTTATTGTGTATAATGCTATGTTACAAGGTTCCCTCTGTTTTGAAGGATGCTGCATGTTTGTTATGTTACAATGTCTGTTGTTGTGTGGTAGGGTGTGTGGTGAAGTCTGTTGGTGGATTTGGCCACATGCTGCCTTGCACAGGGTGCAGGTTGCTTCTTTTGAGGTTCTTTTTCTTAGTGTTGGAGGTTTTTTGTTGTTGTATGTGCTTGTGTGTGTGTGTGTGTGTGTGTGTGTGTGTGTGTGTGTGTGTGTGTGTGTGTGTGTGTGCGTGTGCACAAACACATGCAAGGGCACATATGAGTATTTATTCTTGGCCACTATCTGGTGTCTAGGTGGGATGGCATGATAGTGTTTCTGGTGAGGGGTTCCATGGTAGGTGCTATATCCAGGAAGACTTTGGAGGTATTTTGTGCCACTGTATGTGCTGGGTATGTGTATTTGTATTTTAGTCATCTGTTGTTTCTGGGTTTTGTGTCAATATATGTCTGCCATAATTTGCTCTGCACTTGGTTAAGTCTTGTCTGCAGGAGTTCTATTCCTCTTATGTCATATACAAGGTCACTTAGTGTTTGTGGGTGGAGGTTGGCGACACTGCAAAGGAGTCTATGTTCAGCCCTATCTAATTTCTAAGCCGTCAGTCCAGCTAGCAGGGAGGTGGCGTATTCGAGTACAGGTCTCACAAAACTGCTGTAAGTGTGGAGGGCTGTTTCCAGGCTGCAGCCACGGATGTCTCCTTATACTCGTCTGATGAGTCTCTGTCGCTTTTGTGCTTTGTCAAGTAGGTAGATGATGTGTGTTTGCCAACTCAATGGTTTGTCGATGTATACTCCTAGATATCTGCTGGTGTGTGTTAGAGGTGTGTTCTGGAGTGTGAATTGTAAATCCGTGTTGTTTTGTCGTCTTTTGCTTGTCACTTCCTGTGTAGAAAAGTACAGTTTGTTTTATTTGGGTCTGATCAGATGCACCATTTGGCCATATGTTCATCTAGTTTCAGTAAGCAGCTGGTTGTTTTTCATTGTATTGTCATTGTGGTGGTGGGCAGTGCACCAGTATGTGGTGTCATCTGCATATAGTGCCACTGTTTTATTGTGCATAGTTGTAGTTGGAATGTCAGCCACGTAAAGCATGTATGTCAGCGGTGACACTGTACCTACTTGTGGGACGCCTGCCTGGGGTGTGAAGTGTGCGAAGATTTCTGTGGCGACATGTAAAGTTAGTGTTCTGTTGGTTAGGTAGGCTTATACGAGTTTTATAAATTTGCTGGGGATGCCTAGCTGACTTAGTTTGAGGAGCAGCCACCGATGCTACATCTTATCGAATGCCCTCTCTGTATCTAGGGAAATGGCAAGCGTGCATTGCCCACTGTTGATTCCCTCTGTGATGCTGTTGGTTAGTTTGAAGAGAGGGTCTTTTGTTGAATGGTTGCTGTTGAAGCCTGCTTGTATAAGGGGGAGAAATCCTCTATCATCCACGAATTTTTTCAGTCAGTCAGTTATGATGAGTTTGAAGGTTTCCCCTATCACGGCCAGCAGAAAGATGGGTCTATACGATCATGGGTCCATCCTCGATTTGCCGCACGGGATAGCCACGTGGTCTCAGGTGCCTCGTCACGGTCCGCACGGCTCCCTCCGTCAAAGGTTTGAGTCCTCCCTCAGGCATGTGTGTGTGTGTGTGTTGTCTGTAGCGTAAGTTAGTTTAAGTTAGATTAAGAAGTGCATAAGCTTAGGGACTGATGACCTCAGCAGTTTGGTCCCATAAAACCTAACCACAAATTTCCAATTTCCATCCTTGATTTATCTGGCTTTAGTATCATAATTGTTTTGCTGGCTTTCCATGCTGTAGGTAGGATTTTGCAGTTTAGGCAGAAGTTGAATATTAGTGATAGGATGGGGATGAGGATGTGGATAGAGGCTTTTTGGACGTGAAGTTGTCTAATGTCATTTTGTGCGGGGACGGAGTTTCGTCCTGAGTGTATGGCACCACTGATTTTTGTGTAGGTAATTTCTTTCATCGGGGTAAAGTCGTCCTTTGTTTCCGTGGTTGCTGCATTTAGTATTCTGTTTAGTTGGTGGTCTATTGTGCATCTGTGGATTTAATCAAATTGATTGTCCTAGGGGAAGGTATATGTGTCTTTTAGGACCTGTCTGAAGATATCTGCTTGTTCTTGCTGGCCGGTGGTTGGTCCGTCATTAGTTATTGGTGTTATTTTGGTTCTTTGTCACTGTCCTGTCCGTGTCTTGAACCTTTTCTGGAATTTCCCTCTACTCTTGTAGTCAAGGTGTCGTTCCATTGGTTCTGTCGAAAGGTGGATATTATATTCTTGATTCTGAATTCTGTCGTCATGTCAATTCCAGAGACATCATAAGTTGGGGTTGTTGGTACACTGTATCTCTCTGTGTAGTCTCTGTTTCTGTTGGATTAGTTGCAGTGACTCATGGGGGATTATGGGTTTCCAGTTATCAATTGTTTTGGTGGGAATTGCCTCATCTCTTGCCTGTTGGAAGGTGGTTTCAAGTTGCTGTGTCATTAAGTCTAGGTCCTACTCATCAATGATGCTGACTGGGATGAAGCGACGAATACTTTTTCCATGGGAAATTTATCCCAGTCAGCCCTTACATAATTTCAAATTGTGCATCTGGTGTGGGTGGTAGTCTAGAAGGGGGGGGGGGGGGCGGTGGCGCTTGTGGAGAAGGTGATAGTGATATGGTCACTGATAATAGATTATTCTGGGAGCAGATATGGAGTCACTGAGGGATAGGCTGTATAAGACATGGTCAGGGTCTGATTGGCCTCAGTGGCCTCAGTTGGTTTGTGGATGGGCAGATGCTCTGTCAGTTCCGTTTTGAGGAAATTCATTCGCCTCTGACTATTCATGTTATCATCACTGTCACCTAGCATGTGGTGCCTTGCATTAAGGTCGGCCAGGACGATGTAATGGTTTACGCTTGTTAAGTGTTGTAAGAGTTGGGTTGGGAGGGGATTTCTGGGTGGGTTGTAGCGGCACATTATGGCGATCGTGCATCTGTCTCGTCGTTTGATCCTGACCATGATAATTCCATGGTTTGGGAAGGCTGATGGAGGCTGCATTTTGGTTCCTCCTATATTTACTGTGAATGTAGAGTGCCACTCCACCTCTACCGTCTGTTCTGTCTTTCCTGAAGCAGTTGAAGTGGGGAAAGTTACAGTCTTTATTGCCTGACAGCAGGGTTTCAGCCACTCCTCCATGTGTATATAGTTGTTTATGAGTGTCTAGTAATGGTGTTCTCCTGTTATTAATTCCTTGTGTATTTACAAAGAGTATGATGGTGTAGTATGATTCTGGCATATCTTCCTTTATGGATCATCTTGGTGTGTGTGTGTGTGTGTGTGTGTGTGTGTGTGTGTGTGTGTGTGTGTGTGTGTGTGTGTGGTGTGGTGTGGTGTGGTGGGAGGGGTAGTGGGGGATGGGGGGGGGGGGGGGGAGTGCTGTCTGTCAGCCTTAGCCCTGTGTTGTTGTGTTTGGTGTTTCTTCTGTGTCTTTTACTTTGTATTTCGTGTGTGACTGGTCAACAACCATAATGTGCCATCTTACCCTGTTTGTGTTGATCTTATTGTCCTAGCAAGGGTTAGGTAAGAGACATGGTTGATGGGTTTGATGATTTCCTCTCTTTTATCTTGGAATAGGTTGATGAGGCTGCCAGGACCCTCAGGAAATCTGGCTTTAGTACCAGCTCAGTGTGTACATCATCTGGTATCATAGTCAGTTCATCTATGAGTTTAAGGGGTGCTCTGAGCTAGGCCTTTGAGGACATCTGTAAGAGAGGGCTGAATGAGTGCCCTTGCAATTTTCACACTTTTCCTCCTTGGTTAATTGATAATTGCCTCTGTATTGGGGGTATTTTGGTGGTCAGGTGCATTTTGTGGTAGGGTGGTTAAGGATAGACAAGAGCCAGACTGAGCTGGTTGTGGTGGAGGTATTTTGGAGGGTTCTACTTCTCCCCTACTGTGGTGAATGATGACTCCTTCAGTGAGTGCTTTGTCGAGCATTTTTTAGACTCTGGTTATGACGTGGTACATTTAGGAGAATTTGCCTCCACTTTCTTGAGAGCGAACTTGCCATCCCATTTCTACATCATGTCCTCGGTTGCCGAGTTCCTCTAGTATGTCAGTTGTGGTGAGATCATGTGAGATTTTCTTGATAACAAAGCTGAGAGGCGGCTTGCATTGTTGTCGTGGGTGTTATCTTTGGCTGTCATTCTTAGGTCATAATTGCTGTACTACTATTGTGGAATTGATGTGTAATTTGAGTGTGGTCCTGATGTGATACTCCATTCCACTCCTTGCTGTAGAAATGTAAACAATGCTGGTTTTAATGACATTGAGGTTCCTGATGGCCATTCTGAAGTCTAATCTGAAGAAACTAGTGATTGTCTGTGATAGTTTTTTCTGGGTGTAGTCTCTTGGGAATTTTATATGTTACTGGGCAGGGGTCATGTGTGATGGAGAGTCGGTCACTGATGCTGCTTGTGCTGTTCGATGGTGTTGGACAGGTGGCACCTCTGTTGTCCGGGGCAGAGAGAGGGGGGGGGGGGGGGAGGGCTGGAGGGCTGTTGTGGGTTTCCCTGTCCATCCATGTTGTCTCGTCATTTAGTGTGGGGTGTCCTGTGGTGTCAATGCATGTGGTCACTCTGGGGTGTCCAATTTGGGGCACTTCATTGGCACAGTTAGTACCTGTGCTCCAAATTGGCCTACAATATGCATAACATATGTAGGTATCTGGGCAGTGCCACAGGCCCTGGCATGGAGCAGTCCCTACTCTGTGGAAGAGACAATACTAACTGGCGAGCAACACTGGTGTGAACAAGACAGTTTTGCTGGTCGTGGGCATACACCCAAGAGGAAGCTTTTTTTATACACGTGATGTGATGCATATGATGAGGACGCTGAGTTACAATGTTGAAATATTGTGCTGGGAAGATGCAGACCACTGGCAGCACACCTGATTCCACAAGATGACACTGAATCCCTGGGAAAGTATAAAAAATTAAAAACTCATACTGGTACAAACACAAAAAACTTAGTTATTCCATGTTCCAGAGATGTAAGCCACAGCAAAATTTTATGATGCAGACTTTGTCAGTTGAACAGAAGACTGCAGAGGAAATAAATGGCTACAAGCTGAACATTTACAGTTCTGTACTTTAATTTCTATTCAAGAATCCCTCTATGGTGTAGGAGGAGTTGATAAAGACAAATGACTTTAACCTACATTTGAAACTGAGCTAGGTGGTGCTGTGGTAAGTCAGTGGACTCACTTTTAAAGGGAAACAGTTCAAATCTCCATCTGGCCATCCAGATTCATGTTTTCTGTGGTTTCAGTAAATGCCTTTTAGGTATGCACTGGGATTGTTCAATTAAAAAGGACACAGCCAATTTCCTTCCCTATCGTTGTTCAATCTGACCTTGTTCTCTGTCTCTAAAGGCTTTGCGGTAAGGAGGGCTTTAAATTTAACTGTTCCCTTTTCTTTTTTTCCCTACATTCAAAAACACTTATGTCTATTTTCATTTCCACGACAGACTGTCGAAGAGTTTTATAGCTATGTATTTCACGCCTTTTGTACCAAACTCAAATTCACTAGACAAAAGTGGAGATAATTTTTCCTCCTGTTATTGTATTTGTGATGATCTCTGTTACAGTCAAAGTACAATGGATTGTTAACAACAAATTTTATTGGTTTTTAATATTGCAAATTGCTTAAACAGATGGCTGTAAGACATTTGTGTGTGCACCCCATACACCATTCTGTATGTTTTCTTTTGTCCAATCAATAAGTTTTGCTTAAATGAGCTGTTAGCAGAACATAATCTCTTAAGATAGCGGTTTTCAAAGTGGTCAGTACCGTTCCAACCCCCCTTCCCCCCCTCCCCCCTCCTCCCTCCCTCCCCCATCCCACCACCCTCCACTGTCTCTGGGTGCAGTGAAAGGAATCCAGTAGTGGGTGGTCACAGCATTTCAGGTCAATGGGGGAGGGGAGGAGATTGAGTCATGTCTGACCAAGTCCTATGGAGCAAACCCAAATATCCTCTCACATAGAGTTTTAGCCACTGGTTGTTGCTGACATCTCATGAGAACTGTCAAAATAATGATACCCACAGCTGACTACTACACTACTTAGCTCCTAAAAGAAAAATAGTTTGCTTATGCTGACTCAGTTGTATTAGCAGTATTTAATACAAATTTGATATTATAGTCAAAGTTTGGAAATGTGAGGCATTAACATTCCTCTTAAGTTCATACAAGAGATAGGTTCCAAAATTGTAATATAGGCCTAATACTCTACTGTATATAAAGTAATATATTTTTAAATTTATTAAGATGTGGAGCACAAGCATAAACAATTTTTTCCACAGATTGCAACTGAATCGGTAGTTTGAAGAATGGAATGAATCTGAAACCTCCTTTTGTGGGGAAATACAAAAAGCATTCTTCTGTTCTTATTTTTAATTTTGTCTTAAGCAAACAGTTATTGATGGTAGGCAATGAAAACTTCGTAATTCCATGTTGTTAAATTTTACGGGAGAAGCTAAAATAGTTTCTTAAAAATTATCTAAAGTGATACAGATAAAGTTGCTACATGTAGAGCTATGTAGTAGAAGTGTAGAAGCTTAGTTATTGACAGATTAGAGAAATTCATGTGCTTTCAGACCTCTCTTTAATATTGGAGTTACTGGTTATTGGAATTATACAGTTTTTGCAGAAGATTTACAGGTTTTCATTGCCTACCATCACTATGAGATTGTTTACATTAACCTCCTATCTCAGTACCTCAGAAAGATGAACTGAATTGTCCTGATGGACACATCACGATATTGAAAACTGAGAATTTGTTCCCTTCTTCAAACTGATTATGAATTACACATTAAAACATCTTACCGCAACATCAGAAATAGTTATATTTTCACAAAACATCCATAATAATAATGTCATGTGATGAGGGCCTCCCGTCAGGTAGACCACTTGCCTGGTGCAAGTCTTTTGATTTGACGCCACTTCGGCGACTTGCGCATCAATGGGGATGGAATGATGATGATTAGGACAGCACAACACCCAGTCCCTGAGCGGAGAAAATCTCCGACCCAGCCGGGAATCGAACCCGGGCCCTTAGGATTGACAGTCTGTCGTGCTGACCACTCAGCTACTGGGGGCGGACAACTTCTATAATATGATGCACATAGAAAATGTGTATACTCATAAGCTGTGACATGGTTGCAAATAAAACAGTGACCTGAATGTAGACTAAATTTCCTTTTTCTTTATGTCTATGGTCACAAACATGTCATCAGACTACTGGTTTTGGTCTCTGATGACCCTTTTCAGATCTGTTTTATAAAAACATGTCCTAATGGACTGGAGTCATAGTGATATTGTCAAATGTTAAACCCGAAATCAGGACCAGGATCATCAAATATATATAAATAACAGTCATCTTGTCAGCAGCACTACTGTTCAAAACAGTAATGCAGTCTCCATTGCCAAGAATAGATAAAAGTCTTGGTAATCTAAGAAAAGCAAAGTACTTCTTGACCCTTGACTTAGTGAAGGGCTATTATCAAGTCTTATTAGACAAACAGGATCAAGAAAAGACAGCTTTCAGTACATTGTATGGGCATTATGAGTACAAACGAATGTCCGTGGTCTTAAAACAGTTCCTAGCACATTTCAGAAGTTAATGAACTCCATTTTGACTAGGCTACAAGGTGACAAATTGTTCATATATTTGGATGACTTGGTAATATTTGGATCCTCCATAGAGGGAAATAATATGGAGCTGACAGAGGTATTTGAAAGGCTAAGACTCTACAATTTAAAGCTACAAGTGGACAAGTGCAAGTTTTTCCCAAAGGAAATGTGCTATTTGGGTCGTATTGTATTGGCCCAGGGCTTGAGATCAGATGCATGGGAGGTCAAGGTGGTAAAGGAGTATTCATAGCCCAAAACAACAAAGTAATTAAAGGCATATTTAGGCCTTATGGGATACTACTGGCATTTTATAAGCAAATATAGCAAAATCACAAAGCAGCTGCATGAAATATTAAAGAAAGAAGTGCCTTACACCTGGGGTATCATGCAAGAAAACGCTTTTCAGCATTTCAAAGAGAATCTCATCAGTCCACCTATACTGCAGTACCTGGACTTTGAAAAGGACTTCATAATTACCACGGACACTAGCCAGTCAAGTATTGGAACAGTTTTAAGTCAGGGAAAAATCAGAAATGACTTACCTGTCACATACACCTTGAGGATGCTGAACAAGGCAGAAAGAGGGTACAGAGAGGGAGATATTGGCCATTTGTTGGGCGGTGAAATATTTTAGACCATACATATTTGGAAGAAAGTTTCTGATATGTATTGACCATGGGTAGACAGTTTATCAGCTATGTCATCCAGACTGATGATATTTAGGTTAAAGCTGGAGGAATATGACTACCAGATCCTGTACAAGAGTGGCAAGTGAAATCAAGTTGCTGACGTACTCTCGCGAGTGAGAGAAGTCAGGGTGGCTGGTGCATAACCAAAAGGTAACAGTAGTCTAGGTCAAGACACAGCAGAAACAAATGCTGTGGTGTGAGTCAGGGACCCATTGGCAGGCGACGACAGCAGGGCTAGTGGTGCATGCAAGCAGGTAGCAGACATAGCTGACAAGGACACAGGCCACAAAGCAGCTGATTCAAAAACAGTAAAAGATATTATTCAGGAGTGTGAGAACTGGATCATAGATATAGAAAAGTATATCTGGAAACAAGAGACAGCTGAGATGAGAAAGATGGAAAAAATAAGTGCAACTGAAAAAGTCGCAATGTTAAAACAGTTTTATGATTCTCACTCTGGAGGACACCAGAGCATAGAGAGAACCTATGAGCAAATAATGAAGTATTAAGTATGGAACAGTAAGAAGAAAGATATAGAAGAATATGTGCCAAAATGCAAAAGTTGTGAAAAGAATAAGCTCACTAGGAAACACACAAAGAAACCTCTAGAGATCACGATGACACCTGTGCACATTTTGAAAAAGTGTTACATTGGCACAGTAGGTCCATTAAACCAGAAGACTGGAGCGAACAAGCATATCATGATGTTTCAGGATGTGATGATGAAGTTTATGGTAGCTAAACCCACTGAAAGGCAAGATACTGGTACTGTAGTGAGGGTACTAGCTGAGAACATTATACTGTGGTATGGAATACCATCAGTATTGTTAAGTGACATGGGAAGTAATTGCATGAGTGAGACTATGAAAAGAGTATGTGGGCTGCTGTGTATTGAGAAGATACAGACAACACATTGCCGGCCGCTGTGAGCGAGCTGTTCTAGGTGCTTTAGTCTGGAACCGCACTGCTGCTATGGTCGCAGGTTCAAATCCTGCCTCGGGCATGGATGTGTGTGATGTCCTTAGGTTATTTAGGTTTAAGTAGTTCTAAGTCTAGGGGACTGATGACCTCAGATGTTAAGTCCCATAGTACTTAGAGCCATTTGAACCATTTGAACGAGACAGCACGTTACCACCCTCAAAACAAATGGAGCAGTAGAGAGGTCACATCGAACATTAACTGAGATGTTGCAACACTATACAGGGTGATTCAAAAAGAACACCACAACTTTAAAAATGTGTATTTAATGAAAGAAACATAATATAACCTTCTGTTATACATCATTACAAAGAGTATTTAAAAAGTTTTTTTTTCACTCAAAAGCAAGTTCAGAGATGTTCAATATGGCCCCCTCCAGACACTCGAGCAATATCAACCCGATACTCCAACTCGTTCCACACTCTCTGTAGCATATCAGGCGTAACAGTTTGGATAGCTGCTGTTATTTCTCGTTTCAAATCATCAATGGTGGCTGGGAGAGGTGGCCGAAACACCATATCCTTAACATACCCCCATAAGAAAAAATCGCAGGGGGTAAGATCAGGGCTTCTTGGAGGCCAGTGATGAAGTGCTCTGTCACGGGCTGCCTGGCGGCCGATCGATCGCCTCGGGTAGTTGACGTTCAGGTAGTTATGGACAGATAAGTGCCAATGTGGTGGCGCTCCATCCTGCTGAAATATGAATTGTTGTGCTTCTTGTTCGAGCTGAGGGAACAGCCAATTCTCTAACATCTCCAGATACTGTAGTCCAGTTACAGTAGCACCTTCGAAGAAAAAGGGACCAAAAACTTTATTGGCTGAAATGGCACAGAAAACGTTCACCTTAGGCGAGTCACGTTCATACTAAGTTGTTTCCCATGGATTCTCAGTGCCCCATATACAGACATTGTGACGGTTGACTTTCCCGTTAGTGTGGAAAGTTGCTTCATCACTAAACACAATCTTTGAAACGAAAGATTCATCTGTTTCCATTTGAGCAAGGATAAAATCACAGAAATCGATTCTTTTAATCTTATCAGCTGCAGACAGTGCTTGAACCAATTTCAGACGATAAGGTTTCATAACTAACCTTTTTCGTAGGACTCTCCATACAGTTGATTGTGGAATTTGCAGCTCTCTGCTAGCTCTGCGAGTCGATTTTCCTGGGCTGCGAACAAATGCTTGCTGGATGCGTGCTACATTTTCATCACTCGTTCTCGGCCGTCCAGAACTTTTCCCTTTGCACAAACACCCATTCTCTGTAAACTGTTTATACCAACATTTAATACACCACCTATCAGGAGGTTTAACAGCATACTTCGTTCGAAATGCACGCTGAACAACTGTCGTCGATTCACTTCTGCCGTACTCAATAACACAAAAAGCTTTCTGTTGAGCGGTCGCCATCTTAGCATCAACTGACACTGACGCCTAGTCAACAGCGCCTCAAGCGAACAAATGTACAACTAAATGAAACTTTATAGCTCCCTTAATTCGCCGACAGATAGTGCTTAGCTCTGCCTTTTGTCGTTACAGAGTTTTAAATTCCTAAAGTTGTGGTATTCTTTTTGAATCACCCTGTATAAACAGAGCACAAACAAATTGTAACAGTTGGGTCCCATTCATGGTTTTTGTGTATAATACAATACCGCATAGTGTGACAAGTTGTACACTGCGAGAATTATTCTTCAGAAGAACATGTACCATTCCAGGAGTACTACAGAAGGATCTTGCTGGAATAAGGTATAATTTTGATGATTGTGTGGCAGAGCTAAAGGAGCACATGCATGAAATCCACTGTTGTGCAAGAACACAAAATGCACAATATAAGATATAAAAGTAAGAAATGTGATAGGACTCAGAATCCAAAGCACTTCCATTGTGGGGATAATGTTCTGCTGTTTTGTGAGAGCATAAACGAGGCAGATCACTTAACTTAGATACACAGTGGTAAGATTTGTACATGGTGGTATGAACAAAGGTGCCTAATGTTGTAATCTGTCTAAAACAAAATAAATATCTTATTGTTCATGCCAACAGACTGAAGGAGTTTTTATAGATGGAGTTATGTGGTATGAGTGCAGCAGAATCCAGACGAGAACATATGTGCCACTTTAACACAGAAAAAATTAAAAAGGCACTGGGTCTGACTGGGCAGCTGGCACAGCATGAATGTTTTATAAAGAAACAATGAATCTTCAACTTTATGAGCGAGGTCAATAAGATTCTGCTCAGGATGCTAGATGAAGATGATGCCACGTACTTTATGGTGAAGACAGGTGATCCCCATCTAAGGAAGAGAAACAGCTACTCCAACTTTTGAAGGAGAAAGTGACAATAATTAAAGCAATATTGACTATTTTTAATCAAATGGTAAGCTCCAGAGCAAAACATGAAGAAATTATCACACATGAAATAAAGAAATTAAGCCAGAATATAGTAGAATTTCAGAACAGTACTGCCAAACAATTACAGAGAGCCATAATTTTGATCACCATTAATGGACAGCTGATACAATTGATGGGCATTTTTAGTGAGCTAGAATGGGCAAATGATATGTTAATATCAGTGATTGCCAATGTTCAGAATGGAGCTGAACCTGATCAGCCCAGTTCAGAGTGTGAAGCATCTAGAATTAATAAAAGAAGACATCAAAAACATTGTTCCCTTGTCGACCTTATGGTCTACAGAGGAAACCAATTACTCAGAATCATTGGCCTGGATCTTGTATAGCTGGAAACATCTTAAGTTAGCTGTTAAATGTCCTGCTAGTAGAGAACAATGTGGAAATACTACCGTTACTGTCAGAAGTGTGAAGAACGAGACATTTAGTTATTTATATTGCCCCAGAGAAAGAGCTAATGGTAATTGATGATGCAAGATGTCAACATGCAAAGTTAAATATGAGCAGTTACAGTACAATGAGGTAGACCAGAGCCACAGGATATGCAAGAAGATTTTTATACTTTTGTTCATGTATGATTTTAAGAAGTGTGAGGCTAAGATTCTGAAACCAGTATGAGAAGTTCTAAAGGATTATGTACAGAAACTAATAGAGTTAAAAGAAAGTCTATGGACAACATCAAGTAGTAATAAATTGCTGTTTGTTGCCTCAGTAGGCAAAGGCATTACTGTCATCTGTCATGATGGAAGTCCCACAGAGATCATGCTCCGGCGCACAGAGAAGACAAAATTTTTAAGTAAATGTTGTGGGTATATTGCTCAGATGGTGATACAGTCTGAACATATAATATACAATCAAATGTCCCCAGTAGTGATATTGTGTGGAACTTAAGCCTGGAAATAGATCACTGCATAGCAAATAATGTGAGGGAGAACATAATTGAAATTAAGCTGGAACTGGTAATACAACCACCAATTAGGTAGTTAGATGACCTAACAGCTACAGGACATAAGCAGGATGAGCTACAGAGTGAGTATGGATACCTGGAGAAGTGCTTTTAGCAACTTCTCATTAAGTCATTTCTATTTCTGGGGTTCCGTGGCCTCTGGTGTAGTAATTATAGTAACATTATGTTGTCTATGCAGATATTGTAAATGTTGCCAAGACTGTCTTAAATTTGTGTTCAAAACAATGGGTAACAATTGTATAAAAATATGTGTTAAAAACACTATCGTAAATCAGTGCATAGAGAGGATATAGTCAGGTACCATCCTACAAGAAACACATTTGAAGACAATGAAGAGATAATTTTTGACAGATCTCTAGGGCCTGCTAGACACATTAGAAGTGAAGTTAGATGTGGTGTTTATCAAAGCGTTAGGACAAAAACAGACAAACTCTGAAGAATGACAACACTAGTACAGAATGTGAAAAACTAGTATAAAGTATTTTCTTTTTCAAGTATTAAAAATGTAATTATGTTATGAATTGTACATCAATGTATTAAGTGTAACTCATTGTAAAGTGGACTGTAAAATACTATGTATGCCCACCCTACAAGAAAAGAGAATTGGTAGGAATATGTGAAATGTCTCATAATTTAAAGTAAAATGTATCTTTATTTCAGGAATTAGAATACATAACAATGATATTAAGAGTGGAATGTAAAAATGTAAATGTTTCTCTTTGAGGAAAGATTGATTTATATGTATTTCTGTCATGGACAGTTGTAAAGCAGTTATAAGTGTCTTTTGAGCATCATTGTACAGCAAATGTGTATGTTTTTGCATTAATGGAATAAAATTTGTGAAAAACCTTGTATAAAAATGTATAGTCACTGAGGATAGCACCTACAATTTTTTCCCTAAGGGGGGAAGGTGTTGTGTATTTAAAATGTGCAGTGCTTGTAAGGCAACAGAACAGCAGCCAGAACACATAAGTTTTCTAGAAAGTACTCAGAGCACAAAGGAGATGCCACAGGAGAGTGTTGGTTTGGGCATTGCCCAGAAATGTTATGTACACTCATGAGGTATCACCTGAGCACACGAGCAGAGCCACAGGGCATGACAATGCATTGGCAGTGACCATTAGTGGTCACACGTGGTTCCACAGGGCAGTGTTGAGAAGCGCCAGTGCGAAGAAGGGGCATCACAGCTTGCCACATAGATAAAAGGCATAGCCTGCAAGAGAGTTCAATACAGACTGTGGTCCAGGAGGGATGTCTGTGAAGGTCAGGCCCAGGCCATGGATTTGTAGTATTTGCTCTGGCTCTGCTTGTGCTCATACTTAGTCACGTTCTTCCCTCCATGGGATTTTGCAATCAAGAATAGTGTACCTTCATTCAAGTCCTTATCCAGTTCTTGCTCAGAGAAGCAATTAAAGATTCTAGTTATTAAAGTCTTGTCTTTGTTCGATTATTTACTGAATGAGTTCCATAACTCTTTCAAACTTCCACTTACCCATCTCCATGTTAGCTGACTGGATGGACCCTCTCCAGTTTTCAATGTCACTGAGTGTCTAGACCGTTTGCAAGATGTGACAATGTTACTTGCTTTAGAGCCTCTATTTGAGCTATCAAAGCTTGAAATGCCTCTTGCAAGGGAAAACCTTACGTATCTGACTCTGACATTGATGAACTTTACACACCAAAATTAAAAGCAACACAATAACAGAGAACTAACAAAGACAACAATAATACATGCACTCACAGTTTTAACATGCTGCTTTTAGTCTTTTAGTTTAACCATCAAACGGCTCTGAGCACTATGGGACTTAACTTCTGAGGTCATCAGTCCCCTAGAACTTAGAACTACTTAAACCTAACTAACCTAAGGACATCACACACATCCATGCCCGAGGCAGGATTTGAACCTGCGACCGTAGCGGTCGCGCGGTTCCAGACTGTAGCGCCTAGAACCGCTCGGCCACCCCGGCCGGCTAGTTTAACCATCATCCACCTTTATTCTGTAAGCGGCTTGTCAGAATGACCATAGTGCCAGCTTGTGTGGCACTTAACAGGTGCTTACTGCACACATTGTGCACTATAGCATAGTCTTCCTTAGTATTATCTCAGAATTGGTTAAGATCGGCAGCTTCCTCAAACCTCAGAAACTGTACCTTTAAGTTCCTATGATGGACAGCTTTCTTAATCATTACCTTGCACACAAACAAGAGAGGAAAAAAATAATAAGTCCGCTCACCACACTGTGTTGTTGCATAAGTGCTTTGCAAGTAATTTTCTTTGTAGACTGATTGCATTTTCCTAATATCCTGCTAGTGAACTGAAGTCTGCCTATTGCTTCATCTATAACTGAGACTATGTAATAGTTCTGTTCTATATTTTCACAAGGCCAGTGGCCTTGCCACAGTGGTAACACTGTCACATCACCGAAGTTAAGTGCTGTCAGTCTTGGCTGGCACTTGCATGAGTGACTATCAGGCTCTGGCAAGCGCTGCTGGCAAGTGGGGTGCACTCACCTCTTGCGAGGCCAGTTGAGGAGCTACTTGATTGAGAAGTGTCAGCTCTGATCATGAAAGCTGACAACAGGCAGGAAAGCAATGTGCTGACCCGATGCCCCTCCATATCTGCATCCAGTGATACCTAACAGCCGAGGATGACACAATAGTCAGTTGGTACTGTTGGGTCATCCAAAGCCTGTTTAGCTGGAGTTAAGGCCTTTTCTTCCACACAGATTGTTATACCCAGTGTATGAATTGACTGATTCCAAGTGTGACTTGGTGTTAAAATTATGGGATACTATATTTTTGTGAAGTGCACAATCTTACATTTATAGTCATTTAAACAATTTGTCAGTCTTTGCACCATTCTGGTATATTATCAAAACCTGACTGAATATTTGTGCAGCTAGTTTAGACATTACTTCATTATATGTTGTAAGCAACTGTTAATATTGTCTACAAGGTCATTAATATACAACATGAACAGCAAGGGTCCCAGCACACTTCACTGATGTGCACCTGAAGTTACTTCTACATCTGTCAATGACTCTTCATCAAAAATAATGTGCTGTGTCCTCCCTATCCAGAAACTGAAAGCCGGCCGAAGTGGCCGTGCGGTTAAAGGCGCTGCAGTCTGGAATCGCAAGACCGCTACGGTCACAGGTTTGAATCCTGCCTCGGGCATGGATGTTTGTGATGTCCTTAGGTTAGTTAGGTTTAACTAGTTCTCAGTTCTAGGGGACTAATGACCTCAGCAGTTGAGTCCCATAGTGCTCAGAGCCATTTGAACCATTTGAACCAGAAACTGAAGTTTACACACAATTTTGTAAGGCTGTTTGTATTTTCCTCACATTTTGGCTGTAATTGGTCACTGTCTGCTTGCAGTTCTAATTTCAGCTGTTCAGTGTTTGCTTGTAATGCTGTTTTCTGCTGTGAGCTTCAAAAATTCCTCAGTTAAACTGAAAATGTTCTCACAATCTCTGCTAATTGGCAGTCTTATTTTCCTCTCATACATTATTCACAGTCTGATACACCACTGATGGTACCCCTACTGCTTCACTCTTCTCTTTCTGTAACTTTCCCATTGTGGCATCATTTTAAAAATATCCCCTGACAGTTTTAACCACAATCCAGAATCAAAACAAAGATTTTTTAAAGTAATTATCTTTTTATTTTTTTGTCTGGAGTTCACTTCACTAACAGTCCACAGTTCCTTACTTTCATATAACACTTTTTCTGACTGCTTTTATGCACTATAAGAAAAAGAGAGACACCATTAAGGAGTTCTCGAAATAGGATGGAAGTTGATAGATATGATGTACATATGCATGTCAGGCAAATGATTACAATTTCAGAAAAAATTGGTTGACTTATTTAAGAGAAGGAGCTTCACAAATTTAGCAACCCAGTAACACATTGGTACACCCCTGGCCCTATGCAAACAGTTATACAGCTTGGCGTTAACTGACAAAGTTGTTGGATGCATCCCAAGCTGGTTGGAGGGCCCTGCCTATAATGCTCCCAGTGTTCTCAATTTTGGAGAGATCTGGTGACCTTGCTGGCCAAAGTAGGGTTTGGCAAGCATGAAGACAAGTAGTAGAAATTCTCAACATGTGCGGGTGGGAATTATCTTGCTGAAATGTGAGCCCAAGATGGATTACCCTGAAAGGCTACAAAATGGCACATATAATATCATCAACATACCAAAGCGATTCTGCTATGAAATGAAATGGCACCCCATGTCATCAATCCAGGTTGTCGGCCTGTATGATGGGCGAAAACCATGTTGGTATCCCACTGCTGTCTGGTGTGTCTCAAGACATGTTTTTGCTGGTCACTGGGGCTTAGTTCAAAGCAGGAATCATCACTGAGGACAGTTCTACTCCAGCCAATCAGATTCCAGGCCAAATATATGTCTGGAGGTGCCCAGGACAGTGGAGGGATATCAACCTGACTGCCACCTGCCACACAGCCCAACAACCAGGAGTGATGGTCTTGGGTGACACTTCTGTTCATAATAGAACCCCTACAGTTGTCATATGTGGCACTCTTATAGCACAGTGGTATGTTGACAATATTCTATGCCCCACTTTGTTGTCATTACATTTCAGGAAGATAATGCCTGCCCACTCATGGCAAGAGTTTCTACTGCTTGTCTTCATGCTTGCCAAATCCTACCATGGCCAGAAAGGTCACTGGATCTTTCCCCAATTGAGAATATTTCGAGCAGTATGGGCAGGGCCCTCCAACCATCTCAGGATTTTGGCAATCTAACATGTCCATTGGACAGAATTTAGCATGATATTGCTCAACAGGTCATCCAACAGCTCTATTAATTAATATCATATTATGCAAACAAACACTGCCTGAATAGGTCTTGAAGGCCCAACAGTACCAAACAGCCGCCATGTCATTCTTATCCCTTAGGCGTCACTGCATGCGGATACGGAGGCGCATGTGTGTGGTCAGCGCACTGCTATCACAGCCATTGTAAGTTTTCGTGACTGGTATCATCACTTCTCAATCAAGTAGCTCCTCAGTTTGCCTCACAAAGGCTGAGTGCAACGCTCTTGCCAACACCACTCAGATGACCCGGATGGTGACCAACCAAGTGTTAGCCAAGCCCAACAGCCCGTAACTTCGGTGATCTGATGGGAATTGGTGTTACCACTGCGGCAATGCCATTGGTAATCAATACCAAACTAAATAAAAAAATCATTATATCATGTTTACCACACACAACCAAAATACCTTCTGTATTGTTACATAACATTTTCAAAAACACACACTAAGAATGTTTACTCATAGAAAAACAAATGGCAAACTGAACCTGACTGAACTTGCAGTTAATGCATGTTGCTCCTGTTTATGACCTAACTTTTGGCACATAAATTTTCTTGAAACTAAAAAAAATCAATTTCATAGTTAGAACATGAATTTTGACAGACTATATATTTTTGGGAATGGTAATTTTAATATAATATTATATTAAATTTTCAAATTAACAATCAAATGTCCTAGAATTTGAAGCTTTAAAAAAATATTTTGAGAAGAAATATTTTTGAAGAAAGTAAGTTACTCTATTGTCAGTAGATAACAATGTGTTTAAATTGAGATATGTGAAAATTAATTATATAAATTTTCTTTATCTATGTAGAAATTTGATGTATTATTGTTTACTGTAAACCAAACTTGCAAAATATTTCTATAAATATAATGTTTTCACTGAAAATAACCACCCTCTTTCAATTAGGTAATTTATATCTAAACACTTAATAATAAATTTCCACCCAGAACATTCTGAATACAGTCTTAATATTTTCTGAAATTTGTAGATAACCCATTAAATATTTAATTGACTGTATAAGGGAAACTGTAGTGTTAAATAAATAGGTTGTTTTTGTTTCTAATTATCTCCTCTCTTCCAAAAAGAACAATGAGATGACAAACCTTTATTGCACTATGTTAATTATATGTATTGTACTCAACAAAAACCCAAAAGAAATGCTTCTGTTAGTCACAACATATCATGGATGATATAACAACATCAGTGTGATCAACTGTATTGAGTCATACATACAATGGTGTGCAACACTCAAGGACAAAAGTAGCTTCTGCGTGATGTGTCACTGCCAAATAACACATCTCAGTGAAACTTGGACCATACATAGAAAGAACTGCTGAAGTAATAACACAGAAGGTAACTGAAAGGAATATGATATGAGACAAATAGAAATGACACTTTTATTGCTAGATAATAAATACACTGAAGGCAACGCAATTTACGATGGTCCCCTGGACGTTATGAAAGGTGGGAAATGGTTCTTAATAGTGTGTGTGATCACCACAGACAGCAATGTATGCCCTGAAACTTGCTCCCAAGCTGGCCACAAGTTTGGTAATGAGATCTTGTGATAGGTTGTTCCATTCCTCCACCAGCGCAGTTGATGACTGCCGGTAGGTTGTTGGTGCATGTGGACGTGGTGCAGTACTTCTCCCCAATGCTTCCCCCATGTGCTTGATGGGATTTAAATCAGGGAAATGGGGAGGCCAGTCCACCAAATATCTTCCTGTTCTAGGAACTCCTCCACCTTTGCTGCTGAACGCGGTTGTGCATTGTCATCCATCATAATGAAGTCCATGCCGAATGCATGCCTGAAGAGACACACATTGGGAAAAAGAACACTGTTACAATATTGTTACTGGTGAGTGGACAGTGTTCAAAGATTGAGAGATAAGTACACCCATGCAACATTATGCCTCCCTACACCCTACACCTGCACCACCAAAATGATCATGTTCAACAAAAGAAATGTTTCAGGGTGAATTATGTGTTCCCACCTCTTGCCATATGAGGGTAGGTCCAGAACAACTACTCAGACCAAATGCGCTCTCATCCAAAAAGAGCATCTGACCCTACTCCTCATTAGTCCAGTCCTTACACTTTTGGCACCATTGCTGACAGTGCTGCTGATGTGTGGGTGTCAACAGGACGCAACATACTGATCATCGAGCTTCACCTTCAGGCACTCAGGCGTAGCCATTGAAATGGTGTATACCCGTGAGTATATCCTGTGGTTATATCATAGTGTCTTCTAATGTAGTAAATAGAGGGTGCTGTACTAAACCACACAATATATTTGCAAGTGTATACATTTTTGATAATTTTTATAAATGGTCTGAAGACTAAGCTGTAAAAGGCTTTGAAGCCAAATGCAAATAAAGTGTAGAATACACTCAAATAAGCGGAAAATTTGTATGAAACTAGCCATTGTGTTCTACAACAAAACAAAAAGTTGAAATGTCTCGTGAAACCTCTCACATGCATCAGAACCAGACAGCCACAATAATTTCTGGGGGTAGTGCTGGAATCTTGCCCTTGGAAACCAGGTGACAGGCATCATTTTTTTCAATTTACACCACACTCTGCAGTTGGCTGAATCATGTTCCCTTAATTACTTCTAGGAAAGCCTCTTCAGTTTGTTGAATGGGCCCTCTCTGCATACATATTGAGTGCACAAGGTTATCCTTTCCATTCCTTGCTGCCATTTTCCAAGGGATATTTTTTGCTATACATCTGAACTGTCACTGCTTAATAGACTACTACCATTTTGTGCTGCCTCCCCTTGACTTGGTATGCAGGTGGTTTCCACATAGGTGAATGTAATCTCCTTGGCTCAGTTTCAGGGGAAGACAGCACCTCAAATGTTTTGGTTAGGAGGGGGGCATGTAATATCCTGAATTCTCCCTGGTCCATGTCTCCTCTGTACAGAACCCCTGAATCCACTGAGGACACACTACTCATAGTCAAGTGGGCAAATGATGATAGATCTTGTACTTCCTGTAGAGAAGGCAGAACCCCCAGGAGGGGATAGTACTTGAGGTACATTAGCTCTCATACATCACTCTCGGTAGCCCACACAACATACCTACACACCGCAGCTTTCAAACATTTGTCAATAGTCAAAGCAATTTCGTGATACTGTGTCCAAGAACAACATTGACAGAGGGCTGCACGGTGGCTGGTTAAATATTTTACATTTGGAGGTTACACTTCTTGAGCAATAGTAAGAAGTTCCCAAGTAATGTCATTTACTTCGGGGTATGTATATGCTGATGACTGACAGTGTCAAAGCAGACACAGTAGTGATGATACATATGCCTGTTTATCAACTATTCCACTACCATACTCCAAAATCAGTATTCTTGTGTCTTGAGTTTTGTAGACAACAATTACAGAGTATGGTACATACAAGAATATTTTTTCTTTTATTTGGAAGTTAATCTTACTGTGTTTGATTTGAGAGTGAATCAGAAGCTCAAATTTCCATAGTGAAGTGAGATGAAGTGGGATCAGTATTGAATAATCCCTTAGAAGCAGATAACATTGCTGTCACCAAGGTAGTAGTGGAAATGGAAGTATCATCACTCCTGACTTCACCATCAGTAATACCTACAACTGCAGTCTCAGCTCAAACAACAGGTGAGCTAACTGCATGTCATCCCATGTGTAATAGGAAAGAGACACATCATTTTTTATGTTAAGTGATTCCAAAGAAAATTTATGCGATTTTTGCACAACACGTCTCTTGAAAGGAAATAACATCTGTAAAACTGCTAATAGTGGAGTAACAGGGAGCAGCTGTTACAAAGAAATCTGCAAGTTTTAATATTTTTCTTTGGACTGTGTAATCTTTCTCCAATAAACTGGATGTTGTGTAAAATCTCACCAAGCCCTTTTATACATATGTTGTCTGTCTATTACAATACTGGCTGAAACAGGTGGAGATAGACTTGTACTGTCCTGGTGAATACACCATGGCTAATAAATGTTTAAGTATAAATCATGGTGGATGTATGATCTATATACATTACGGGATTAAATTTGAAGTCTTGGAGAAAGTGACTGCTTTGTCATCAGAAAAGTACCATGTTTGTGTAGTCAGACACTATAAATTTTTCATTTTCAATAGAGTCATTCACCAAAAATTCTACAGTTCCACACACACTATCTCTATCTTCATTATCTATGTCTTGTAGATGCTTTGTATGACAAGTATCACTAACATTACTGTGCTTCTGCACTGGTATCTAAGTCTCTGTCCCTGTTTCTATTTTAGTTAGCTTCTGATTAGCCTCACTTTGCTCTCCTTCAGTTTTGTTTTACATTAGCCTTACTACCTTCGTAAATGCCATGCTCGTAACATTAGTACCATAAATTCCTCATTAAATGTATGCAATCAGCATAACCTAATTTAATACTTTATCAGCAATCCAGTCTGGTTTTGCATGGGTAGCATTAAGTATCTATGGCCAGACAGCTTGTATGGTGTAGCATGTACTGTTTGTGGGCCACTGTGTAGAGTTGTGAATAATTTCAGATAACAACATTAAGTAACTGAATATCATCACTTTAATGTAACTTATGGGATGTAAGCAGCACACAGCAGAAAAGTTGTCCAGAGGCACAAATTTTGTCTGTTCCATATTGCACTGATGTTTGGAGTGACATCTCATGGTAATTATGGAAGCACATCATGATATAAGTACTATGGTTACAACCAATGCAAATACTGTATGTGAATAATGTGTGTGTGTGTGTGTGTGTGTGTGTGAGAGAGAGAGAGAGAGAGAGAGAGAGAGAGAGAGAGAGAGAGAGAGATAGGGAGAGAGAGAGACAGAGAGAGAGAGAGAGAGAGAGAGAGAGAGAGAGAGAGAGAGAGAGAGAGAGAGAGAGAGATTCAGTATGTATCAGAGGCTGGCTGGGGTAGCACAAACAAAAGCAAAAATAAGAAAAAAACATGCATGATGTACATGTTGCAACACTTCTCTTGTGGTGCTTGGTATGCATTGGTGAGGTTATTGCCTGAATTCTTTGTAATGGAGTCTTATGGTAGACTTCTTCACTAGGCCATGCAAAGAATGATGTTGACATGTAGGTGTGATTCAAGGAAGGTAGAAAGCGGAAAGTTGAGTCATCTGCTGCACTGGTGAAAGGACCCATTGTTACGTCAATAAAGTAAAGTTGCTGAAGTAGTTTTTCAGAAAACATTTTACTTGTAACATAAAAAACAAAACAGTATAGACAGGGTGATTACAATTAAAGTTAAACTTTCAAAACACTGTAGAAATAACACCACTGGTCAGAATGACATCAAATTGCAATGGAATATTATCAGAGAAGGGGGAAAATGTATGTCAGAAAAAAATAGTGTGAAAATTTATCTATAGTATGTGTCAGAAAATATAAATGAAAAGTCCTGTCATATGCACGACCCATTGAAGTTGGCATAAACACACCGGGTACACAACTTTTCCTCCTTTCGCAACTGTGACGTTTGCCATGACTGTCTCAATGCAGCATCGCACTCAGCTTGTAAAGCTGTATTGCAAGAATGATGATTGTGCACACGTCGCTCTGCAGAAGTTCCAGACACTGAAGGGTTTGAAAAAAGGTGTTGGTCCTATGACTGCCGTGGGTCTGGAGAAAATGCTTTGGAAATTCAAAAATACAGGTTCTTTCAGTGTGCAACCTGGTAGAGGGAGGAAACGAACTGATTCAACTCAGTGAAAGTGGTGGCCACAGCAATGGAGGAGGAGATGAATGGTGGTGTGCAAACATGTAGTGCAAGGAGAATTGCCCGAACATTGGACATACCTGTGAGCACGGCGTGTAAAATCCTATGAAACATCCTTCTTTGCTATTCATTCAAATTTACCCATGTGCATGAGTTGCTTCCTGTTGACCTGCCAGCAAGAGAGATCTTCACTTTAGAATTTCTTGCTCACATGGAAGTGGACAACGATTGACCGTGGAAGATTTTGTGGACAGACGAAGCCCACTTCCATCTGACAGGATATGTCAATACACAGAATTGTCGAATATGGACAATGGAAAATCCACAGGCAAATCAACCAGTACCACTTCATCCTGAAAAGGTCACTGTGTGGTGCAGGTTTATGACATCATTTATCATAGGACTATATTTTTTCGAAGAGACAGGTCTTCCAGTCCTATTACCTGTACCGTCACTAGTAAGCACTATGAGTGTCTTTTGCGCAACCATGTCATTCCAGTCCTCCAACAACGTGGATTTGTGGATGGGATCATTTTTATGCAAGATGGCACACCTCTGCACATTGAAAATCCAGTTAAGCAGCTGCTGAAGTGCCATTTTGAAATGCTAGAATTATCAGACACCATTTCCCTACAGCCTGGCCATACCAATCACCTGATCTTAATCCATGGCAGAGGGGCTATCTGAAAGATGTTGTGTTCAGTGTTCCAATTGAAAACTTAGCTGCATTGAAGGCATGCATTGTCTGACACATTCTGAACATGACCCCAGAAACACTTTGATCAGTTGTGGAACATGCTGTTTCTCAATTTAAACTTGTTGCAGAAAACAGTAGAGTATAACATGTTTTTTGCATCACATGAAAATTAATCATGCAATTTGATTTTAACTGGTGCTTTTTATGCCATTTTTGGCCTCAGGACTATTAAAAACCAATGTGATTGATACTTTTTATGTGGCTTTTGGCCTCAGGACAATTAAAAACCAATTTTTCCCATCCAATGTGATATGACCTTGCTGTGGTGGACAGGCTTACGTAACTAACAGTATCACACCTGTACACCCATGCACATTGAGTAGTACAGATTGTTTAACATCAAACGTACACCTTAGGCATTGTTGTATGATTCATTTGTCATTTGTAGTCAACCACTATTAAATAATGATGCTTACATCGCCATCTATTGCTACATTTTGTAACTATCCATTTTTCTTCTGCCATACGTTTTCCCCCTTCTCTGATAATATTCCGTTGCAATTTGACGTCATTCTGACCAGAGGTGTTATTTCTACAGTGGTTTAAAAGTTTAACATTAATCATAATCACCCTATATTTTGGATTTGAGTGTCTTTTTGTTCTGCAATTGTACTTAAACAATTTCTGGGAAACCACTGTTTAAAAATATTTATCCCACATCACAACCTGATGAAGAGGTGGTTATATTTTCATTATTGGTCATATTTATTATGATACTTCAGATCTGAGTATCTCACTGCCATTGTTTGAAGAATTTTCAGTGAGTAAAGAGTATGATCGTGAGCGGTAAACTCAGAGAAACAAAAACTGGCATTCTGAAATTGTCATCATATTTTGAAATGTGTTTCTCCACATCACTGAGAGGTGAATGCTAAGTTAAAAGTCACAGTAAAAAAGTTGGTCCAGCTAGGATTTGATCACACAACCTTTCAGTTTCCCAATAGACACTCTATCAATAGACCACCACACCAGAGATGAATCACAGCCTGTTTGCTGCATTCTCGAGACACAGCTGCTCTCTTGAATTGTGGCAACCGTTTCCTTGGTGGCAGTGGCATCAACTTCACGACTTAATTTTAATTCGTCATAATTCACAGAATTTGTACAAAATACTTATAAATTATAGATAGAAACCTTTCTTATGAATCAGTGTCTCTCTTAATCAAAATCTAATTAAAATCTCTACAGCAGTTCCTAAGATTAGCCTGCATATACAGATAGATCCAAACAAGTAACTCCAATATATATATATATAGAGAGACACATGTCTAACACCCTTTGTAAACAATAGCATACCAATAGAGCAAGCTGGTTTTGTGATGGAAAAAACTGTTATGATCAGGTCCTCTCACTCACAACCCACATAAAGAGAGGAATCCAACAACAGCTTAAAGCATCTGCTGTATTTAACAATTTAAGTTTAGCCTATGATACAGTTAGGAATGAAGGACTGCTACTCAAGGTTGTTGTTGTTGCGGTCTTCAGTCCTGAGACTGGTTTGATGCAGCTCTCCATGCTACTCTATCCTGTGCAAGCTTCTTCATCTCCCAGTACCTACTGCAACTTACATCCTTCTGAATCTGCTTGGTGTATTCATCTCTTGGTCTCCCTCTACAATTTTTACCCTCCACGCTGCCCTCCAATGCTAAATTGGTGATCTCTTGATGCCTCAAAATATATCCTACCAATCGATCCCTTCTTCTAGTCAAGCTGTGCCACAAACTTCTCTTCTCCTCAATTCTATTCAATACCTCCTCATTAGTTATGTGATCTACCCATCTAATCTTCAGCATTCTTCTGTAGCACCACATTTCGAAAGCTTCTATTCTCTTCTTGTCCAAACTATTTATTGTCCATGTTTCACTTCCATACATGGCTACACTCCATACAAATACTTTCAGAAATGACTTCCTGACACTTAAATCTATATTCGATGTTAACAAATTTCTCTTCTTCAGAAACGCTTTCCTTGCCATTGCCAGTCTACATTTTATATCCTCTCTACTTCGACCATCATCAGTTATTTTGCTTCCCAAAAAGCAAAACTCCTTTACTACTTTAAGTGTCTCATTTCCTAATCTAATACCCTCAGCATCTCCCTACTTAATTCGACTACATTCCATTATCCTCATTTTGCTTTTGTTGATGTTCATCTTATATCCTCCTTTCAAAACGCTATCCATTCTGTTCAACTGCTCTTCCAAGTCCTTTGCTGTCTCTGACAGAATTACAATGTCATCGGCAAACCTCAAGGTTTTTATTTCTTCTCCATGGATTTTGTGGTGTCACCGCCAGACACCACACTTGCTAGGTGGTAGCCTTTTAAATCGGCCGCGTTCCGGTAGTATACGTCGGACCCGCGTGTCGACACTGTCAGTGATTGCAGACCGAGCGCCGCCACACGGCAGGTCTAGAGAGACGTCCTAGCACTAGCCCCAGTTGTACAGACGACTTTGCTAGCAATGCTATACTGACAAACTACGCTCTCATTTGCCGAGACAATAGTTAGCATAGCCTTCAGCTACGTCATTTGCTACGACCTAGCAAGGCGCCATTACCAGTTTATATTGAGATTGTAATTATGTATCATCAAGAGCGATGTTCTCCAATTATGGATTAAAGTTAAGTATTCTAGCAAATACGTACTTAATTTACTAGACTCAACTCCTTTAACTGTTCCAGACCTCACGCCAGTCTGTGTGAGCTTAAACACGTGCATTTTGGCCTCCTCTAGCAACGCGGTGTTGGCTCTTCTGCCAACACATCAGATTTTAATACCTACTCCGAATTTTTCTTTTGTTTACTTCACTGCTTGCTCAATATACAGATTGAATAACATCCGGGAGAGGCTACAACCCTGTCTCACTCCCTTTCCAACCACTGCTTCCCTTTCATGCCCATCAACTCTTATAACTGCCATTTGGTTTCTGTACAAATTGTAAATAGACTTTCGTTCCCTGTATTTTACTCCTGCCACCTTCAGAATCTGAAAGAGAGTATTCCAGTCAACACTGTCAAAAGCCTTCTCTAAGTCTACAAACGCTAGAAACGTAGGTTTGCCTTTCCTTAATCTAGCTTCCAAGATAAGTTGTAAGGTCAGCATTGCCTCACGTGTTCCAATATTTCTACGGAATCCAAACTGATCTTCCCCGAGGTCAGCTTCTACTAGTTTTTCCATTCGTCTGTAAAGAATTCGCGTTAGTATTTTGCAACCGTGACTTATTAAACTGATAGTTTGGTAATTTTCACATCTGTCAACACCTGCTTTCTTTGGGATTGGGATTATTATATTCTTCTTGAAGTCTGAGGGTATTTCGCCTGTCTCATATATCTTGCTCACCAGATGGTAGAGTTTTGCCAGGACTGGCTCTCCCAAGGCTGTCAGTAGTTCTAATGGAATGTTATCTACTCCCGGGGCCTTGTTTCGACTCAGGTCTTTCAGTGCTCTGTCAAACTCTTCACGCAGTATCATATCTCCCATTTCATCTTCATCTACATCCTCTTCCATTTCCACAATATTTTATTGTCCTCCAATACATCGCCCTTGTATAGACCCTCTATATACTCCTTCCACCTTTCTGCTTTCCCTTCTTTGCTTAGAACTGGGTTTCCACCTGAGCTCTTGATATTCATACAAGTGGTTCTCTTTTCTCCAAAGGTCTCTTTAATTTTCCTGTAGGCAGTATCTATCTTACTCCTAGTGAGATAAGCCTCTACATCCTTACATTTGTCCTATAGCCTTCCCTGCTTAGCCATTTTGCACTTCTTGTCGATCTCATTTTTGAGACGTTTGTATTCCTTTTTGCCTGCTTCATTTACTGCATTTTTATATTTTCTCCTTTCATCAATTAAATTTAATATTTCTTCTGTTACCCAAGGATTTCTACTAGCCCTCGTCTTTTTACCTACTTGATCCTCTGCTGCCGTCACTACTTCATCCATGAAAGCTACCCATTCTTCTTCTACTGTATTTCTTTCCCCCATTCCTGTCAATTGTTCCCTTATGCTCTCCCTGAAACTCTGTACAACCTCTGGTTCTTTCAGTTTATCCAGGTCCCATCTCCTTAAATTCCCACCTTTTTGCAGTTTCTTCAGGTGTACCAGCTTATTCCTTGCAAATTCTTTCTTCATCTACTCAGTGAGATGTTCAGTGACAGGCTTTTCAAGTACACCTCAGTGGAAAGTCAAGTATTTTCCACAGCCTACAAAATGGTCTACCACAAGGCTCTGTACTAGCTCCTCTAATGTTTCATACACTGATGGGAAAAAATGTCAACATCAAAAAATAATTAATGTAGTGTAATGACATTTTGGGAATAGATTTGTCTAAGTAACATAGGTAAGTGATTAACAGTGCAAGATCACAGGTTAAAGTAAGTGCAAGAAAAGTCATTGCTAATATGGGCACATCAACAACTGGTGTAACCATCAGAATGGTGCATGCAAGCATGCAAACATGCATGAATGGTGTTGTACTGGTGCCGGATGTGAGTTTGTGGGATGGATTTCCACTTTCTCAGTCAATGCAGGGACAGTTAATATTGTTTGTGGCTGAAGTTGGAATTGTCATCCCATTACGTCCCATACGTGCTCAATTTGAGACAGATCTGGTGATTGAGCATACCGAGGCAACATGTCGGCACTATGTAGAGCATGTTGGGCTACAACAGCAGTATGTGGATGAGTGGTACACTGCTAGAAAAAAAACAATGGGATGCGTCCAAAAATAAGCATCATCCAAGAAACGTGGAAGGACAGAATACAGACCTAAAAATTGGTTTTCTAAATACTCAAGGACTGAATAACAAGGAACTGGTACTAAATGATTTTTCATTAGTGAATGAATTTGACTTGTTGTGTTCTTTGTGAACATTGGGCCACTGAAGCCGAACTTCCATTCTGTAAATTAGAAAATTATAGTCTATTAAACAGTTACTGCAGAATAGTCCACAAGAGAGGTGGTGTAGCAAATCTATGCTGACACATCAATGGACTGCTTAAATGATGCCTTAGATTTAGATTATCTATGTGAAGAACTGAATTTTGAGGCCACTAGTATAGTTATTAGTAGTATGAAACAAATAGTAGTATCATTGTACAGGTCTCCCAGTGGTATTATTAGTGTTTTCTTAGAAAAATTGGACATCCTCTTATGTACACTTACTGAGAACAAATTTACCAACTATGACATTGTAATAGGTGGTGATATTAATTCAGATTTTAACATGTTCACTGATAAACGTAGTGTTAGTGACCTGAAAAACCTATTGCAACAGTTCAACCTACAGTATACTAACTATAAACCTACCAGGGAAATAGCATGTTTAGACAATATGTTTGTTTACTTTAAATATGCCCAAGATCAATGTGATGTAACAGTGTTCCCTTTATCAGACCACATATCAGTGTACTCAATATATGCAAATAGGATCAGCTCTGTCGCTCCTAGTGATGCATCATCCAAATCACAAATTGTGACCACTAGGCCAATGAGTGAAAGAAAAATTGATAAGTTTAAGAAATCTCTTGCAGATACGGCTTGGTTTTTCCAGAAAAATGATAGTAATATTTGTACACCAAAAAAATGCAACAACTATGATAATATTTAAACACTTTTTAAACTCATTTCTGCAAATATTCAATGACAGTATTCCCATCAGAAGGTGCAAGATAACAGATAGTGGCTGTAAAAAAAGGGGGTCAAAAAAGAAAAATTCTTGGTACACAAAAACACTGTCCGATATGAAGGGTCATGTAATGACTACTAGATATATACAAAAATACTATGACTGATAATGCAAAATCCTCATATGTAAAATGTAGAAATGATTATAAAAAAGCAGTTATTGAAGCAAAAAAGGCACACAATGTCCAATGCATTGAGAGTGCTAACAGTAAATGCAAAGCTGCTTGGAATGTAATAAACAGTGTTGTGAAAGAACAACAAAACGTCAAACTCAGCATCTCTTCTCAAGATTTCAATGAGTATTTTAATAAATCTGTGGAGGCATCAAGTAATTGTATTAGTAAGCCTAATGTACGTGCAGCTGAACTATTAGAAAGAAACTATCATGGAACAGCCTATGACAATATTCTCACTTTCTCTGAGGTTACACCAACTACTATTTTAAAAAGGGTCAGGAACTTCAAGTCATCAGACAGTGTTGATATTTACGACATGTCATGCAACTTGCTGAAAAAAATAATTGATTCTATTGTGTATCCATTGACCCACTGCATAAATAAATGTATATCAGGGGGCTACTTTGCAGAGGAGCTGAAACTATCTAGGGTGGTCCCTGTCTACAAAAAGGGTGAGAAAGAGGTGACAAAGACAACCCTGCAAGCTTCAGACCAATATCAATTGTTCCAGTCTTGGCCAAAATAACGGAATATATCATATATCGTCAGTTGTCAACACACTTCGAAAAACTTGGAATATTTGAAGAATCACAATATGGATTTAGAAGAAAAATTATCAACAGTTGATGCAACAGACTCCATAATTAAATACATACTTGGAGTGTTTGAGGAGAAAGGCTATGCTCAGGCCACTTTTTGTGACCTGAGTAAAGCATTTGACTGTGTAGGACACGATACACTGCTAGCGGAACTCCATTTATATGGGATCAGGGAAAACAGCTTAAAACTACTAACATCATATCTCCAATACCGTAGGCAAGTTGTGTGTATTGGCTCAGAAAAGTCTTCTGAGAAACATACTAAGATGGGAGTTCTGCAGGGCTCTGTCTTGGGACCATTTTTGTTCTTAGTTATGATAAATGACTTACCCTCCTTTATAAGTTCCAGTACGGTCCTATTTGCAGATGACACAACCTTCCTAAACTACAATTATGACCTGAACAAGCTAAAAGATTCTGTGGACAATACGCTTGCCCAAGCAAAATATTGGTTTAAGTCAAATGGTTTTCTCCTGAATGAGAGAAAGACACAAAAAATGTTATTTAGTCTAAGGTACAAAAGCCCTGTTAATGATCCCAGGTATGTAGAGTTCTTGGGGATATACTTAGACAATAAATTGTCCTGGGAACAACACATAAAATATATTTGTATCAAACTGTCTAGAGTAATTTATTTATTAAGATGTCTTATAAAATATGTACCAGCAGCCTATGTTAAGACTTCATATTTTGCATTCTTCCAAAGTATTGTATCATATCAACTTATTCTCTTGGGAAACTCAAGCCATGTTCAAAATATATTACTTCTGCAGAAGAAACCAATCAGAGTCATTACATGTTCCCAGCATACAGCACATTGTAAGCCCTTGTTTGGCGAACTCAAAATAATGACTGTTATAAATCTGTACATATACCAAGTGTTAATCTATACAAAAAATATCCTACATGAAGTAAAACGTACAAATAATATCCATGGTCACAACACAAAGAAAAACAAGTCCATATATACATCATACTGTAGACTAGCAAAGACAGTCAATAGCTATGAGCTAGTGTGCCATAAACTATTTAATAAGCTTCCGCAGACAGTACAAGATCTTCCAGAGTTTGAATTTAGGAAAACATTAAATAAGTGGCTTGTTGCCAACCGCTTTTATGAATTAAAAGAATTCTTTGACTGGGACATTGAATTGTAAGTCAACAATGCTTTATTATTCTGTTTATTAATGTAACGATTGTGCTGTACAAAAATTTGTCTATTGTGCAAAAAATTGTTTATTGCTGTAATGGCCTAACGACAATAAAATTATCTTTTCTTAATGGCAGCACAACCGGTGAAATCATTAGATTGACTTACAAATTTGCAGTCATGGTGCATGTGATAACCAAGAGCGTGCTCCTGCTGTCATATGACATCACACCCCAGACAATAACTCCAGGTGTGCAAATGCAGTACAGTGTACCAGAGCCATAACCAAACACAGGTTTTTCCCTCATGATAGCACCACATGGCTGTCCGTCCAGTGCGCAGTCTTCTTGAGACCATACATTCCCATGACCACTGCTGCCAGCAATCATATACAGTGGCTACATTCCTGCCAAGTCTTTCTTACAGAAGGAACATCCAGCTTCTCAAAGCCCTATTACATGACCTCGTTCAAACTCAGTGAGGTGTTGATAATGGAATATTTGTTGCCTTACAGGCAATCTTGAATAATATCAACCCACCATGTCCAAACTCAAAGGTAGCTAATGCTCACAGACATTACACTGTGTGTTTAAAGAAAATCTGATTTACGTTCTCATAGTGGCACTATTAGCATTACCCTTATGTGACTGGTACAAAATTTTAACAGAAATCATTTTTCAAATGTAGGAACATGCCATCCAAATTTCATTTATGTTGCACAGCTCCTACTTGATGTTGTGATTTTCTTTCTGTCAGTGTACACACATCTCAGATATACCACCAACGACATCTCAGAAATTCACATATGCAAATGATATTGTCATTGGTACCCAATGTTTGAGCTGGACACAAACTGAGGATGTACTGACAGAAGACCTTGGCATAATTATTGAATATTTTGAAAAATGGGGGCTCCTGCTGGAGCCAAACAAAACTGAAGTCACATCATTGCATCTTAACAACAGAGAAGCTCAAAGAACTCTTGTTGTTCACTGTGATAGAGTCACACTGAAACGTAGTCTACACCCTACATACTTCAGTGTCACTCTTGACAGGACATTCACCTTCAAACAATGCCTGAAAAAACTGTCAGTAAAAACCAAAACTAGAACTAACATAATTTTGAAGCTGGCCATACATTTTTGGTGCTACTGCCAAAACTTTAAGAACTAGCACAGTAGCCCTTGTGCACTCAACTACAGAGTACTGTGCTCCTCTCTGGATCAATAGCTGCCATACTAACTGCGTCAACACACAGATAAACCAGGCACTGGAAACCATAACTGGAACTACACACATCAAAAAGTTTTGCATCACCTCAGTTCTGAGAGTTCCGGAACCTGTACAGAAGATTGGAATAGAGATCAACATAAACATCATTTCAGCCCTTTTTATTGCTCATGAAAATTACACATTGCATGTTGTACCACCACACAGCGAGACCCTCAGAGGTGGTTTCCAGATTGCTGTACACACCAGTACCTCTAATATCCAGTAGGATGTCCTCTTGCATTGAAGCTTGCCTGTATTTGTCATGGCATACTATTCACAAGTTCATCAAGGCACCATTGGTCCAGATTGTCCCAGTCCTCAACGGCAATTTGGTGTAGATCCCTCAGAGTGGTTGATGGATCACATCATCCATAAACAGCCCTTTTTAGTCTATCCCAGGCATGTCCAACAAGGTTCATGTCTGGAGAACATGCTGACCACTCTAGTCAAGCGATGATATTATCCTGAAGGAAGTCATTCACAAGATGTGCATGATGGGGGTGTGAATTGTCGTCCATGAAGACGAATGCCTCACCAATATGGTGCCGATATGGTTGCACTATCAGTTGGGGGATCGCATTCATGTATCATACACCCATTATGGTGCCTTCCATGACCACCAGGTGTGTACGTCAGCCCCACATAACGCCGCCCCAAAACAGCAGGGAACCTCTACCTTGCTGCACTCGCTGGACACTGTGTCTAAGGCGTTCAGCCTGACTGGGTTGCCTCCAAACACGCCTCCGACAAATGTCTGGTTGAAGGCATATGTGACACTCATCGGTGAAGAGAACGTGATGTCAATCCTGAGTGGTCCATTTTGCATGTTGTTGGGCCAATCTGTACCATGCTGCATGGTGTCATGATTACAAAGATGGGCCTCAACATGGATGTTGGGAGTGAAGTTGCGCATCATGCAGCCTATTGCACACAGTTTGAGTCATCACACGACATCCTGTAGTTGCACGAAAACATTGTTCAACATGGTGGCATTGCTGTTAGGGTTCCTCCGAGCCATAATAAGGAGGCAGCGGTTGTCCACTGCAGTACTAGCCCTTGAGCGGCCTGAGCGATGCATGTCATTGACAGTTCCTGTCTCTCTGTATCTCCTACATGTCTGAACAACATCGCTTTGGTTCACTCTGAGATGCCTGGACACTTCCCTTGTTGCGAAACCTTCCTGTACAAAGTAACTATGCGGATGCCATCAAACCACAGTATTGAGTGACTAGGCATGGTTGAACTACAGACAACACAGACTGTGTACCTCCTTCCTGGTGGAATGACTGAAACTGATTGGCTGTTGGCCCCTTCCATCTAATAGATGCTGCCCATGCATGGTTGTTTACATCTTTGGGCAGGTTTAGTGATATCTCTGAACAGTCAAAGGGACTGTGTCTGTGATACAATATCCACAGTCAACTCCTATCTTCAGGAGTTCTGGGAACTGGGCTGATCCAAAACTTTTTTTTTGATGTGTGTATTTCCATAAAATATTAAGTGAGAAAAGACAATTAGATTTAATAATGAGTATGATGAAGAGATGCTGAAGGTTAAGAGAGTGTGTAACAGCATTATGATTGGTACAGAAGTATGTGCTCTGACATAATACACAAAATGTTCCTCAGTGAAAATGAAAGATTTAGCCAGGCCTGATAAAAACCTTGATTTAAAAATGTGATGCATGAAGTCTGAAAATAAGACATGGTTCATATGAAAGATAATTAATTGTGAATGTAACAGCAAAAGGGGTAAACAGACAGTATGTAGCAATCTGAATACTACATACTTCAGTACTTTCTTTACTTATAAGGTACAGGAAACAGTAAAGAAGTTAATCATCATAGCCACTGACCATAAGTATTTTTTGGAAAATACTGTAAATCCAGTAAGTTCATTGAGTTTAGACTCTCTCTCTCTCCCTCCCTCTCTCTCTCTCTCTCTCTCTCTCTGTGTGTGTGTGTGTGTGTGTGTGTGTGTGTGTGTGTGTGTGTGTGTGTGTGTGTGTGTGTACACACAGCCATGTTAAAATATGGATCTCTCAAGTTATGACAACTATAGTCCTGTGTCAATAGTTCAGTTGCTATCAAAAGTAATTAAAGATGCACTAATAATCAAACTGTATAATTGCTTTGAAGGAAACAAGATCTTCAGTGCTAGTTGGTTTGGTTTCAGATCAGACACTGGTATAATTAAAGTTGCTGTGTCATTTCCAAATAAATGTGACAATCAGCTATTGAAAACAATATCAATTCAGAGTAGATTTTTTTGATTTGTCAAACGTTTTTGACCCTGTGTCCCATAAGATATTATTAAATAAACTGCACTTCTAATGTTTTACAAAAAATGTGATTGAATTAATGAAATCTTATTCATAAAGCAAAATGCAGAAAGTTATTATCAATGTTTTGGAGTCTGAGTACTTTCTAGTGCATGTAGGCATTCCCCAGTGTTCAATACTGGGTGCTCTCTATTTATAATTTACATTAATTACAAGACATATAATGCAGTTATTTATTTGCTGATAATATAGCACTCTGCATAACATTATAAACATTAGAGATGTTTAAATATGAAATAAATCATACTGTTGATAATGTTGAAAGTTAGTGTAATGCAAACTCCCTCTGCATAAATCAAAATTAAGCACGAAATCTAAATATTACATGAAATTATAACATGCAGTTGGAATAAGAGTTAAGTGCTTTTAATTACCTTGGAATTACAATTAATGCCAAACAGTCTTGGTACTGTCACATAGAAAAAATTATGATATATTTGCCCTGAAGAAATTATCTCTTTGTGTTAGTAATCCAGTGCTGAACATTGACTGTTAAGCCTTAATACATGGTCATATATCAAATGGTACCATTCTGATTATCCATGAAAAGAATGCAATCAATGTATCTAAATTACAAAAGAAAGCAGTGAGGATTATATTTAGCCTGGCATCCATAGCTCATTGTAGACCTAGTTTAAGTAAACTAAAGATTATGACTCTGCTATTATTATATGCCTGGAAACTTTGAAAGCCCACCAGAGAGCACGGAATTGGACCTTAGCTGCTAGACAGAGCTATTAAAACTATGAGTGCTAGTGGTGCCTGCTGTGGCACCACATATTCCACCAGCCAATTAGAGCATACAGCCACCCTATAAATTCTGCCAAGCAGCTACATGGGACTAAGTGTTGTATTTGCTTCACTGTCAGCTCACTGACATAACACACCATTGATTCTTGGTCTCTGGTTTTCTTACTTCTCAAGCTCTCTGTCTTTCCCTCTAAATTATATATTGGATTTTGTTTATCTGTAGTTTAATATCCAGTTATCTATTTCCTTATTGTGTGTCTTTTCTGTCCACACTCAGCAATTTGGTATTTATTGCTCCAGACCAGTCAATTCAGCCTCATCGGATTTCTAATGAGTCATTATTGTCATTCAGTCAGACCTCAGTCTCAATAACTGGTGATGAGGTAAAAGGTTAGTAGTGCACCATGGAAGCAAAGCCTGAGAAACTCTTCAAATAGCAAGGGCAGCAGGTGCAACAGGAGTTCCAGCAGGAGGTTCAACAACAGCAATGACAACATCAGTAACAAAATGAGTTGCTCCATCAAGAAATGCAGCTTCTGAGGGCTCAACTACAGGTACAGGGTATCCACTTACTAAAAGCAGTCGTCACTTTCCAGGAGAAGAGCCACTCATCTGTGTTTCCATCATTTAATAATGCTAAAGAGGATTGGAACACATAATTACAGCAATTGAAACAGCTCTTCATCATCTTTCATGTCACTGACGACTGTTTCCAACTGTCACTCATCCTGTCTTGTGCTTTCCTGGAAACATTTTTCTTATAAAATAAGACGGCTCATCTGTCAAATCCAGTAGCCCTCAAATTCAAGGCAATGTGATCATTACTTTTGAATTATTATTCAAAAATTCCATGTGGCCACATCACAACTATAATTTCATTAGTAGTACAAACAACCTGGTCAGTCATAGTATCCCAGCATGCAAGGCCTCATACGCAGACTCTTTGTTTAGAGACATAGTAGTCCAATTGGCTCTCAGTCCTGAAGTATACGTGTCAGCCCCAAACTAGACAACCTATCGCCAGTAGATATTTTGAAAATCGTGCACTCTTTCAAAATGACTCATTGCCTGAGAACAAGTACCAATGGTACAGATATTGCGCCTAAGTATGCAAAATGCTCATCAGCCACTTCCAAGGCATTGTGATGATTCATCAATATCAGATGTATATGTAGCCTCTGTACAGTCATACAGTCAGCATATGAAGGGGGGACTCCTGACATGCCCAGACTGCTTCACAACACACCCACATGCAGTGTGTCCAAATCACTGGGCACAGTCCAGCCATTATTGAAAGATAGGCAGCATCTCCAAACAGCCAGCCATAAACAGTTAAGATGATCAAATCCAATTCCCCACAAGCATCAAGGGATGGTTCATAGATTTCAGGCAATAGATCCTCAAGGCAATCCTTTCACTACCGAGCTGTTTATAAACCTCACAACTGGAAATGTAGACATCCACTTACAGCTGCAGACAGAGGCTACCATTTTCTTAGTAAACCTCCAGGTGTATGCTTGGCTAGGTTCTCCAGAATTAATCCAACCCTACTATAAACTGGTAGTGTATGGTGGCAGTTTAGTGCCTGTTTGGGGTCAATTCACAACTGCCACAGCCTTCAAGCATTTCACATGTCTGTTAATGCTATTTGTTGTTGACAGTCACTCAACAATGGAAACATTTTCAGTTTGGATGCCTTCTCATTGTCTGTATCCTCCACCAATGACGAACTTCAGGTTGTCTCTGTCATGAAAGCTTAGTATTTATTCAGTGCATATGGACATCCATTTTGTGCCTTGTATTGTGGGTGTGTACATATTGATTTTTGAGGAAGAGTGCAGGATTTTCAATTGTTTATGGCTTTATGAATACTAAAGTTTCGTATATGTGCAGCCATGGAAGTGGGAGGATTGCAGTTTTTTGAAGAGTGGCTTGCAAGATTTTCTGTGTGTGGTACCCACTATGATTCCTTTTTGGGTTCTGAATAGTTTAAATCAGTTTTGGGAAGATCCCCAGAAAATGACTCCATTCTTTATAAATGACTGAACATTTGCATAGTACATGCATTTGAGGTATTCTTTACTGCAGTAGCTTTCAAAGATCCTCATCACCTAGCAGGTTGTGCTAAATTTTTTGATGAGGTTGTCAATATGAGTTTCCCACTTGACATTATCCTGGATCCAGAACCTGAGAAACTTTGTCAGGCCAACTCTATTAGCCTTAGGAGGAACAACACTGAACCCAGTGCTGATCCTTGGGGAACACCATATTTCATCTGTTGGTAATATGAGCAATGGTTTGTAATTTTGTTTCATTGTGTGTTGTATTTCCACTGTTTGTTTACATCTACAGAGATATAACCTGGCCCACTCATTAGGTGTGTCTCTGATGTAGTAGCGCCTCATGATCTGTAATATTGAATGCTTTCAGCAAGTCAAGGCATACACCAGTAAAGTATTCACCACTGTCCCAGTTTCTGGTAAATTTCACTCATAAATTCATGGATAGCAGTGTTGGTTGAGTGGTTCTTCCTAAGCCTGTTGACAGAAGTTGGTATTTTTGTATAAAACCTTCAAGTCTTTTTTGGAAGACCTTCTCTAAAACTTTTGAGAAGCCAAGCAATAGTGCAATTGGCCTGTGTCTCCTTGTTTGCATAATGGTTTCAGTTTTGCGATTTTCAGACAGGATGGGAAAATTCCTAATGCCAGTGAAGTATCGCATAAATGTGTCAGTGGTTTTACAATGAGTTCACTACACCTTTTTGTTATTTTATCAAGTATACCATCTGCTAATAAATATTGCTTTGTTTTTAAGGTTTTTATGATGGACAAAATTTCTTCTTCATTTGTTGCATAGATACAACGCAGTACATAGCAGAGCTGTTGATCTTAATTGATGGTGCTGTTGCATTTTGGTTACTTGGGTTAGTCTTACTGATTAGTTGCTTGCATCAGGGTGATTAAGGAGGAAAGTCGTATAATTTGTGAGGTGAGTCTACATGTGAAAATAAACCAAAATGTGTCCGATTTTTTATCATCATGGAAATGGAGTGGGTTGAAGACTGCACACATCCATGAATGATTACTGAATTGCTGTGTAGGCATGTGGTGGACAGAATAATAGTAGGACAGATGACATCCATTCTACAAGAGGTGTTAAAAAAGTCCCCCACCATTGTCAATACCCTTTCCAACATGTTAGAGGCTGTGTTCTGTTGCACATCAGACACCATCTTGGCAGGTTTTAATGTGAGCAACAGTGTCAGTGATGCTAACAACTAGTTCTTCAGATGTATTCACCTTCATAGCATACACTTCACCCTTTAACCAGCCCCATAAACAGAAGTCTAATGGTATTTGGTCAGGTGATCTGGCAGGTCAGGTAATGGGTCCACCGTGGCCAATCCACCGTAGAGAAAATGTGTCATTCAGATACTGGGTTACTTATCTGGTACAGTGAATCAGTCATCCATCAAGTTGCAGGTAAATCTGCTGTCATTGCTATAATGTCACATCTTCCAAAACTCACTTGATTATCTCAATGCACTTGTCAACATGTTAGAGGGTGTGTTCTGTTGCAGGTAAATTTGCTCTCATTGCTCTAATGCTACATCTTCCAAAACTCACTTGACCTGTCTCAATGTACATGTAAGTGTGTTGGAGGGTGTGTTCTGTTGCACATCAAACACCATCTTGGCAGGTTTTAATGTGGGCAACAATGTCACTGATGCTAACAACAAGTTGTTCATATGTATTCACCTTCGTAGCATACACTCCCCCATTAACAAGCACCATAAATAGGAGTCTAATGGGATTAGGTCAGGTGATCTGGCAGGCCAGTTAATGGGTCAATCATGGCCAATCCACTGTAGAGGAAATGTGTTATTCAGATACCGGGATACTTGTCTGGTCCAGTGAGTCAGTCACCCCTCAAGTTGCAGGTAAATTTGCTGTTATTGGTCTAATGCCACATCTTCCAAAACTGCAAGTAGGTCTCCTGTCAGGAAATGTGATAGGATTTGGTAGGAACACAGGCCCTATCACCAAGTCATCAATATAAACCAGACATTCACTGAGAACCTAACTTGGAACCTTGTTTCCCTAGTGTCATGTGGGTTCTCAGTCACCCATGTATGAGAAATGTGGGTGTTCATGATACCATTGTGTGTAAATGTAGTCTCATCTTTAAATAAAGTGTACTGCATGATGTCTGTGTGTTCAGCCAACCATTCATAAAAATGTTGTCTGCTTACTGAGTCACCTGGATGCAGATGTTGCAATAGATGTGCATGGAATGCAACATGTACCACACTCACATTTGTCGAATATTGAGCTAATGGTTAATGTACCATGTACTGGTCCTGAGACTCCCTTGCACCATTGCAATAATCTTTTCCCTTTGCTCAACTGACTGGACAGCCTCACATTCTGATGTTACATGTACAGTGGAGAATGTTAGAAATGTTTCTGGTATTCTGACACAGTCACTGTCCTTACAGTACCTGTACATAAACAACATGTCTGCATATTCTGCATGGGTGAATGTATGTTGTTTGTTGGTATTCATGGACACAATGGACTCACTCAATCATATAACAGTCAAACATGACATGCACATGGCCTCACGGCTGCTCACTGATCCAACCAACAATTGCACACTGAGTACACTTGCAGCTGTTGCCTCGGTATGATGTCACAATGCTGCTATCTTTTGGAGAACCCCCACACCTCTTATAGCAGGGATCAGTCATCTGCCCCACCATTATTCTGTTCATCACAGTGCCTACACAGCATTTTGGTAAGTAATATTCACATTTGTCTTCATATCCATTCATGGATGTGTGTAGTCTTCAACCAACTCCAGGTCCATAAAACTGAAAATCAGACACATATTCATAGGACTTTTTAGATAGACAATGTTCATGGTGTTCACGAAAAGAGAAGAGGAAGATCACATAGATATATTCATAGTGAAGTAAGACTAAAAGAAATTATCTCTATAAAGATTTTGAGAATTACATTTGACTATAGCTCCAATGGAGACGATATATAGAAAATGTCCGCTGTGATTAAGTGCTGTAATATTAATATGAAACATCTTCCACATTATGCTAAGAAACAGAATCTATGTTCAGTGTATCATGCCCTTTTCAAACCATATAGTATGGAATTACTGTTTGGGCAAACTCCAGCAGCAATAATACAAAAAGATTTTTTGCATTGCAAAAATAGGCCATTACTACCATCTTGAATAAAAATACAAACTGCTTTTCATTATCCAAAAGTACTGACATTTCCATCCATGTACATATACAGAACAATAATTTCATTGTGATTCTTGAGTTTCTCCCGGCGTATTTGATAATCAAAATATCCACGGGTATGCTGCCGGTCTATAGTGTCCAACGGGCACTATAGACCGGCAGCATACCCGTGGATATTTTGAATAATAATTTCATTAATCAAAGATACTTTAGTTCAGAAAAAAACAAATGATCATTCATATGACACAAGAAATAAAGCCCAGCTGAGAAGTGTACCACACAGACTGAGAGATGCTGAAGAAATTCTCGATGTTCAGGTGTTTTGATAAAGGATCTTCCTAAGAGTCTATAGGACTTCCAGAAAATTCAAAATGATTATTTAACAGAAAAAGAATTTTATAGTGTAGAGGAGTATATGCGTAAAGAATGAAGAATTACTTATATGTATGTACTGTAATCACTTGAATAAACTGTATGCATCACATGTTCCTGTGTGTCTGTATATAACTTTAACACCTAAAAATTAATCAAGAAAATAATCTAAGCACCATTACTATCATTACCGCCAATTCAATGTTTTATATAGTAATAGGTATGTTAAACATTTTAAGATGTTAGATTAAGTTGACTTGCCCAATATTACAAGTACACACATTGTATATTATATTGTAATCAAATTGGACCAAATGAAAATCAGTCAGTCAGTATCACTCATTAAAGAGGGATTTTTCAGGCTAGCAAATGGGAAATTGCAGTAAATAAAATGAAACCATACATTGTTGCATTATAAAGCAATCTGAGTCTTGTGTGTGCAGTAACTGGTAGTGAGTAAACAGTGGACAGTGTAGCGCTAATGTTGTACATTATTTAATAACTTCTTTGCAAACTGTTGCACATTAGGAATCAACTGAATGAGAAAGCACTCTTACAAACAGATTGGCCTTCTATACAGAAGAATGGAGGGTCCAGTCTTCATCTGGCCATACAGATTTAGACTTTCCGTGGCTTCCCTAAATCCCTTCAGGCAAATGAAGGAACTGTTTCTGCTATGGTGCCATGGTTGACTAGGCCTCATTTGTGTGAAATGACCTGTAAGTATGTAAATGCCTGTATATATGAAATATGTTATTTTTCTTGTTCTTAAACTGTACTACCAGGATCCATGAATCAATAAAACTATTGCTGCTGCTGCTGCTACTACTACTACTACTACTACTATTACTACTATGACTAGGTAAGAGCCTATGTGATGTATATGTGTGTATATCTGTATTGACACTTGTAATGTCTCAGATGACCTTTGCTGTCTCTACAAGAATAAAAATTCAATTTAGTTTGACATTTGATCTAGTCAGTCAATTCTCTTCATCACTGATATTAACAAATATGTATATCATGTTTAACTTTTTATCACTTTTAGATGAAATAAATCTTTGTACCATCGGAAAAATATCATGAATGCCCATAAAGAGAGTCAGGCCTTTTATATCCTACAGGTGACTAAACATTATCAGATAATTTTTGAATGTAATTGCTTGTGTCTGTCAGTCAAGTCTACTTACTGTGTTTCTAAAACCAATATTGGGGAAAGAATCTGTTTGTACAGAGTGAGTCAAGAGGAAACATATGTGCTTTGACATTATTAGTGATTCTGAACAAAAAGCTTCATATGGACATATGTCCCATTCTTAACAGTTTCTGAGGAAACTAACGGAAGTCATGGGGAACAGGACAAACACAGGTGATAATAAATCAAACATTCTGATCTAATGTTTTGTTTAGTTGTGTACATTTCCTCAGAAAAAGATGTTAAAAAAGATGCCACTGTCAGCTGCAATGCATTTTGCAGATTCCGTAGACAGCCGCTGTGCTGCTGATCTGAGCTCATTCATACAGTCCTGTACTTGAGTACACACATGTAAAATATAAGCAAAAAGTTCCTCCTTTTTGTCCACTCTGTGCTTGTAGATTTCTCTTTTAAGCCAGCCCTCGAAACAGTAATCTAATAGAGTAAGATTGGATGAGTGTCCACTCTGTGCTTGTAGATTTCGCTTTTAAGCCAGCCCTAGAAACAGTAATCTAATAGAGTAAGATTGGATGACTTCTGTGGCCAAAATATGACTCCACAGTGACTGATCCAGTGCCCAGGATACATTTCAGTGAGGTACTGTGACACCACCTGTATGAAATTTGCAGGAGCTCTGTCATGCTGAAAGTACATATGACATCATGTTGCCAAAGGAAAATCCACCAAGTGTCTTTGTAACACATTTTGAAGGAAATCAAGATACCACACTGCATTAAGATGGTTATCTAAAACAACTGGACCATTGTGTTGGTTGTCAATAATACCGCGCCACACTTTCACTGACAAACATCACTGAAATTTGTTGCCACAGTAGCATGAGGATTTTTATCTGCCCACAAGTGAGAATTGTGCATGTCATTGATGCCATTGTGGGTAAATGTTGACTCATTGGTGAACAGAATATGTGGAATACAGCATTCATTGGCAACAATCTGCTGACGGAATTCCTTTTGTTTGGCATCTTCTCCTCCATGCTAATGTTGCACACTCTGCTGATGATACAGATGCAGGACTAGCACATGTACCATTTGCATTACCGGTGTTTTTGGAATACCACACTGTACAGTAGTTCTTCTAGAGCTGGTAGTTGGGCTCTGTTCTACCATTTCAAGAATGTTTTCAACTTCAGTTCTTCTAGAGCTGGTAGTTGGGCTGCATTCTGCCATTTCAAGACTCTTCTGAACTTCACTAAGATATTGTTGGATAAGATGTCTAGACACAACATGTATTCTGGGAAGTGTACCATGCTCAAGCAATCTGTCAAACAACCAACTGCAATTAGTAAATCATCATTCATATTTATGAACAGCAGGTCTGGGATTTCCATTGAAAACCCATACACAAAGTTCATGTCACCATACTCTGTACACGCGAAGGCCTATGTCATTTTCACAACAATGATCTGTACTGTTTTGACTATTCACATAACAACACTGTAATACACATGTGCAGCAACTGTAGTACTGAGACATAAGGTAAACAATGTGTAACCATGCAGGGCTTGTCACTCTACCATGCGCAAGAGAATGACACATCGAAGTGGTCACCAAAACCACACTACGTAGCCTAAGGTCACTTGGGTTGTACTCACACGTGAGTGCTGGCGAAGAAGGATATGAAACTGACACTTGTGATTTTCAAACAGCTGTATGTTGGATAAGTTTAAGAAAGAGGCACATGTGTATTTGAAGTTTTTGTTCAGAATCGCCGCAATGATCACCTCTGAAAGCATGTACCTTTCCCCCTAATTCACTTTGTATAATACAGCCACCTATATATCATTCTCGTAAGCACCCGTTAGAGCAGATAAGGCTCTTAGGGATGTGTCATTCATGAATGAGCTAGTTCAAATGAACAGTTTTGGGAAAGAAACTATTCAGAATATTTTAGTAAACTAGTGAACTATCATTCTTTTACCCCTCACTTCTCCTGCCTACTGGAAGTTAGAATGCACATGCATGAATCTCCCTCCCCAGATATTGTGTACACCCGACTCCAGGATCTATAAGTTTCCAGAGCTCTGTAGTAATGGTCAGCTGTGCAAACTGCATCTGACTGGCACACTTAAACTATACCGTTACTTTACATTGTTCAGTTCAGTTTCCAGGCCCAGTCCTCCAGTCCCTTGTAACATTATTTTTAATAAATGTTTGCTTACACCTACTACACAGTTCTATTTGTTTTTTACACCTTATTTATCCTGTATGTACGCTAAGTATTTCTTTCCCATCTTAGGTACGGGAGTTAATTTTTGTGAACTATTAAATAGAAATGAGTTTTTTCTTTTTACAGATCCTATCATATAACACAAAACTCTAGGAAATACTCGTAGGAAATACTCTTGATGACAATGTGAAGAATTTAATCTAAGTTAGTGGTTCCCACGACTCAGGTACCCCAGTAAAGGCTTGGGTTACAATTGAAAATGCTCAGCCCATCCTCAAAAAAGATTATATGTACAATAAAAAAACTGCTTAGGAATATGCACACTGCATTTGTTCCAAAGGTCGCTCAACTTTTTAGGCAATGAATTTTGTTATTTTAAAGTGTTTTGCAAGTACTATTATTTATTGGTACCGGTACTTAAACAATAAGAAGGTACTATGTAGCTCAATTGAACTAATTCAATAAAAAGAACTATCGTATCTCAAACAGAATGGTTCCTTAAAAAGAACGCCTTTGCCCATCACTACCAGATTCTTTACAAGTCACAAAGAGGCTTTAGGAAGTCATCTTTCCCAGGCTCCAAATAATGTGTGGTACATCGCAAAATACCCTATGCCAAGCACTTCACAAGGATTTTCGGAATATGGAAATCGGTATAAATGAAACTTTGGTTGTATCTGCTCTTAGTAGGGGCATTATATTTTTTTATTGCAGTGTGTCGGAATAACTGTTCCACGTTTTTCTGGCTTACCGTTAAATTGGAACTTCAATAATTCCTCGAAAATTGAACATCGATGTACATCGATATGGCCGACCAAAGAATTTGGATCGGGTAATTTAAGAGCAACATATCTGTGTTCATATGATCACTGCAATAGTTTTCGTTTTGACGCATGTTGTGGCGGTCATACTCCTATTGCTTGTGCAGAAAGGATCGTTTGTGTGTTGTGTTGAGTATTTGACGGAACAGTTGATAAATGGCGGGGGCGATATTAGAAAATCTAAGTGGGAGAAAGCTGACCATACTGATATGTTTTTTAATGTTGTGTCAGATTATTTGTTTTCTGATTGGCGGACTTGTTGCACCGACGCCGTCTACCGCAGACCACATTTTGGCCACAAAATGTTGGGATCCTGATCCCAAAAATAACACCGAGAAGTGGTTCTACGCTCGAGGTCGCGGTAAATGTCAAACAATTGATATACACGATCACACTGAGCCAAATATGCAAGCAAATAATATTGTCTTCGTTTTTCAAATTCCACTACCAAGAGACAGTTTAATGCACGATTACTCGCGGTGGCAACAAAATCTTATTGGAATCCTACAGATTGATATAGTGTACCAAAAAGGAGTTGATGAAATGGAGCCGCGCGTTCCGTTGACGCTAAATGCAAGGCTGGCTTATCGAAATAAAGGTGATGCCGATGACGACTGGAAAAGTTATGCCGCTTCAGTTGAAGAAAGGATCCTTGAGTGTTCATCTGATAGAAAACCTGGTTACAACTATAACTGTTCATTAGTTCCGTTGTTTGAGTTAGGTTCTCTTCATCATGATTTCTATTTATTAAATATTCGCCTGCCAGTGGATGCCAATAAAACCATTAACAAAGGTCTGGGACATGTAGAAGACTTGTGGCTAGTTACCATTAATCAGAATGGAGGTTTTACAAAAGTTTGGGTGTCTCTTAAAAGCGTATTCTTCCCAATAATTATTGGTATAATGGTATGGTTCTGGAAAAGAGTGCATCAGTTGTCTCGCTCCCCAGCACTTTTGGAGTACATGCTGTTTTCTTTAGGAATTGCACTAACTGTGTTGAATGCACCACTTGAATATTTAACACTCTCATTTGACATGCCTTTCATGTTACTCCTTTGTGATATACGGCAAGGCATATTTTACGCAACACTGCTGTCCTTCTGGTTGATATTTGCTGGAGAGCATCTGATGATTCAAGATACTGCGGAAAAAAATACGCTGCGCACCTACTGGAAACATCTGAGTGCTGTAGCTACTGGTTGCATTTCTCTTTTGGTGTTTGATATATGTGAACGTGGAGTGCAACTAAGAAATCCGTTCTACTCCATTTGGGATACAGAACTGGGAACAAATTTGGCCCTATCTTTCATTATATTGGCGGGTATATCAGCAGGAGTATATTTTCTATTTCTAACTTACAGAATTTGGGCAGTGTTTTGCAACATAAGTGCTAAAAGATCAGCACTGCCTTCATTGTCTTGTGCGCGCCGTTTACATTACCAGGGAGTAATATATCGATTCAAGTTCCTCATGTTAGCTACATTGCTTTGTGCATTAATGACTGTTGTGGGCTTCATTCTGGGACAAGTATCTGAGGGTCGGTGGAAGTGGAATGATCAAATAGAGATTGAATTCACATCAGCTTTTTTCACGGGAGTCTATAGCATGTGGAATATTTACATATTTGCACTTATTGTTTTATATGCTCCCTCTCACAAACAATGGCCATCAGAAGCAGATATACGCAGCAATTGTAATGAGGAGATTGAATTCAGCCGATTAGCTACCGATCCCAGTGAAATCTCATCTTTAACGTCATTTGCAAGGAAATCTGCACTTGATTAATGGCAGTGTGTTGGTTGGTTGCAAGGTCTGTTGCCATTGTCTTCAATACCAGAATCTGATATTGAACACAGTTTGATTTATGGTAATATGTGTACTTACAGGTGGTGTAAATGTAGGCATTTGTTCAAAATGCAGATGAAAGATGTGGCATGCAATAGTGTATTAGCATTGAGCATGATTTTGTGTAATAATTCCAGTCATAATTATAATCCTATAGTATTACCTGTAGCTTAAAAAGTGATTAAAATTTACATTTTCAAGTTTATGATATGCCAATGGGGTTCATTCCCTGTATGAACTAATCTGAGTTGTGACATTACTGACACTATGCTATGTTTATAGTATAGAAAAATTTGTCAAATTATTAAGCACTTCATTGTAATCTCAAATACAGATCTGCTGTATTTTAGTGGCTGTCATTATGTGTTTGAAGTAATTGGCTTTTGTTACATTACTGACACTTCATTATTTTTATATTTTAAAAACGTTGCTACCAAATAAACAAGGGCTTAATTGCATTCTCAGAAATCTACATTTAACATACTGTAGAGTGAGCTTAGTAAGTATATCAATGAAGTGTGTTTATTGTTGTTTTTATGTACGTCTTTCAACAAATGCATATTTAACTAGAGAATCTCTTATGGTCTGGCAGATAATTATTTCATTTCATAAATATTCATGGGCATCTGCAGAAATTTGTCAGGGGGAGGGGGGGGGGGCAAGACTCTAAAATTGCCATTTTATTTTAATGATTCTGTCAGTTTAAAAATGGGTTGTGCCACAAGAAATAAATTTTGTAGGTGACAAAAAAAAATTATTGGTGTTCCCTCAGTACTTGCTGTAGGTAGATCACTTCTACTCTGTAATCCAGATTCCAGGGGAAGGGGGTAAGTGCACTATCTTCCTTTATGCCCCCTCCACCTGTTTGCAGCCAGCTGTGTTCATTTCTGCATTCAAAATTTGAATTTGCCTGTTAGAAGGCATGTGTATGGGCATTAACTGAACACAATATTATTGCACTAGGCCTCTCCCATGGCACCCTCTTTCTGCAGGTGCAGTAAAATTGTGGTTGACTGATACATGCTGTTTTGCTTATAAGAATCATTTAATTTTCTTATTAAATTAGTGACCTGATAGGTTTTCATTCAATAAGAGACCTTTCTTCCTTAATAGTAATGTCTTTTCTGATCTACATTTCAAGTGGATTACTTTTGTGTGGTCAATCATACACAATGTGGTTTTATAGTCAGTGAACTGATTTGCATTAACTTGATTTCTCCAATTTCATTTGTTAATATTTGGTTTATTCATTGATGCAAAACAAACTTAATGCATCTAATACCAGTACATGATTTATATTATGTTGTGAATATTGTTTCTGTATTTTCATTTAGTCACTTTTAGTAACAACATGGCAACTTCAACACAGTTATGTTAAAGGTTTTACAATCAGTGTAATAGTTTCTATACATTAACATAATAAAATTTGTATGTTATGTTGATGTGTTTAGTACTTTGGTACTGTATAGTGGCTTGAAAATTAAAATGTTCCTGCAGATAAAGTATTTAGGAAAGATGACCAGTCCTATAGGTGCCACCTTACTGTAAGATTTTCATATGTTTATTTTCCTTGCACTAACAGCCGTTCATTTCTGGAAAGCCTGTAAGGAGGGGGGGGGGGGGGAGGGGGAAGGACAAGATTGGAGCAGTCCTATTATTGTGTGTTGTGTGGAGTGATGTTGGCAGCACTTGTTGTGAAGTGTGATTAAAACATAACTGGGTGTGTTGACAATTGGCTGTAAGTAGCCAAAGTGTTTTGTTGTAGTAATGAGTTGTGCTGAATCCTGACACAAATATAACCACCGACTGTGCTATGCGTTTGAATAAGCAGCTGTCCTAATCCCATATTTCACAAGGTATTCACCATAACAATTTTTTGGCTCATGATACAAAGTCTAAGCTACAGTGTGAATTAACTAGACATAAATATGCTCTGATCACTGGCTGTCTTCTGAATTATTGCTTGAACTGTTCAGGAGCTGTAGCCAAGGTACCTCTCTCAAAATCACAGTCCTTGCTCCCATCAACTCGCAGAAAAACGTATCAACTTCCACCTCAGCCTACATCTTGGACTATGCTGCACACAAGTGTGCCACCAAACTCCATTAAAAAAAAAGATTAAAAAATATTGTAGATTTGGCAGCAAATATTTCCATTCACCTATCACATTTTTGTTCCTTCACAATAAATCTGTAAAAAATACCCCAGCAGACAGTGCTTTTATCTATTAATTTCTCAGGTAATGCCAGTTAGTAGAATTGATAGCCATATCATCATAGGAACTTGAGAACTGCATAACAAAATATCACCCAATCATGAGAGAAGTGTGTAGAATATTGAATGGTTTCTGGTTTGACACTGTAGTGGCTGGCACCATCCGTATTAATTTTAGCTGGGATTCTATTAAAACATATTGGATGCACATTTGGGAAATTACACCGTGATATCCAATGTAAGAGGACTGGGTATTAACAACATTAGCATAAGATGATTGTCAGAAGCTCTCTATCATATGTGACCAATTCTAGTCTGATATGTCACCAGTTCCATATAAGAATGTTTTATTTGTAGGGATTTTGTATTTTTGTATGTAACACGTATTTGTTTACTTTAAGCAGTACAGAGTCTGTTAAGATAACAATCTTTAAAATAAAATATAACTAATCTTGGTGGAGTTGACGATACGTTCCTGCTCACTCTGTCAATATCAGTAAAATTAATCATGTTATTGTCCATATGTATGTGTATTAACCACGTCATGGACATTTATCCTGCTTGACAAAGTTTGAGTAATGTGTTGTCATTTCTCAACAGCTGTTTCATAACATATGAAAAGTAACAATATGCTGGAACTCATTTATCTTTCATAATCTTATGGTGACATCACTCACAATGTGATTACACCATACTGAGTTCTTAAAAAAAAAAAAAAAAAAAAAAAGGGGGGGGGGCAATGATTTCCATGTTACTGTATTTCGTTTGTCATTATGTAAGTTCAGAGAGAGTAGACTTACAATCTGAAACAGGTACAGAACACAGTTGATCTAATTTACCAAATGACAATTGCACAGTGTTGGAAGGTGGTGGTATGGTGTTATAGAAATTTTTCAAGCAGTAGTATGTGCAGTCAGGTTTGAATCTGCAATATGGTTCATGTGCTGTTACTTTAAAAATTGAAAACAGTTTTGTTTGTAACATGTGGCCTAAGCAATCAACAGAAATGACTGAGGTGGCCTTGAACTGATCACTGTATAAGTTGGCCTTGTATGCATAGTTTAATGTAAAACCAGAGACACTTCATTTTGTACTTTTCTATTAGTAACATGAAAGAGCTTCCATTACTTGTAAGATTCAAACTGTTGTTTATCTTCAAGAAAAGTATTTCCAATTTATAAACATTTGCTTGTAGTTTGTTTTTGAAAGTTTTTTTTCCAGTGCAGGGCTTGATTTACATTATTTAGTCACATATTTATAATCTGATATTGCTTAAGACTGTCAAATTTTAAGGAGAGTGACTAAATGTGGTATTATGAGAGGGGTAATTGCTGTGAAACAGAAGATATCTCTATTAATTTATTTTTATGTTGCATAAAGTATTATTATGTTGTAATAATTAATTTTCTAGTGTATATTTGTGAGAAGTTTTGTATTTCACATTGTCTTTATTGAAAATGGCATGTAGGGAAAGCTTTTCTTATGTTTATATAAGTGCCATTTTAAAATGTTACTGCAGTATTCTTTTGTATCTGAAAGTGTTATTCAAGACTGAATTCTCCATTTATTGCACCAATAACATATTAGGATGGACTGTGCAAAAACCTATTCCTGAAAGTCTGCCCCCATATGTTTGGGTTTGTGTTCTGATGAATGTTCAGTTTCATGGGGAAAAAAATGCAAAAATATTGTGATGGTAAAAGTTAATAAGGGCAATGCTGTTTTTCTTCCCCAGAGCAGTGTTCGCTATGGGATTGAAGGAAAAACAGTTGGGTAGACAGTGTGTAATGTGACAGCTATACCAGAACTTACACACACTTGCTTTGGTGGCAGAAATGTTAACTTAGTTCTTATGTTACAATAGGACCATTACATTGTGTACACTGTATTTGCCAAGAAATGACCAGGGGAAGCTACATACTGTGCACAATGCTGAAGCTTTTATTTTGCACTCACACACTGTCTGTTCTCTTGCCTCTCATTTATTCCTGAAAACTATCTTCCCATGAAACTGACACATGCCAAGTTACATGGCATAGAGGAAAACTGCTCTGGGTGGAACTGCCCCTATTTTTAACCTTTACCAATTATAATTACTTGCAGTCAAATGAACTGAGATATTGGGTTTATCCATGACTGTTTTTCTATATTTCAAGTGATTTGCTGAACATGTGATGAAGGAATTAAAAATTTCCTAGGTATTTATCTGATGGAATGGTCCTGAACTGAAGGGAGATGGGTGGGAAGGGTATTTTGAAATGTAACAAATAATTGTATTGTCCTATAAATATTTGTAAATGGAGAAATAAATTGTAATAGTTTATTCATCCACATAAATAGAAGGTAATTATTTTAATTCATACTTTGTAATAATACTATTGAGTGGACTTCTGTATTGAGATTTGCTGTGGCATGTGATTCTCTAGTAAAGTCAGAACACTTAAAGCAGTGAATTTATGCATTTACTGACACACAAATAGTATCTTTTTTATTTGTGATTGAATATTTGTAATTTTTCAAAGAAAAACAACTTTGTCAGAAATTTTGTACAAGAATTTAAATACGCAGTATTAATGTCATTTACTGAATGTTTCTGAACATTTAAGTCTTATCTGCCATGTATGATGATGATTTGTGAAATAAATTTTGATTACTATCACTGAATTAGTTTGATGGATTGGTGTGAGTAGAGTAGTAAAAATTGAAATTTGAATTGATTGGTAAAACCTCTATTACTCCTTTTCCAGCTTGTCTTGCTTTGCATAAAGTGAGATTTTACAGCATCACTTGTCATTATTTTCATTCTGTGACAGACTGCTGCACTAAATTTTTTGAATTTTCATTTTGGTTTCTGTTATTAAAGTGTGAATAGACACTGCAGAAAGCTGTACAGTGTTATGAAAATAATGGACTAGTTTGATTCAGGTAAATTTTAAGAGATCGTGTAGCCAAAGATTATCATTACAGTATCATTCTACAATTAGTACAGGTTATGGATTGGGGTTTATTAATAATAATAATTATGAAAGTGGTCTCCCCGTGAGGCCCATCATATGATGGAGGGTAAATGAAAACATACCCTCATTAACATACCCTCATTAACAGATGTAACAAAATTTTAAGCTATTCAGTATTTATCAACAAAGTTACAGAATTGATCCAGGTTTGAGTTCCTTCGTGTACTAATGTTTTGAATGAAATAATAGATAAATACACCTTTATTTGAAAGGATTGCTTCTGGTCATATTTCTTGTAATTTTTTCTGCTGTTTCTAGACTATTAGTTAATATATATTGCCAATTCTAAAGTGAAAAAGTAGTGACTGCTACCCATCACATAACATGGAAACATTCTTTTCTTGAGCTTAACTGGATGTTTGTTTTCGGAACAGAGCTGTAGTAACAGTTTTATGTTGTTATCCGCCTAAGGTCACTTTGGTTATTTTTAAGTAACTCGTGATTGTTACTGTTTGTGCTTCATTGCCATTGCCTTTACTTATTCACAATGTTAAAATTTACATTCAGGGACAACTGCCAGTCCATGCACCAATCATAAATTCCCTGCAGGTCTTTCCACATTTCGCAAGTCTTCTGGGAATACAACCTTCCTGTAGACGAGAGTATTATTTGGGAACAGTCCTACATGACAGTTTCAGTGGTAAGTTTGAAAAAATCTGCATGAAATCATCAATGTAAAGGTCTGTTAGTAAAAAATGCCCTCAGGAGGAAGACATGTCCCAAGGGAAAGGACAACCAACTTTAGGCCATAGATATTAAATCTATATTTGCAGCCACAGTATCGGAGTCGCTTTTTATAAAGTGCTTCTTGAAGCACAGCAAACAGTATATGCTACCTGCTGAATCTGCACTAGACGTTTCACCACACGTCCACATTACACTGTTACCCAAACTGCTATCAATTACTGAAGTAGTGTTTGAAATGGTATAAATAGCTACATCATTAGCATCCTAAGCCTCCTCCAAATTCTGAAATTGGTGCATGCTCTTCTGTAACCTCTTCCCAGCAGTTCAGTATGAGATAAGGGGCTAATATTTGAGATACTGTGGGAAGCAATATTATCTGCAATGTTCATTCTTCACCAGAAGCAGCATTTTGCAGTATGTAATCGGTAAAATTGGATGTAACTAGGCACTGAATTCAGGATATTGTGTTTGCTTGCATATACAGCATGTACTAGCTGTAAGTAGGCTGACACTATTCCTGTAATGAGTTTATGCTTTATAATATAGAAATGATACTGTGAATTGCACGTTTCATTGTTTATATTGGAAGAGTAGATCCACAGGCAACAAATGCTAGCTGAAGACAAAACCAGCTTGACTTAGATGGGTACTCATTTGTTCACGGACGTCTCAAGCCTACTGACTCGAGAAACATACAAATGGTATTCATATGTATCAAATAACCCATTGTGAATATATTAAAAATCAATTGCCTGTAGTAAACAAAGTAATAAACAGCATGTAAGGCCAGTAGCATATACAGGGTGTACATAAAGTCCGGAAACACTTTCAATTATTTATTGCACCAGAACTAAACATTGTACAGATGTCATACATATTGCATTTTGAAGAGAAACTCTGAAAGTGTTTTTTTTTTGCAAACATTCAAGATGCGAATTATGAGTGACCCGGCAGACAGCAATACGGTAATCAAATTCTTGCCTTACCCATCCCAGCATGGCATCGTCAACTGTGGCAGTCGCTTCCCGTATTCTCTCCTGGAGCTCTGCTACATCACATGGTAGAAGCAGTACATACATGAGACCTTTAATGTCTCCCCACAGAAAAAAGTCACACAGAGTGAGATCTGGGAGGCCATTTCATGAAACAGCTGTCCCCTTCTGTAACATGGCCGACCCATTGATGCTGCAGCTCTGTGTTCCGGTACCCACGAACTTCATGATGAAATTGGGGTGGAGCCCCATGCCGCTGAAAGATGACCAGAAAGTCTGATTGCATTTGAGGCATCAGCCATTGTTGCAACATGTCCAAGAAGGAATATCCAGTGACAGTGCTCTCGGCAAAGTGCTCTTGCACGAGAACTCACCATATTTGCGACTAGTGCTGACTATTGGCAAATTGCCAAATTATGCTGTGGCAGTATACATGGAAAAAAACTTTCAGGGTTTCTCTTCAAAATGACATATTTATGATATCTGTACAATGTTTGGTTCTTGTGCAATAAGTAATTGAAAGTGTTCCTGGACTTTATGTACACCCTGTATATTTATCAGTGACTGTTAAAGGGTTAAATCTGTGATGAAACTTTCTTTCCTTTTTTTAGTAACTTTCTAACATGGCCACTGAACCAGAGTGAGTGTAGCCACACCTCACAGCCTTGCTCAACACTTATTCGTTTAAGGTGTACTGTACAATGTTTTAGAATTTCATCCATTTTTGGCCCGCATCTTCATCTAAAACCTGAATATTTGACTGACTACTCAGATACTGTGCATACAGTTGTTCTCTAGCACTCTTGGTAAGCAAAAATAAACATTCTGTATAACACCTATAGTCACTGATGTTATGACAGGTCCAGTTCCCTATGGTTCCCGATTTTATAATTTCAGGACTGTTGGCTGTTATGAGATCTTATGACACTGCCCTCACGAGGTTGTTCTCAAACTACCTGCTCAAAATAATTTTTATAGAAGACATTAATAACAGTCTCACATGAATCCCAGTCTCTGGCACCAGTCCTAAACTCATGAGACTCCCATTCTATAACTGGCAGTTTGAAATCTTTCCCAATTATAATAGCATGATCGCAAAACTTACTTGAGGTATGCTTCAATTTTTCTCTGAAGCACTCTGCTACAATGACTCCAAAGGCAGATGGTCCATAAAAGCATCTTATTAATATGTTCGATCCACCTTTGATGCTTACCTTTACCCAGATTATGTCTCATTCACATTCTGTTATAACTTCCCTAGATGTTAGTGAGCTCTTTCCAGCAGTAAACATGCCACCACAGTTTGCGTTTAGCCTGTTCTTGCTGTATATATTGTAATCTGAATTTCGTATTTTGTGACTATTCACTTGTGTTTCATCCAGCTTTCCATTTCAAATACAATGCAGACATCATTACATTTAATAAATGGGACTAGTTATGGGACCTGGTTTAGGCCTTCCATCCAGGTCCAAACCAGATGTCTACAGTCGATTCTGGGTATGGTGCTATGTATAGCGAGCCTCGTTCTTACCCCTCATCTGAGGCTAGCTAGTTTCACCAATTTAGTCAACCGTGTAAAGGAACTGAGTATTGGCTCAGAACCCTAGCACAGGTGTCATTCATGTCAACACGAGATGCTATTTGCAACTGGTTGCATCCAGTATGTTCAGTAGCCTTCACACCATCTCATGTGAGGCGTTCCAACAAGCCTACCAATTGCTCATTAGCCTTCTTTCTGGGCCTGCCTCCAATTGTCTCAGAGGTACAGTACCCACTTAATGCTGGAGTTCACAATGACCAACAAATCCACTCACCGTGCTAGTCTGAACATGAAAAATCTGTCACTGGCTCATGTGTGCTACCAACAATGCACGGCAGTTCCATTCTATATTTGCCTTCTGCATGAAGGTATGTGAACCCACCACTGTCCGTCTCCACCTTCACAAACTGATCAGATGTTGTACATCAGAAGACACAGTGACATTGAGATTTCCAAGGGATTCCGATGGCACCATGTGTCACAGCTTTCACCACTGGTGCCTCGGCATCACTGCAGCTTAGGGGAGCAGCCTGAAGCCTTATGAAATGTTGTGAACACATCTTCCCACTGTTTCCTGACAGTGGCAAATTCACTTATGTCCACACACGAGAAGGATAGTCCCTTCTACTTCTAACTGACAACAAAAAGATAAAAATAAAACTATCAGTGATGTCTTTTAGATAGTACTAAAGGCAATATAACCAACTAATGGTTACAAAAAGGAAAAGTTAGAGCTGCTATATGAGCACCAACTCAAAAGCATAACTACATGGCACATGAGGCAGACAATAATGTGTGACACTACAGTAGCACTTATCAATCCCGTAATTCTTGCTTGCTTGTAGTCTGTTTTTTGTGTATGTTTCATAATTGCAAGACACAAAGCTTTACACATCAGCTGTGCTCATCTACACAGACATTGGACTGTTGATGACTGGAAACATGTTGCCTGTTCAGATGAGTCTCATTTCAAATTGTATCAAGTGGATGGATGTGTATTGGTATGGAGACAACCTCATGAATCCATGGACCCTGCATGTCAGCTGGTGGAGGTTCTGTAATGCAAACAGGCAGAATACAGCGCTGCAGTCAGCAACACCTACATAAGACGACAAGCGTCTGGTGCAGTTGTTAGATCAGTTACTGCTGCTAAAATGGCAGGTTACCAGATATCAGACGGCTGAAGAGAATCATTCAACATAACAGAAATGCAATCCTTCCGCAAATTGCTGCAGATTTCAGTGTTGGGCCATCACCAAGTGTCAGCGTGGGAACCATTCAACGAAACTCATTGATATGGGCTTTTAGAGCCGAAGGCCCACTTGTGTACCCTTCATAACTGCAAGACACAAAGCTTTAAACATCAGCTGTGCTCATCAACACAGACATTGGACTGTTGATGACTGGAAACATGTTGCCTGGTCAGATGAGTCTCATTTCAAATTGTATCAAGTGGATGGATGTGTATTGGTATGGAGACAACCTCATCAATCCATGGACCCTGCATGTCAGCTGGTGGAGATTCTGTAATGGTATGGGGCGTGTGCAGTTGGAGTAATGTGAGGCCCCTGATATGTCTAGATACGACTCTTGACAGGTGACACATATGTAAGCATCCTGTGCGATCACCTGCATCCATTCATGTCCATTGTGCATTCTGACGGAGTTGGACAATTCCAGCGGGACAATGCGGTGCCGCCCATTTCCAGAATTGCTACAGAGTGGCTCCAGGAACACTCTTCTGAGTTTAAATACTTCCGCTGGCCACCAAACTCTCCAGACATGAAAATTATGAAGCATATCTGGGATGTCTTGCAACATGCTGTTCAGAAGAGATCTCCACCCACTTGTGCTCTTACGGATTTATGGACAGCCCTGCAGGATTGCTGATGTTAATTCCCTTCAGCACTACTTCAGACATTAGCTGAGTCCGTACCATGAAGTGCTGCGGCACTTCTGCGTGCTTGCGGGGGCCCTACACGGTATTAGGCAGGTGTATCAGTTTCTTTGGCTCTTCAGTGTATTTTAGTATATTACTTAGAGAAACTCAGGTTTTATGAAATTGAAGGCTATACACACAGCAAGTTTGAATCATACTTAATGAACAGAAAGCAAAAAGTTATGCTGAATAAAGTTGGGAGGGTGGTAAATTCTAGTGAATGGGGAGTTATCACAAAGGGAGTCCCACAGGGTTCAATTTTAGGTACTCTGCTGTTCCTTGTTCATGTGAATGACCTCCCACTTAACGTTCCGCAAGTGGAACTAGTACCTTTTGCAAATGACACGAGTGTTATAATAAATCCCATTCCAGAAAAAGCAGCTGAAGATGTTGTTAAGGATGTCATCCAAAGAATTATTAAGTTGTTCTCAGAAAATGACCTCTCCCTTAATTGTGAAAAAACTCACTATATCCCGTTCTGACACTGAATAGAGTCATACCAACAATTGATGTAGCAAATGAATAGGGCTCAGTTAACAGGGCAGATTTCTCCAAATTTTTGGGTGTTCACATCGATGACACCTTGAACTGGACGAAGCGTATTACTGAGCTTCTCAAACAACCAAATTCAGCTGGAATAGTTTTCTGGGGTAACTCACCACTTAGACGTAAAGTATTGATAGCACAAGAGAGAGCAGTGAGAATAATTAGTGGTGTTCACCCAAGGATGTCGTGTAGGCACCTTTTCAAGGAGTTCGGTATTTCAACTGCACCATCAGAGTACATATATTCGCTAATGAAATTCGTTACAAATAATCCCTCTCAGTTCAGTGAAGAACAGTGATGTTCATACGTACAACATTAGAGGGAAAAATGACCTTTCTTATCTGTTATGGAAGCTGTTGGTTGCAAAAAGGAGTACATTATTCAGCAACAAAAATCTTTGATCATTTGCCCAACAACATAAAGTGTCTGGCAGGTAGCAGATCAAGTTTTAAATCTAGCTTAAAATCATTTCTTTTGGACAACTCCTCCTACTCTATGGACAAGTTTCTGTTTCAGAAATGGTTTAAAAAAAGATTAGTTGTACCTCTAAATGTAGTTGCATGTGTAGAACTAAAAATTTCAGTAATATTAATATAAGCACTATTCATGTGTGTATATATCTTGTAACTTGACTTGTTCCACATCATATCGATAAAATAATCATGAAAATGATCTACAGAACATGATATAACTAGAACTACTGTCTGTTTTGGGTTGTTTTTAACAGAGGGAGGAAATAACTCTTCCGGAAGTTTAGGTGGGAATCACTCTTTATGTGCCTGGCAACTGCTTAATGCTTCAGCTGTCTGTTGAGGGCAAATGTATCCTCATACAAAGGTTTATAATGCATTTTTATTTTTGCATACAGTAGTAGTTTAATGTGTCTATAATGCAAATTTGTGCACACTGCAGGTCATTCTTTAGACGGTTACTTGTATAGTAGAAACAATACCTGCTTCCAGAATACAGATCCTTTTTTAAATGTCAATACTAATCACTTCATCACAGCTACTTCAAATATCATGAATCACTTGGAAGTAGCACCATTTGAGTCATCCTAACCTTACTTCAACCAAGTCAGGTTCCTGTGTGGTGAACACCGAGAACAGCTTAAGTGGTTTTGCAGTTAGACACACATGCTGTGGGACAAAGGCCTCTTTTTACAATTTTCCATGCATTATGATCTTCAGTTGTACACACTGATGTTGGTCCTACATGTTTTCTAATGTCATTCTCATCCACCTTAAATTGGGTCCTTGCCTTAGCAATTTTTTACCTCTTGGAATCAAGCAAAGAACTTCCTTGGTTGATTTTCCATCCAGTCACATTTCATTATCATTATACATAACTATGCTGACTTTTATTTTTGATGTCAGATTGTTTCATTATTCAACTTCCACACATATAGAAGAATTTGATGCAAGGGAGTAGGAAGATGAAGAGAACTTCAAAAACAATAAATATTTATGTAGAAAACTTTTTAATGAACATAAAAAAGAATAACATGTCTGGACAAACGCAATCAATCATTCAGGAAGATTCATGTCAGTATTTTGACTAAATAACAATTCATATCCCAGACCCCCATTAATTAATTACAAAAGTAATCAAGAGCCAGGCTGAAGTAGTTTCTCTATTTCACTGATGATATTGCTTAGTAGCACCTCATTGTCACTTTTACCATCAATTGATATTGCTGTACACGAACGCTGAAAAAATTTGTATCACAAATTAGCAAGCATCAAGAGAGAACAGTTGGACAAGTCAAGGAGAATATAAACAATTTAAAAATATGAGAACAATTTCCTCTCTGTGTGTTATGCTATATGACAAGACCCATCTCAATTACTGGCTGAATGTTCATTAATCAATGAAGTATGATGAATAAAAAAGCATGTCAAAAAATGAAAATAGTATGACATTACTTTATACAGATACTTACATCCACCTTAAGTAACAAACATATATGAGATCCATCAACTGATCGGCTGTACAAAGATGCTGTATTTTCAATTTGTTCCACAAGAACAAAATTACAGTGGAAACAGATCTGCGATATCATCTGAAATAATAACAGAAAAGGGTGCACTTATGTCAGCAGAAAATTATCTGAATTCATTGCATGTCTCATATAACATATCACACACAAATTTCCCCATGCTACAAAAACTGAGCAAGATCTCATTGGAGACACTTCTAGGTGGATGACAGTTCAAATCCGGAAGTCAATAAAATTTAGATTTTCCAGGGTTTCCTTAAAGAGCTTACAGCAAATGTTGGGATGTGACCTTTGAAAAGCAAATGGTTGGCTGATTTAGAAAGACTACCCAACAAATAAACTGCACCACATTTTATCTGCCAAAATGTGGGAACTTAAGACTCAAGGGGGCAAAAATCTTCATCATGAAAAAAAAGTAAAACAATAACAAAAATAAAGACTGTATGTTCGAAAGTGAGTCTCAAAATCTGCTGCTGGATAACATTCAATACTGTGTTGCTCCACTCCGAGCATTATAACATGCTGGAAACCTTGGTGTGCTATCCACAAAGTAGTTGAGATGTTGCTTCTCTGCTCACATTTGTCTCACTCTTTGATTACCACTTTTCTAATGTCATGCAGTGTGTGACGTATGTTTCTGTGACAAAGCACTGCAAGTTTTAACTGGCTCCAAGCATGATGAATCAGGGTCATGTCACCAGATACCGCAGACCATTCCATTTGTTTGAAATCCATCCCTAGGAGGAAGCAGTTCACAAAGTGCTACTGCATGATGATATTTAAAGACAAACACATTGCCAAAGTCTTGACTGTAGAGGAGGACAACATGTTGGAGGACCCTGTATCAACATTGCACAGCCCTCAAATTATTCTTGATACAGATGGCATCAAGATCTATGTGTAGTATCTGACTATTAATCAAAAAATATTGTGTTCGATCCCAGTCACTGCATAGGTTTTGAACAATGATCATCAGCTACAGTACCTGAAGATTTCCTGTATAAAGAATCATCATCATTCAGCCTACAACTTGTGGGGGTGGGGAGGAGAGAAGGGTATATAGGTTCAGGCGACCCTCTTGCCCTGCAGTGGCAAAGAGACTCTAAAAGGGAGAAAAATCAGAATTATTTAATAGCATGAGTCCGTCTCATTTGTTCATTTGTATCTTTAGGATGAGACTGCCAAAGAGAAGGTGACCATGACAACAAGAATGAAAACAAAAAGCGCGTGCTTGCGCACCCCCCCCCCCCCCCCCCCCCCACACACACACACACACACACACACACACTTCTTTCATTAGTACCATTAATAACTTCATTTCATTGTTCCCAGTCCATCTAATCAGATTTCATAATTTCATGGCAGTATTTAAAATTAGAAAACTTCATCCCATCCGTATAACATAAGCATTACTGTTACTTAATAAGTAGAGAAAAACATCATAAAAACCAAACTGTATTAGCACACAGTAACAAATAAGATCAATAAAATAAATAAATTTGTGTAGAATCAGTGGCAGGAAGCACTAACAAGTTCCGAAGTGCTACCAGCAGGCCAGCTAGCAGAATGACAGTACATAGAGTGTTAAAAAGAATTGGATACCATGGTCAAGTAGCTGTTCACAAGTAACACATTTCTATAGTGAATACAAAGCGAAGCTTGATATGATGTGCACGTTGCTCCCACTTTACAGTGAATGGCTGAAAAAGTGTGATTTGGATTGATGAATCACGCTATACCATATGACAATCTGACAGAAGGACTGGCATTTGGCAAATGCCTGGAGAACATTACCTGTCATTATGTATAGCACCAACAGTGAAGTATGGAGAAGGTCATGGTACTGTACGAGAATGGTGTGGTCCCCTAACTGTGCTTAAGGGAACACTTAATGTGAAAGGATATTTTCCAGTATTGTGTACTGTATACTGTAAAGGAACAGCTCGAGTACAACAACTGATTGGATCAGCATGATAATGCACCCTGTCATAAAGCAGCATCTGTGGGACAACTGTCTGTGGACAACAACATTCCTGAAATGGACTGGCCTAATCAGTGTTCCAACCCGAACCCAACAGAACTCCTTCGGGATGAGACAGAATGTTGACTCTGCTCCAGACCACAGCATCCAACATCACTACCTACTCTGCTTTCGGGTCTTTGGGAAGAATGGGCTGCAATTCCTCCACAGACATTCAGACATCACTTGAAGTGTTCCCAGCAAAGTTCAAGCCATCATAAAGGTGATGGTTAAACACAACCCATACTAATGAGCCCATCTCATTTGAGTACTATCTGTAGAGGCACTTTAAACTGTGTCCATCTCGACAGCTGAGGGGTGAGTGTAGCTGGCTGCAACGTGTAAGACCTGGGTTCAATTCCCAGTACTGCCAAGGATTTTTCCTTGGTGAGAGGACCGTTAAAGGGTGCACTCCATCTCGTGATGCCAATTGAGGAGCTACTTGAATGAGGAGTACCAGCTCCACAGTCTGGAAAGGTGTCAAAATGACTAGGAGAACAGTGCGCTAACTGCATGCCCCTCTATACTGCAAGGCAAACGATGACAAGACGGCTGATTAACATCCCTTGGGCCTTCAAAGCATGGACGAGGAGATTGTTACCTTTAAACTGCATCCATGTTGTAACTGTTTGGAATGTTTAAGAAAAGCCCTTGAGTGAATGGTTTGGTGCAGTAAGATTGTATACACAGTTCATATTCCAATGATACAGCAAGCATGACAGTTATCAGTGTAGGAGGTAGAATCTGTTAGCAAATAGAATTAAAATATTTAGTCTTACACTTACGACACTTGCAACTAAGAAGTAATGAACTTCTGAATCAATGTGGATACGGCTCATTTTTATTCTCTACATGTCAGGAAACTATTTCTGAAAAGTTGCCACTCTTTCAATATAAATGCCAGCTGTTATCATTCTGTTAACTCATGATTTTTTTTTGTTCATTAATAATGCACGAAGCATTTGAGGGATTTACTGAGGGAGATTCCAAGTTAGTTAGGATTTTTATAACACTTCTTTTAGTTCAGCAAATACACGCAATACCTAGTAACATATATTTTGCTGCCTTCTTTAGAAGTTATTATTAAAGCATCATTCAGTATGTGAGGAAGTCTGTGAAATCTGATAGAAGCTTCAGTTAAGAGACATAATCAGGGGGGGCAAAAAAAAAAAAAGGGAGAGAGAGAGAGAGTCCCTTTATATGGTAGAGCTAAATATTGAAATTAATTGACATATTTAAGTAAATGTATTATTACAAAAACAGTGCACTAATAAAATTAAGCTTAATATTATTTGATGTTGCATCATATACATACATTCATTACAGCAGACAAAATAGTGTATTCAAATTTAATCTTCGTATTTTACCTGAGCTGTGTCTTGCAAGATATTCTTAAGATGAAATGAGTTGTGGTAGGGAAGCTGCCCACTTGTAAGTAGATCAGACACTGTATCTGCTCCACATACTCTGGCTATCATAAAAGTTGAGCATGGAATGTTGACCCAGAAGTCCAGCTTCTCATGTGATGACATGTCATCAGATGACTGAAATTGGGTACATCAGGGAATAATAAATGTTTCTTTGCTTAAAATTTACTTAATAGTTAAGTGTATAATATATTTCTACTGTCATATTTATGATATCCCTGAACGTAAAATACATTGGTATAAACCTAAATGATAATGGTTACCTGAACCATGTAAGTAAGGGTTCCCCGTAATTTATGAGACTGGTCAACGCTAAGTACTCGGAAAAATAGCTGCAATTCAGTTGAGCCACTGGGAGGTAAGGTCAAATTAAGATTTAACCCATAATCGTCATTTAGCTCCTAGAAGTCAAGAACGGCACATTAGTAATAATAACTGAAACATGTGAAAAAAATCCAACTGCAACAGGAATCTCAGGAATGGTGTTTTTTGATCAGTGAACATTTAAATCAGCATCTTTCATCAATACAGTAGTAACTTCAAAACATGTAGCTGTACCAAAGAGTTCAGCATACTCAATATCTTTTTTTTAGACACTTTATTTTGCTGTTAATGATTTAATTTCTTGAATAGATAAGTTTTACTTACTGGTTTTATTAATTTCACCAAAGATGTATTGCTGACTGAGAAACAAAATTCTTTCAAGAGAGAAGGTGACTGATTCTTCAACACTACAGTTATAGCCACCTCATCAGTTTCACACAGGCTCGTTCCATACACCTGCAAAACATAACATCGAATTGCAGTAAGTGATGCCGAGAGAAAATTTCCTGTGAAACAGTCATGATAGCTTTCCCAGAAAATTACCTAAAACTAGTGGTTCAGGCACCACACCAATGATAGAAATATACTATACTCATTCGTAATATAGAAACCCAACCTCTTTGAGGATCTTCACAGAAATACTGGGGTCAGCAATCAGTAAACGGGCACCTAGGTACAAAGGTCTTGGGAAATGAGCAAAGAGTGTGTATGTTCAGCAAAATGATAACAATACACACTCATTTTCCAGTTAGTATCTTGAATATAAGAGATATCACACAGTCTATTCCAAACCTTCAAGAAATTTTGATCATATATTAAGGCTGCCAGTGACACAAAAATCAGTCTCTAGACACTTGTGGATGAGACACGAACCAAAATAGAAATCTACTGTCTGCTGGATATTGAATCAAAATAGAAATCTACTGCCTGCTGAATATTGAATATTGTCTTCTTTTGAAGGAAAGAGGAGAGACACAGCAATCAGTACTACTGGCATTGAAAAGCAGCTTAAATCATTAATCCTCAATAAGCCCCCAGAGCCTCACGGAGTCCCTGTCAAGCTCTATATGGGATTTGCAAGTGAATAGCTTCACACTTGGCAGTAATTGGCCACATATCCATTGAGGTCTTATGTTTATTATTGTATGCCAATTGTGTGTGTGTGTGTGTGTGTGTGTGTGTGTGTGTGTGTGTGTGTGTGTGTCAATAAAACCATTTGGAATCATATGTTTAATGACTCATAGCTGCACCATTTTAAAAATGTGCTCTCCTCCAGCCCCTTCCTCCCCCAATCACCACAGTGAAAAGTGTAGTACGTGGTGTAAATATGACTGGAAAAGCAGCCTGTGACCACTGAAAGATATTTAAACTTATATTACCATTCACTTCTCCAATCAAGGCATCCACATATCTGATCTTTGTGTTAAAAGAGCTGTTATCTACTGTCAAAGTGTCACAGGTTGTGTCCAACAACTCTCCATAGAAATTGTCCATGTCTTATTAATTGACAAAAATCCAACTGATGTTGAAGTATAATCCTTTAAAATGTCTAAAAGAAAGAACAACAACTGTGACTGGTTACAGTAATTTGTATTTTAGATTGATATGTTTACATAACAGGGGAAAAAGAGCACAGTCCATAACTAGCTACAAAAAATGAATCCCATCTATGAAAAAGGAAGTAGAACTGATCAACATAACTACACTCACACTTATTTGTAATAGAATCCAAGAACATGACTTACCAGGAACATAATAATATTATCAGTGAAAATCAGCATGGTTTCCAGAAACACTCATCATGCAAAACTCAACTCATATTCTTTACACATAATATTCTCAGTGTTAAGGATAGAGGCAAGCAGGTTAATCAGTGTTTCTAGGTTTTTGGAAAACTTTTGATACAGTTGATCTCAACATTTCCCGAAGAAAATAAATTCCTACAGGACGTCTAACAATATTTTTGGCTGGACTGAAAATTTGCTTTTAGGCATTATTCAGCATGTTACCCTGGGTAAAATGTCATCTATAGACAATGAAATAATAGCTAGTATGCTCGAGGGGAGTGTAACAGAACCACTGCTTTTTCAGGAAATACCTTAATAATTTAGTAGATAGTAGTACTGTGAAACAATTTTTTCCTTTTTTTTTTTTTCAAAAGCTGTTGCAAACCAAACACTTATATGACCACCCATACTTTAATAACACTCGGGTGGATGGGATCCACTTCAGGTCAGACTAACAGGGGGCATCATGTTTGTACAAAGAAGGGTGTTGTGAATGACCACAGGCTTTAATGAATGGCAAGAGGGTATAAAAAAAAATGTTGAAAAATCCTACCTGAAGGACACTGAAGAAAGACATTGTACATCTCAAGAGAACATGCTTAGATTAATTCAGAACTGTTCTTCAAGCCAAAAATTATAAATATTTCTCAAACACGTTAGTATCTATCCCACAGTGCTCATACAGATTAAATAAGGGAAGTGACAGCTGCCTTCTGTAATGATACTTTCCCCTATACTAATATCATTTTTGAGAAGAATACTGCTTGAGCACAACATATAACTTGTGATCACATGTTATAATAAGATTTTTTGTGTATAGGGAATCAGTGGCTTTGAAACTGTTATAAAATCAATACGTGCAGGTGTTTGAAAGGATGTTGAAAACATGGGAAAGTATTGTTGCTTGGTACCATAAATATTGTCAGAAAGCTGTGACAAAAGAAAAGAGAACATTGCAGATTTAAAATGACGTCAAAGCCAAAACATACCAAATGAGAGCAATGGGTGAACTATTCAGTGAACTTGGAAGGAAAATTTTACTGACCGATCAGATTAAACATCTCAAGCAGTTTTAATGTCATGTAAAGCCAGTAAATGGTTCAAAATCATCTTTACAGTTGCTCACTTATCATGTTCACATCAGAACATGATTATGATGATAAAGGTAATATCAAAATACTGAATTTGTTCTACCAAAATTGTATCACTGTTTTCAATCATTGTATGAATGCTGAAATGACAGATATTGAAGTAAATGACCGTGGGCTAAAGTAATCAACTAAAATTGCTTAACACTGGAAAGACATCTGGACCAAATAAAACACCTGTGAGATTCTCCAGAGATTACGCGGAAGGCCGTGCTCCCCCTTCTAACAGTAGTTTATTGTAAGTCACTGGAGCAATGAATGACACTTAGTGACTGGAAAAAAGTGCAAGTTGTTCTCTTTTCCAAAAGGAATGTCAGACAAATGTACATAATTATGGGCCTAGATCACAAAATTCAGTGCCTTGTAGAATTATTCAATATGTCCTACATTCAAGCATTATGATATTTTTGTAGAATGAAGACCTTCTCTCCGAACATTAATGTGGATTACGCAATCAGACATCTTGCAAAAGCTGTCTTTTATGTTCTTTGACTTCCAGAAGACATTCAATACAATTCTGGACTGTCACTTAGCGAACAGCACTTTAACCAGGTACTGGACCAGATCTGTGACTGAATTCAGGACCTCGTAGCTAGCATTCCGTTCTTGCAGGGACAAAATCATCAGATGTTGAAGTAACTTTGGGAGGACACCAAGGGAGTGTTGTAGGGCCCATTAATGTTTACTAGTTTGAATGGAATCTTATTGAGAAAGGAAGAAAAGTTATGAAAAAAAAACCCAAACATGAAAATTTTTCCATCACATGGCATAACATAAATGGGTTTGGCTACAAATGATAGATGAATGGCAATACAACAGTCATGGCGTGAGTTGCACATTAAACTAATGCAATGCAATGTGCATGACCACACAAGTGATCCAGACAACCAGGCTGCAGGGAAATGATGGCTGATAATTGTAGAATTTCCAAAATGTCTTCACAGCAGCTACTTTACTGACCGTGCAATGTGCAGAGTGCAACCTTGCATAAAAGTGATACTACCCACATATCCATGCTGTCGAAGGGTTGGAAAGATGGTGCATGAAACACACTTTTAGCATTCACCAATGACAGTACATGTACCAAGGCTCACAGGATCCATCTTCTCAAAAAAGTATGGCCCAACAATAAACAATGCTGTCATCCCACACAACACACTTACCTTTGCAGAACGAAGCAGTACCGGTTAACGTGTGAGCAGATTTTCCATTTCCCATATTCTGAAATTCTGTGTATTGATACGTAAATGGTTTTCATCTGTCCACAGAATGTTCCATGGCCATTTATTGTACACCTCCATGAGAGGTCTTTGTCTTACTGGCAAATCAGCATGAAGCAACTTCTGAACAACAGTAATTTTTAGTGGATAACAGTTCAGGATGTTTTGCAGAATTTTATACACTGTGCTCACAGGCATGTCCAAAGTTCGGGCAATGCCCTAAGCACTGCATGTTTACACACCACCGCTCAACCCCTCCTGCAATGTTGTGGCCACATCGTCCACTGACACTGGATCAACTGTTTTCTCCCCCTGCCACATTGCATTTGAAAAGACAATCATTTTCTCCAGACTTTGGCAGGCATCAGATCAATGCCTGTTTTCATACCACAGAGTGTCCAGAAATTCTGCAGAGCTACTGGCACACAGCCATTATTCTTGTAAAAGAGCTTACCAGGAGCGTGTGATCCTGCATTGAGGCTGTCATGCTTTTATCTTGGACGCAAACTGAGGAACAGTTGTGTATCGTGTATCTTATTTTGTATATTCTTCCGCTTACAGTGTCACGTCATGGCAAAATTTTGTTAATTTTTCTCTCCCCCCCCCCCCCCCCAAATAGTGTTCCATTAAAATCTGATGTCATTCAGAGCAGTGGTTTTTCCGTTTCACATCATTTTGAAACTGGAACTGTAATTATAATCACTATATATAGGCTGTTTATAGATAATTCTGTTATATACAGGTAAGTAGCAACACCCTGAATGATACCAGGCAAATGCTAGTTGGATCTTTAATATGACTATGCCCTATGCATATCAGGCCAAAATTGTGATCCATCTCCAGTGACAGAGATTCATGACACACTAAAATTGTATTCTTCCTTCCAACATTTTTCATGATTACTCAAACAACTTCCCACTAAGACTACAAGGATCTGCATGTTCAACCAACATACTACATATTAGCACCAAAGAGGTGTGGAATGTGCTCAATCAGTCAACAAGTCAAAACTCCAGATACACATAGAAACAATTTGTCAGTCTTGCCCCCCAGAATATTTCAGTGATATAACAACATGCAAGAATGCCATTGGTGTTGAGCTTGAGCCTCAATCAATTTTCATACTGAAGTACTGTTGCATAAACAGAGTTGTAATAACTTTATTTTGTCTGGACATGGTTATGTTTCTAACCACTATTTTTCAGCAGCACTATTTATGAACAGAAAGAAAGTGCACATAAACATGGGAATGGAAGAATCTTTGTAATAGGGCACATGTGAACAGAATGTGGTTCCTACTGGTACTAACTCATTATACTGACCATTTCCACTGAGTTGTCACTAGCCAGTCTCGAGAATGATGATAAGCAGGAGAATGGAGGGTTTATTTCTGTCCCTGCCCCTCCTGTGATTGCACTACTAGACTGTTCAGTCACAACTTCTTTTGATGGAGTTGATATTCCTGATGCTTCTTCATAGCCCTCTTTTAGCTTCGAGATGACTTTTCTCTTCGATTTTTTCCCTGTAACAGACATCAATCAAACTACAAGACTTCAGTAGCGAAGTTTATAAAATACATGCTATGTTCTGGATTACTGCAATAACTTACTTAACATTTTTAATGTAAATATCAGTTTGGAGTGCACACAACAGTATCCCGAGAAAAGCCATTCACAGTGCTTACTCCAGCTCATTGACATGGCTAGTACATGTGTATGTTGTTTCCCAGTGCTGCCTATAAAATCTTTAGTGTTGGTGGAATATAACTGAGGCAAGACAACTATTTTCTGTCTTAACTTGTCAGTAAGAACTGATTACTTTGCAAAAACTAAATGCATGTCTGACGCATTTGAGTATGTTACATTGCCAACTTATGATTAGAGGTGCAACCTAAATGTGTATACTATTAAATGACTTCTCATGTAATGTGAACATTAAATACTACCAATTTTGATTCCAACGGTGCAGACTATTAGTTCTTGATGAAACTTATCACTTATGTCCATAAGGCAAATCATCTTTGAAGGCTATAAAACAATATAAGGCATAGCGAGAACATGTATATAAAAATATCCATAGATGACAGTGTGATGGATACAATCAACAAATCTTTTGTGGATCACAAATGGAACTTAACATTTGTGGTGTCCCTCCAATGGCGGCACATGCAGGGTGTTCGGGGAAGAATGATCAGTAATCTGCAAGATGACAGGAACGATAAGTCAAAGTAAAAAAGTCTAATGAATGTGGGCTCTAAAATCCATAAATCCATATGTTAAGCACTATGACCACTACTTCATCTTCAATAATGTGAAAAAAATGTCTTCTATGGCAAGATATTTGCTTTCCATATTTTGGTAGGAGGTAGTATGGACCAACATACGAAAAAATTGTCTAGTAAACATTGGCTCATTTTAGAGCCTTAACAGTTACGAGTACCTGTTCATTAGATGAGATGTGTTTCACTGTAGTGAACACAAACAAGTGCTCACAGCTATTAAGGTATGCATTTTGGGGCCAATGTTTATTAGACTTTTTTGCTTCAAATGATCGTTCCTGTCATATGCCTGAATATTGACCATTTCTCGTGTGACACTGTATAACATCAAAATGCGTTGTCCCCACATGGCAGTACAAGATACACAATGATTTCTGGTTCTGGGGAATCTGTTCTCAAGCATAGCTTGCAGTAACATTTTCCACTACTGGAAAGAGGCAACTTGAGGATAGTGATGAACTGTAGTGACCCTAAAATGAATATTGACCATTCCTCATGTGACACTGTATAAGCAGAACTGGCAGAAGTAGAGCTGTGAAGACGGGGCGTGAGTCGTGTTTGGGTAGCTCAGTCGGTAGAGCACTTGCCCGGGAAAGGCAAAGGTCCCGAGTTCGAGTCTCGGTCCGGCACACATATTTAATCTGCCAGGAAGTTTTGTAGTGACCCTGTTATGGCCTTAGTCTTTTACTAAAGAGTGTTATATGCACATTCAATCAGACATAAGTTCAGTCAGCTTGCAGGACACACTAAATATCTGTTGTTTTAGTGTTGCAGGTAACTCTTCCACCAGGCCATTGTGGTCTGGCATTATCAGGCATAATAATGAAATGTAAGCATACATGAAACATTAAAAAGATGTGCTTAGAAGACATCCCTACTGATCACAAATGTCACAGCACACTTGGAAACTCTGGCATTGGCTTATGTGCTCTTGGGATTATGCTGCCTCAGATGAGAACATTGGTCCCTTTACACAATACTGGCACGGTTGTGACATGTCATCCATTAACAAGAGACTATCCCACCTTTCCTGGATCTATTCATGGTGAGCGAGACACCACATCTGCCAAACCATATGGTGCTTCTGTGACAGATTGTCACACACAGAGAGCAAACTCTCAAAAGCAATTATACACAGTCTGACAGGAGGCGTGAGATGCAAAGGCTGCTATGGGGTCTCTTAATCACAGCAGGCTCTGTGCTGGTTGGACATCTTTAGACCCTTAAGCTAATAATCCCAGTGTTGGGCTGTAGCATGTATTTGACTTTGTTTGTACTGCTGCTGAATATTTCCTCTCTCCTGTAACCCTCTCTCCAACTGAATTTCGGCAAAGCAACATTTTATCTCAAACTTTAGCCTGCCTCTTATTTGCCAATGATCTGATCATGTGTGGAGTTGTCCAAATGTGTTTATTGTGTCATCCTGATTCACTGTTACTCAATGTGTGCCAAATGCATAGAATGTGTGGTCAGACGACAACATTCAAGACCTCTACTCAACAAAACTTGTTTCATACACACTAAAGTGTCTCTTAAGATTGTGTCGTGTATGGCAGATGTTTCACAAACTGGTATACATGTAAGCTAGGTTTCAGCTTCCGACTCCCATTTTTCAATGTTGCACTGTTTCAAAAGCAAAACCCTTTTAAAACATAGTAACACAAGGAAGTGGCATTGGACCTGATGTATAATGAAAGTTAGTGAAACATAGATGAAAGCTTGTTTCTTTAGTTTTTCACTTTTTATCAGTTGAACCTTTCCTTTTTAGGTTTCTTTTTCTGTGGCTTTAAAATGAAAACATAAATAAACATGACATGCACTTTGCTGCCACTTGCTGTCAATTACGTTGTGGAAATACACAACAGCCTCACCACTGTAACTTATGAAATTTCTGTGAGTCCCATCTTTTTCCTTGTTCAGGGTGTATATGCAGATAAGAATAAAGAAATTCCTATATTTTTCCCGGTTAAAAATACACTTTTTTTTGGGTGAAAACAGACTATATCCCTGGTGAAAGAACATTTTTCCACATTAAGTGATAATACACTCTCCCTTGGAGCTGTAAAACTTATTAATCCTATGAGTGGTGAAGGTTTTATACCCTGGCATACTTACAACTTACTGGTACTTTAGGAAGCTAGGCAAAAATTAACTGATTTTGGAAAGATCTCTGATGTGCAGCAACATTCACACTGCACATTTTCATATTATGAAAGTGTAAACACTAATTCCACCAAATACAGCACAGTAGCGTCTGAAGCACTGAAATCAAAATTGTGATACACTTTTGTTAGCCAATCATAACTCATGTCACGTGATCTCACCAGCCAATGACAGAAGATATTCAGAGCATAGGACGCGTGATGTAGTCAGCCAGTAGCAACATCATAGTTAAGTAGTGCAAACACACAAATAGGAAAAGTTAATGGTTTAAGTAAATAGACATACAGTGCAGCTACAAGAAAAGCTAAGCTTTCACAAATAATATCAGTAGTCAAAACATTTTTGCTTTTAACCAGGGTGGCGTGCGAACAGTTTACAAACTTAGCTGCTTCAGAAATGATTCCATACTTGGCCCAAAGATCATGCCCCTTGGACATTAGACAGATCGCTCAGCTTCTGCATTATGAGAATGACTGCAAGGTCTTCCGCATATCCCCAACACCTTTTATATACTCTGCACTGCTAGTGCTGCCACCTGCTGTCCATGAACTCTAACACAGGTGGTGGTCGTATTAACATGACTTGACTCTGTATATATCAGGGCCAGGCGCGGCTCGTGGTTTCTATACGGGGGAAGGCTGTGGCATTTATTGATCAGAGCCAACATAGACCTCGGGTTACGCTACAGATTAGTCTGACGTAAACAACTAAGAATTCAGGGGGAGGGGGTGGGCAGATCACGCTCTACCCATAATTTTACGTACTGTATCTTCTATAATCAGGTATTAAATATCATTAGAAGCTAACTTCGTGTTAAAATCTTTGGTTAGTGTTTTTATACGTCATTATTGCATTTTCTGACACTTTGCAGCAAATCATATGAAAAGACGCGTTTCGGAGAGATCTTTAATGCGGGTCTGGAAGCACCAAGTTCTTTCACTTTCATCCTATGGCCGTGTTCCAAGTTTTTACCTATTAATTTGCACACTGAATTCATATTGCGCTTGTTTCACACTCGCGGTATGTTGCAGGTATTCACCAGCAAGTAAAACTCACTAAAATCCTGCAAAATATACTCCGAAAAAGAAACTTGCTAATATCACACGGTATCAACAAAAGCAGTCAGCATCAGCAAGCAAGGAAGGTAAAGTAACGGGACAAATTTCGCGCGTTTTGTCCTCTAACCACTTATGAAACTCTCGCTAGATGGCAGTACTGGTACGTTACTGTAGTGTAGTGCACTCTGGCGGGATATTTGCAAACTTATTCTAAATGTGGATAAAATAGCCAATAGCAGAAACAAAACAACTATGTAAAACATTATCAAAACAATAATACTAAATGTCGATTAATGACGCATCGAAGCGTAGTAGAGATATGCAGAGACAGAGATTGGATAGCGAAGTTTCGGCCACTCTACATTCCTTTATTACATCGATAGTGGAACCTGAAAAATATGTGGTGGTTGGTACGACACCCTTAGGCTGCAAGCTCTGAGCCTTCGGGTCGCCCATAAAGAGCAGTACTTTGTAGAAGCCACGCCCCCAAACCGCTACTACATGCAGCTTACGGACGTTTCAAGGCGCAGCCTAAACACTACTAACCATTCGGAAAACATCTATCGATACAAACAGTTCCAAAAATGTTGACCGTCGTTATTTTAATCGGAACGGGAAATATGCGAAATTCGTCCTGATAATTTAAATTATGTAATACGTTCTTGCGAAATTTACTTTAACATGTATTTTGGGGCGGCTCCGCCTCAGAGCCTTTAATTACGAGCCGCGCCTGATCAGGGCTCATTTTAATGAAGAACAAGTGGTAAAGGTGATTTAATTGTAGTCAAAAACAAGTGCAAAATTAACAAAGCAGTAGTTACCATCTTTTGTTTTCTTTTTTTCTTTTTTAGTACTTGGTTCTTTTCCATTTGCCTCAGTTGTTATTAGTTTTCCTTCACTTTCTAACAGAAGCCCAGATGTTGGGTTGGTAGTAAATGGTTCAACCTGGAAAACACAGAATCACCACATTGTAACTGGAATATTCCTATACGCAGCAGCACTAATTTCAGCCACTACTCAGCTTTCAGTGATATTTCCATAAGGAACACACACAGACACACACACACACACACACACACACACACACACACACACACACACACACACACACACACACACAGAGTCCCTACAGAAGTGTTAAATGCGATGAAACTTGTTACATTGTGGCATCAGAAAGTGCTGCACAAGAGATAAAGTAGCACTTAGATATGTCAGGTCATTTGCTGTCATACAAATATATGAGTTTTGAACATATGTGCTGAAGAGCTGTAAACATGTTAGCATAGGATGAAAGAATTTTCGTCATGCCGCAGTGAAATCCATTTCAAATAGTGATGCAATGCTGGAGCACTGTTAGAGGATGTCAGTATTATTATCTGCTCCAAGTTTTCATGCAGCTAAGCTGTGCGATGACTTGTATACACCTACATCTTTTCACAAATAACCAAATCAAAGCTACCTCTGATAGCAATATGCTTATCAATACAGGCAATGAAATTTGAGGGGAAAAAAAATTCTCATGAAATATCCCTCTATTTTAACTACTGTGATGGCTGACAGAGAGAGAAACATTACAGATGGGTATATCACAATCTATTATCCAAAATCATCATATTAGACAGATGCCTGGTTTGATCATCTTGTACTCTGCAGTATTATAGATGTTCCAAGTGGCTACAAACTGTGCATATTCTATTTTGCCCAACAGATATTGATTCCTCTCTGGCCTTCCCATTAATGTAATGTGTCTGAATCTTGGTTGGTGATTCACACACACAATGCACAGGTGGTTCGGTCAAGGACCTACTGCCATACTGTACTGGAACTCCAAACAATGGCAACAAGTTGGAACACTTAATTACTTCAGAACATAAGATTTTCAAAATAATCTAAAAGAGGTTAGCATATTCTAGACAATGCTGTATCTTAATTTGAAAATAGCTTTCCAGTATCTAACTAGTACAGCATGATGAAAAAATCACTAGTGAGGTTGGGGCATCTTGTAAATGGAACGGAGAAATTTATATTAGGAAGAACACACAGCTGTATACTACAGAAACTGATCACATTTATTAAGGGAAGTTACTATAAAGTCACGAGGTGTGACCATCATATCAGAAATCTATGATCCTGACATCAAAATACAAAGTTATCTTTAGAGACTCAATACATTTTAACTCAATTTTTCTCTCATTTACACAAACCACTTTTTTGGATGACGTAGCTTCAGATCTTAAGGTGAACGTAGTTGTACTGCAATTACTGTGCTGAAATTAAAACAGTAATTGCACCACTCAGAATGCTGTTCTTGGGCACAGTATTTGCAACGACATATCAAGTGGTTGGAAGTTGCTTCTAATGGGTGTATAGGGACAACTGCCCTCAGCCTTGTGCAAAAGGTACCAAATGTTACTCAAGCTCTATTTTCTCCGATGGATACTGTCCCTTCTGCAGGATATATAACTGTTTGTACACCTGACTGTTAATGACGTGTCAATGGTAGGTCTAGGAGCTCTGTACAGGGGAAGCAGCAACCACGAAACACTCGGGCTATTACACTCATCGACTGAAACAAAAAGTTTAAGCTGCTATCTTCCACTGAAACTGAAATGAGCCAGTGAGGCACACTACATCTTTTTGGACCAGTGTCAAGGGAAGGCAAGAGCAAAAGCGAAATGGCAGCAAGAGATTGGAAGCATCACCTTGTGCACTCCATGTATATGCCTGGGGGCCTCATTCAACATGTTGAAGAGGCTGCTCTGGCAGCCATTAGGGAAGAAGGTGCAACCACTGTCAGATTGTGGTGCACATTAAAATGAATGATGCCTGTCATTCGGATTGTCAGATTATACTTGGACCATTCCAGCAACTTGCACAGAGTGTTTGTAAGACCAGCCTTGCTCATGGAGTTTCAACAGAACAATTTGTACCATTGGCAACCGGACTGATTGGGGTGCTCTGCTTCTGAGCTGAGTAGAATGTTTCAATCAGATACTTCTGATGTTCTGTGCCAAGCAGCTGTGCAAAATGTACGCTAGGTACAGAAAGCTGACTAAAATCTGAAATTGGGATTTTTGCAATAAATCTAAGTTTTATTGAAAGAAAATGCTAATGAAAATGGAGGCGGTGTATTTCTTGCAGTAGACAAACTCAAATCAACTGAGACAGAAACTGAAGTTACATAGAAGACTGTTCGGCCACGACTCAGTATTAAGGGGGAGTGTAATCTTGTTAGTGAATCTTCCTATCCGACATCAGACTCACTCACAAATGTAACTGAAAACTTTAGAGAAACCCTTAACTCGGTAATGTTTATGTTCTCAAAGCATACTGTCACTGAAAGCGACTTCAATAATTGAAAAATCAATTGGGGTTACAGTTTTGTAAGCTGTGGGCACGACATCCTGTTAAATATTACTAAATGCCTATTCTGGAAGCTACCTATAAGAGACAGTTTGGAAACCCACTCATGATGAAAATGAATTGGACATGGCCCCTCATTCAGGACATCCACATTGAAAATGTATCAGTGGCCATGAGGCAGTTGTAGTAACTATGATTGGAGAAATACAAAGACCAGCTAAAACAGGTATGAAGTTTCAGATGGTCAGTAATTGGCAGTCATGTCATATCTCAAATAAGAAGCACAACATTCACCTTTGGGCAGAAGCATGTAGAATAACTGTGGCTCAAGTTTAAAACAATGGCTGATCACACACTGTATAGATATGCATCTATTAGAACAGTTGATGAAGGGAAATACCCTCCTTGACATACAGTCACTGTAAAGATACTCACAAATTGAATGTGACTACTGCATAATAGGTGTAAAATAAAGCCTAGGGTTATAGAGGGATGATGAATGAAACATGTCTGGCTGTCAAGTGAGCACGATATTGTAGCAGAATCTTATCAATAGATGTCTCATGAAACCCAAATAAATTGTGGTCATACGCAAAGACTGTTAGTGGTACCAAAATTAGTATCCAGGCACTCACAACTGACACAGAAACTGAAGGCATAAAGCAAAATCAGAAATGGTGAATTTCATTTTCAAATGTTTTACTAAGGAAAATACATAATTACTGTCCTAGGTTACTTCCTGCAACAATGCAAAGATGAGTGATATAGATATTAATGTCAGTGGTGATTAGACTTATAAGGCGTGACTGAAAAGATCTTGGCCCACCCCTGAAATACTTGTCCTAGGTGAATGTCAGTTTAGCAATTAATAATACATTCCTTTGCTAGGTTACATATAAAAATTTTTACACTACTGGCCATTAAAATTGCTACACAAAGAAGAAATGCAGATGATAAATGGGTATTCATTGGACAAATATATTATACTAGAGCTGACATGTGATTACATTTTCACGCAATTTGGGTGCATAGATGCTGAGAAATCAATACCCAGAACAACCAACTCTGGCTGTAATAACAGCCTTGATACACCTGGGCATTGAGTCAAACAGAGCTTGGATGGCGTGTACACGTACAGCTGCCCATGCAGCTTCAACATGATACCACAGTTCATCAAGAGTAGTGACTGGCGTATTGTGACGAGCCAGTTGCTCGGCCACCATTGACCAGTCGTTTGCAATTGGTGAGAGATCTGGAGAATGTGCTGGCCAGGGCAGCAGTCGAACATTTTCTGTATCCAGAAAGGCCCGTGCAGGACCTGCAACATGCGGTCGAGCATTATTCTGCTGAAATGTAAGGTTTCGCAGGGATCGAATGAAGGGTAGAGCCATGGGTTGTAACAAATCTGAAATGTGATGTCCACTGTTCAAAGTGCCGCCAATGCGAACAAGAGCCGTGTAACCAATGGCACCCCATACCATCACGCCGGGTGATATGCCAGTATGGCGATGACGAATACACGCTTCCAATGTGCGTTCACCTCGATGTTGCCAAACACGGGTGCGACCATCATGATGCTGTAAACAGAACCTGGATTCATCCGAAAAAATGACGTTTTGCCATTCGTGCACACAGGTTCATCGTTGAGTACACCATCGCAGGCGCTCCTGTCTGTGATGCAGCATCAAGGGTAACCACAGCCATGGTCTCTGAGCTTATAGTCCATGATGCTGCAAACATCGTCGAATTGTTCATGCAAATGGTTGTTGTCTTGCAAATGTCCCCATTTGTTGACTAAGGGATCGAGACGTGGCTGCACGATCCGTTACAGCCATGCGGATAAGATGCCTGTCGTCTCGACTGCTAGTGATACGAGGCCGTTGGGATCCAGTACAGCGTTCCATGTTACCCTCCTGAACCCACCGATTCCATATTCTGCTAACAGTCACTGGATCTCGACCAATGCGAGCAGCAATGTCGTGATACGATAAACCGCAATCGCGATAGGCTACAATCCGACCTTTATCAAAGTCAGAAATGTGATGGTACGCATTTCTCCTCCTTATAAGAGGCATCACAACAACGTTTCACCAGGCAACGCCGGTCAACTGCTGTTTGTGTATGAGAAATCGGTTGGAAACTTTCCTCAGGTCAGCACGTTGTAGGTGTCGCCATCGGCGCCAACCTTATGTGAATGCTCTGAAAAGCTAATCATTTGCATATCACGGCATCTTCTTCCTGTCGGTGAAATTTCACGTCTGTAGCACGTCATCTTCACGGTGTAGCAATTTTAATGGCCAGTAGTGTATTAATGTCTTTTTTGTTTCATAAATTGGAGTTTGAAGTGTCCAAGATGTATACATTTTGAAAATTGTATAAAGAGGGCAAGTGTGCGGACAGCCAATACATACTGAAAATGGGCACGAGTGCACAGCAGATCCATAATGACATGATGGAAACAATAGGGAAGGAGTCCCGTTACTGGGAAGGATTCCCCAAACTGTTCCACTATGAAAAAATGGGTGGTCGAATTCAAGGGGGGCAAAACCTCTGTCCAGGGTGCACTTTTCAGTGGAAGGCTGGTAACAGCAAATACGGAGGAAAATGTCACTGCAATCTGGGATATCATCATGACAGCCAAAGTGTGACAGAATGCTGCATTGCTGAGAGTGTGAGTGTATCTCAGGAATGCGTTGGACACATCATAAGAGTTGTACTTGACATGCACAAGGACTCTTGTCAATAGTCTTCTCCTCTCTCCCCCCCCCCCCCCTCCAAAAAAAAAAATTATATATATGTGGACAGCAGAAAACTAACACCGGAAACATGTCAGGTGTATTGAAAATTTGACCATTTTTGAGGCAGATCCTATGACGTTTCTCAAATGTTTTGTGACAATGGATGAAGCATGGGTTCAAACTTTCAGTTCACATCCAAAGTTCAATTGAAATGCTGGAAAGACCTATCTTCACCCACACCAAGAAGTTCAAGTCTGTCACATCAGTTGGTAAGGTGATAGTCTCTGTTTTTTTGGGATTTGAGGGATGTTAGCCTGGCTGAATACATCAAAAAGGGCAAAACAGTGAACTTGTATATTACGATGCTCAACCAATGTGTGTGAGGGATGCCATCAAAGTTAAACAGGTCGGAATGTTGATAAAACAAGTGCTCCTTCATCAGGACAATGCGCCCACACACAGATCTGTCGTTGCAATGTCTGCCATCAAGTCCTGTGCCTTCGAACTGCTTTGGCATTCACCTTATTTGCCGAATTTGGGCCCCTCTGACTTTTATCTCTGACCTAAGCTCAAGAAACATCTATCTGGAACCCATTTCTGATCAGATGATGATATGTCACACCTGTGGTAAAGGCCTTTTTTGCCACACAGGAAGAAACATACTACTAGGAGGATATAGTGGACCTGCAGCAGCAGTAGCGAAAGTATGTGGCCCTAAAAGGGGACTACATTGAAAAATAGCCCTAAATATTTGGACTCTATTAACCTTTATTGGGTAGGCCAAGAACTTTTCAGTCACTCCTCATAGTTGCTCCACTACTAAGTGCAAGTACCAAGTTCCGTTCAGCCAACTCAATCAGCTGCCATGTTTTCTGCTTCTTGCCAGTTCGTGTTTGTGTATCAAAGACCCTTTGTGAAAGTTCATTTCCAAGTGTTATGAGGTCTTTCTCTACTTTTTTATTTATTCATTGGTTTCCACAACAGTGCTGATTTGGCCATTCTTCCATCTTCAATGCACAGAATCTGCCCACAAGCTTCATTCTTCTTCCAGAAACCATTTTATGCAAGTTGCCTAGACTAATACTTCTTGGCGCATCATCATTTGAAACAAGGTCACAATAGCTGATCATCAAAATTCGTGGCAAAATCATCATTGGTGAAAAATATTGAGACTGTGTGTGATTTTTCTGACATTTTCCAGGTCTAGCAGGTGTACTTGAAAAACTGGTAGCATGACACAGGAGTAAAGCTGAATCTTTGTGGACATACTTGTAGTGTCTAACTGCCATATGGATCACATTCGTTGGGAGACTGTAAAAAATTTTACCACTTCTGATGGTAATGTCTGCATCTAGGATCCCGTTATTACAGATAAGGCAGCAAAGATATGGAAATCAGTCAAGATCTTGTAGTACCTTCTGTAACATTATAATTTGAGTAGATAAATTTCCATATGTTATGCACATTGTTTTTGTTTTAGCACTATTTATTTTTGTTCACACAGAACTGGCCATTCCATCCAGTTTGGTAGTCATTAATTGCAAACCTTGTGGTGCTTCTGCCAGAAGAACGATGTCAACAGCAAAATCCAGGACTATAGTCTGGGAGACGAGTCTTTGGTATTGACAGCTCGGTAGCATCTTTCCGTTGCCTAGCGACCGCAGGCAGGCAGCCAACGACGGCCTGACTTTGAGCGGGTAGCAAGGGCCACGTTGCCGCTCTGAAACCCGGTCGCGCGCGCTTATGAAACTTACCAGTGTCTCGCGTGCGGGCGGTGCGGTCGTTCGTCGTTTGTCTGAAGTTGAATTCGCAGTTTATTTCGTTTTTGTTGTTTTTAGTGTTTCTTTGTTTATGTTTCGTTGTAAACAATGTCTAGTGCGGCGGGTAGTACCAGCCCAACACAAGAAGTGAAACGGAGGAAGAAAAGTGTGCTACACACCCAGGCCCGTGAATTCGTGTGCTCTGTGAGGGATTACTTTGAGAAAGAAAAGGTCAAAGGTGGGCCCTTAATTCCTGTTGTTCAGGTTGTGAAGAGAACTGCAGCAGTATTGAAAATAAGTAAGAACACTGTTGTAAAGATAGGGAAAGAACAGTATAGTGTAGATTGTGACGAGAGTGGCACAACAAAGCTGCACACACCAGGAAAGAAGCGACCGAGAAATAAGCACGTGACAGCTTTGGACGATTTTCAGAAAGACGCTATTCGTCGTCATATATACAGCTATTATAAGAGAAAGGAACATCCCACTCTATCTAAATTACAGGTGTCGCTTCAGAAAGACGATCTTTTTAAAGGGAGCAAATTTTCATTGCGTACAGTGTTGAAAGACATAGGCTTCAGCTATTCACTGTTTAACGGACGCAAAATATTAATGAAAAGGACAGATTAGTTGCATGGCGGTGCAGATTTCTGCACAGGATCATGGGTGTGGAATTCGAAAGTATAGTGTGGTTAGATGAAACTTGGGTCAATGCCAGCCATTCTTTACGTAGAGGCTGGAATGATGTAACGCCCGAGGGGACAATGGCAGTGCCTGTTGGCAAAGGAGGGCGCATTATTGTCTTACATGCAGGAACATCGAAAGGTTTTGTGCCAAACTGCTTGAAAATGTTGCGGTCAAAAAAGACGGGAGATTACCATGAAGAAATGAACAGTGTAGTATTTCAAGAATGGTTCGAGACATCGCTTATGACGAATCTGACAAGTCCATCAGTGATAGTTATGGACAATGCGCCTTATCATTCCGTTGTTCACGATAAGGCACCAACCTTGGCAACAAAAAAAGACGATATCATTCAGTGATTGAAACGGCGAAAAGTAGATTTCAGAGAAGATTTAAGGAAGGCGGAACCGCTCGAAATTGTGGCACAAAAGAAACCCCAATTTCCAACATATGTAATTGACGAGATTGCTAAAAGGCACGGGCATGAAATCGTTCGGCTTCCTCCATACCACTGTCACTTCAATGCAATTGAAGGAGTGTGGGCGCAGATAAAAAATTACATTGCTGCAAACAATAAAAAATTCACGATCTCTGAAGTGGAAACTCTCCTTCCAGCAGCTATCAATAAAGTGACAAGCGAGACGTGGGCTAAAATTGTAAACAACACTGCAAGTGCCATCAGAGAGGCGGCCAAAACCGAAGGGGTTGTGGAAGAATGCATCGAAAATTTAATTATACATCTGGGAGAGAGCGGTGATAGTTCGAGTAGTGCTGAGGAAGACAATGTCAAATCAGATTCTGACAGTGATGCGAGTGGTGTTTTTCCATTACAGTAACTACAACGTATTCAGGAATGTAAGGAAGGAGTTTGCTATCGATCTACAACCAGATCATCATATTGTGAGTACTTTCTTCAGATTACAACTCTTAATGCACTGACCAATTATTCTGTAGCTTGTAGTAGAACAAATTAATAATGCTAATACTTAACAATGGAAGCCAAAACTGCTAATGTTCAACAACTTGCGAAAATAGTTTTCATTTCAGTTGTGAAGTTTAACAAATAACTTTATTATGTTTCAGCATCTTAGATACTTGTACTAAATAGCTCTTATCAGTTTTCGAGTTAATATATTTCAAGCATCAACTTTAAATAAATTCACGCCTACCAATACGACTTGTATTTTGTCTCGCTTTTATTTCTGCTGCTACAGAATGCGTGTAGCAGACAGGGCGCCGCGTACTGTGAGCCACGTTCGGCAACAGCGCCGTCTGCCAGCCGGAAGTGTCAGTACCAATCACTCGTCTCACAGACTATAGATTGCTCATTCAAAAACCCATGCTGGAGTTGGTCACAATGTTTCTCATTATGAAATCTATGACTGATATATCAACAAAGTCTAGATGCAGTGGACAGTTGAATTCTACACATTTCATTACATTTCACAGAACAAATATTTGTTCAAAGCAGGATTTCACACTTCGAAAGCCAGCTGGTTTACCTTGTAGTCGACAATCTGATGCTTCTTGTATCCTTTTTAGAAGGATGAGGCAAAAGACTTTGCCTGGCACCATGAGAAGCACAATACCTATCCAATTTGTACATTTGGTTTGATTTCCTTTCTTCAGTAGTTTAACAATGATCCCGTGATTTCAGTCTTCTGGAACTTGCCTTGTTTGTCAACAGGTATTGCACAATTTACGAAGGTGGTGAAGCAAGTCTGGACCTACATATTTCAGAATTATAGCTGTAATTTCATCCAATGAGCTGCTTTATTGTTTTAAGGTGTTGCGATTGCTGCGCACCTGTCTGCTTCTGTGATATAACCTGTTTTTACCATTATCTCTTGCATATCTGGTACATTTTCGAAGTTGCTGCATTAAATGGATTGGGCTGATTTAAAGTTCCTCTGAAGTATTCAACCCATCTGGTAGCTCATTCATCTTTTGTGATCAGAAGCTTGCCATTTTTATCCTTTATGGAACTCTTTTAAAAACTATGGGCTACACTAAGTTCTCGAATGATATGATAAAATGTCGAGGCAGCATTTTGCACCTCTCTGCCTTCCCACTCAAGCCACAATTTTTGTTGACTCTACAACCACTTTTGACTCAATAGTCTAACATAGCCTATTTTTGTCTAGGTAATTGAAGCCATTGTTGAGCTTTAGCTTGTTCATGCCATTGTTTTACCATTTTTGTTTCATCCACCAGATGCCAATTTCGGTCTTGAATCCATTGCTCTTCCTATGTTCCTCTTCATCATCCAGTTCTCTCTTCAGCACATGTACTCCCAGAATCCTTTTATCGAAGCCATTGTGTTTCAATGTCACCAGGTAGTCAGGTAGCTCTTTAAGTGCCTGGATCAATTTTTAAGGCTGATTACAAATAAGTTTTCTACTTCCTTTTCCACATCAAATGGTTGCTTAGGTTGTCAGTGATGATGCAATTTAAACTTCATTTTCAAGTCCGCTCAGACCAAGAAATGATACAACCAAACATCTGCAGTATGATAGGGCCATATTTTTTTTTTTATCAAAGATGACTTCTATCAGCTATTTATACAAATTTAACCAATTTCATTTAGAGTGTTTCCATCAGGTAAACACCAGGTCGTCTTATGTATCATTTTATGTTGAAAGGAACTATTGCTTATACATAGCCTGTGAAGGCTACATCTAAAATCGCTAACATTAAACAAAACTACAGATCTCAATGAAATCTCTGTCATATTTTATACAGAATTTACAGCCGCTGATTTAAATTCCATTTACCAAAACATACAATAGACCCCTCGAACAGAAAACTGCTAAATGATTGGAAGGAAGCACAGCCCACAACTAATAACAAAAAGGGTAACAGAAGTGTTTAACAAAACTACTGCCCAACATTCTTGGCATCCACTGTTGTTGTGTCTTAGAATGTTATGAGCTCAAACATAATGAGGTAGCTCCTACAGAATGCCCTTTTCCCCCAAGTCAACTGGCATAGATTCCGAAAACATCATTCATGTGAAAACCAACTTGCACTTTTGTCAGTCAACAGCTGGAAAGCCAGCAATCAAGGTACACTGGATGGATGTGATGTTTCTTGATTTCTGGAAAGCACTTGATTGGTGCCACACCAACATTTATTAATTTTTGGTTGGTCTGATGATTTCTTATTACGGAGGATGCAACATGTTATCTTGGAAGCAGAGTCATTGACACATCAAGTACCTTCAAACTTACCCTATCAGATGTTTCATGATCTATATTACCCATTTGGCAGACAATATTAATAAAAAACCTTAGCCTTTTTTCCCAGTTTTTATAATTATCAATAATGAAACACTATCTGAAGAAAGAGTGGCACAAATACACAGTCAGAGCTTCATAAGATTTCAAAGTTGTGCAAAGACTGGCAACTTGTTTTAAATGTTCAAAGATAAAAAACTGTGCTCTTTACAATGTAGAAAAACTGAACCTTTAACAAAGTGCAGAAAAGTTTTGTCTTTTGGCTTCAACATCAATGAGTCGCAATTGGAATCAGTGAATTCATAAAAATACCTCTGGGCAACAATTTGTAGAGAGATGAAATGACTCGCACAGGTTCACTCGTCACTAAGGTAGGTGGCACACTTCAGGATACCGTGAAACTGCTGTCACTGTACAAAGGTGACTGCTTACAAATCAGCTGTGTGTTCCATCTTAGAATATTGCTCTAGTGGTCCCCATACCAAACAAGACTAACTGGGGGCACACAACATACACAAAGAAGGGCAGCACAAATGGTCACAAGCTAGTCTGACACACAGGTGAGTGTCACAGAAATTTTGAAAAAACTGAAATGGCAGACACCTGAAGACACATGCCAATTATCCCATGAAAGCCCAATCACAAAATTTCAAGAGCCAGTATTAAGTTAATAATCTAAATACATTTTTCATCAATCTACACTGCCGACTGAAAGCACTGCAGTATGTATGAACACCATTTACTTCAGAAAGTGAGTGACTGACTGTACTTGATGCCGTGCTATTGAAAATTTGAATGATAGACAGTCACCTTAATTTTTTCCCTGAAAATTTGGGTGTTGATAGTGAGGAACAATACCAGTGCTTTCATCAAGACACAAAAGTGATGGAAAGATGGTGTCAGAGCCATTAGATAACAATATGATGGGAGACAACAGTGTCCCTCTTCACTCAGACTAACAACTGATAATTAATTAGATAAAAATCATATTAGATGTTTTAAGAGAAGAGAAAGGAAATATAAGCCTTCAGATGCATAATAATTATGCAATAATTTTTGCATTTCAATAAAGCCTTTTTTCATACTGAAAAATCAAACTAATGTTTATTTCATATACATCTGTTTTGTTAATCCATCGTTTATAGCAAAAACCACATCATAACAGAACTGTCAAAAGTAGAAAAAATGGAGATCGTGGACAGATTCAGTACACAAAAAACTGTGATTAAGTTATTATCTACCAAAAAGTAATAATAAAAAAATGCTTCATTGGCCTCTGTCAGTCTCCATAGCAAGTCAGCTTTTCCCCACACCCTTTACGCATCTGACATGGGCAGTAAAACAGTAGACTTACTGGTAATGTTTTGTGGTACTGTTGTTTCCAAACATATTTCTGAAACTACTGATGTTAATTTTGTGCTGGCAAAGATTAAGTGGAAAGCAATTTATAATATTTTTCTTTTACCAGAGGCTTATCCAAGTGTTCATCCAGAGTCAGCATGTCAGCAGTTGTCGACTGATCTTCCACTGCCTCTTTGGGATGACGTCGTCCAGATTTTTTCTTCTTAACTCCAGATTTAGAGCCCTTCTTTGACTTTTTTACAGTTTTAGCTTCTTCAGTTTTGACAGACTTCTTTTTACTGAGATCATTGGAATCTTTTTTAGTGGATACATTGGAGGCACTATGAGAATGTGGCACAGCAAGTGTTTCATCTTCTCGAAGAGGTCTGAAACATACATTAAATCGAAGAAGAAAATATTAATTTCTAATAAATTGTAATGCAAAATAGAGCTGCCAAAGGGCAGTGAAGAGAGAAGCAACATTGACAAGAAGGTAGATAAAATTATACTGTCAACATCTCCTAAAAAGGGATATGGGCGCAAGCATGTGTCAGGTAATCCACTGAAGACATGAAGTGTGTAAACAAGTCAACAATCACATTTGGCACTTTATTTATAAATGTCCGTCTTCCTTCGCACATGCTATACAACTCATATTACTGATTTCGGCTTACTGCCATTATCAGATCATTAAAAGTATTCACATTAAAATACCGTCGTTGAATAATAATGGATACAGGTGTACCCTTGTGTACAGTTTATTCGATGAATGAGATTTTTATCTGAATACTTTTAATGATCTGCTGATGGCAGTAAGTCAAAACCAGCAACGAGAGTTGTATAACATATGTGACCAAGACAGGCCTTTAAGCATAATGTGTTAGGCAATTCAGAAATAAGGGGAAAATGTCAATGGTTATCTCATTCCGCTCTGGGTCACGATTCAGACAGCTGAATTTATTTAAATGAATTATACAACAGTGTAAGAAACTCATGGCATAATGAATATATACATTGAAATAAACAGTTTTAGTCTGCTACGCAATTCATTAGCAATAAGTTGCACTTCATTGAAAACATCATTACTCTAAAATTAACACTGTATAATGAGGCCTGCATTGTTATTTCTTAATTAAGGTGCTTTGCATTACCTATAATGTGCACTATATCATGATACAGGTTCTATATGCCACATAGTGAATGAGAGAGAGAGAGAGAGAGAGAGAGAGAGAGAGAGAGAGAGAGAGAGAGAGAGAGAGAGAGAGAGAGAGAGACCTCAGAATTTTTTATGTGAAAACAGTTAGAGCTTTTTAAATGAAATGAACGTTATGGACATTCTACATCTTTATTCTTTGTTTCTACACATTTGCAGCCCTCTGTCACTAGAGGACTCTGAATTGTAGCATGTAACATGGCAGTGTGTAATGTAACTATGTTGGTGCTTGAGAAACAGCATGTAGTAATTGAGTTTTGATCTTTATGACACATGAAACACCCTCTCCTTCAGCACAACAATGTCAGACCACCCGAGTGCTGTGACATCTGCAACAATCTGACACCTTTGGTCCACTGTCATTGATCATCCTCCATCCAGTCCCAACTTGGCCCCATCCAATTTCCATGCACCAAAAGGAGGCATTACTTTTCATCATGCCCTAGTACAATACACTATTGGAACCATTCCTCTTCCCCCCCCCCCCCCCCCCCCTTAATAAAGGCACGAAGAATACATGTAGCTGAAATTGAAAATGCGTTTCCGTTGAAAGCGACTGTAAGAAAAATAAAATATTGTTTTTATTATCTGATATATGGTCAATTAACATATCGAAAAGAAATCCATCATTGAATGAAATAAGTTGGGAGCTCAATTCTGTTCAACCTGCCTATGTTTTGGAAACTTGTCCCTTTCAGCAGCATCTACATCTACATTTGCGTTGATACTCCACAAGCCACCATACAATGCATGGTGGAGGGTACCTTGTACCACTACTAGTCATTTTCTTTCCTGTTCCACTCGCAGATACAGCAAGGGAAAAACAATTGCCTATATGCTTCCACATGAGGCCTAATTTCTCATATCTTATCTTCGTGGTCCTTATGCTCAATGTATGTTGGTGGCAGTAGAATCGTGTGGCAGTCAGCCTGTTCTCTAAACTTTTGTAATAGTGTTTCTCATAAATAACGTCACCTTCCACCCGGGGATTCCCATTTGATTTCCCGAAGCATCTCCGTAACACATGTGTAGTTCGAGCCTACTGGTAACAAATCTAGCAGCCTGCCTCTGAATTGCTTGAATGTCTTCCCCCTATCTGACCTTGTACGGATCCCAAACACTTAAGCAGTACACAAGAATAGGTTGCACCAGTGTCCTATATGCAGTAGCCATTACAGGTGAGCCACTCTTTCCTAAAATTCTCCCAATAAACCAGTCAACAATTCGTCTTCCCTACCACAGTTCTCACATGCTTTTTCCATTTCATATCGCTATGCAACATTACACCCGAGTATTTAAACGGCGTGGCTGTGTTAAGCAGGACACTAGTAATACTGTATCCAAACATTACAGATTTGTTCTTCCTACTCATCCGCATTAACTTCATTTTTCCACATTTGGAGCTAGCTGCCATTCGTCTTGTATCTTCCTACAGTCACTCAACTTTGACACCCACTTGAATACTTGCCATTGAGGACAATAAACAGGGTTCCTGTACTTAAGAAGTCTTCAAGCCACTCTTGTACCTGGGAACCTATTCCATATCCTCATACCTTCTTTAACAGCCTTCAATGGGGTACTGTGTAAAATGTTTTCCGAAAATCTAGAAATATGGAACCTGCCTGTTGCCCTTCATCCACAGTTTCCAGTATATCATGTGAGAAAAGGGCAAGTTGAATTTTGCATGAGCAGTGCTTTCTAGAACCATGCTGACTCATAAACATAAGCTTCAGAGTTTATTTTATTCAAACTGAGAATATGTTTACGGATTCTGCAGCAAACCGAAGTTAGGGGTATTGGTCTGTAATTTTGTGAGTTCGTTCTTTTCCTTTCCTACACACTGGAGTCACCTGCACTTTTTTCCAGCCACTTGTAACTTTTTACTGGGCGGGACATTCATGATAAATGCAGGCTAGGTAAGGGGACAACGCCGTAGAGTACTCTTTGTAATGCTGAATTGGGATTCCATCTGGATCTGGCAAATTATTTGCTTTCAAATCTTTCAGTAGTTTCTGTATGCCAGGGATGCTTATTACTGTGTCATCCTTACGGGAGTCCATCCAATGGTCAAATTACGGTATGTTTGCACGATTTTCCTGTGTGAGTGATTTCTTGAATGTGGAATTTAAAACTTCGGTTTTCATTTCGCTACCTTCAACTGCCACACCAGACTGATCAAAAAGGACTGAATGGAGGCCTTCGACACGCTTAGTGATTTTACATAGGACCAGAGTTTTATCTGGCTGTCCCTGATCTTTTGCTACAGTGCAAAGGTGGTAGTAGCTGTATGCTTCATGCATCTCTCTTTTCATAGGTGCACGAATCTCTACTAACCTTTGCTTGTCGTCATTTATACGTTCTCTTTTGAACTGAGAGTACAACAGCCTCTGCTTTGTCAACATCTTCTGAATTTCATTATTAAACCATGGTCGATCTTTTCCATCCTTTATCCACTTACTAGGCACATAACTCTCCAGACCACGATTTACTATCTGCTTAAACTTTGCCTATAATTCCTCTACATTCATCTCACTGGAACTAAGTGATGCCAGTTTTCTGTCTAAGTAAAATGTTAATGACTGCTTATCTGCTCTATCTAGCAGAAACATTCTCCTAGCCTTCTTGACTGATTTATAAACTTTCATAACGGGTGATTGAAGGTACCGTGCTTTATGAGGGACTGGTGTTGGAGGCAGGGGCAAAATTTCAAGCTAATTCAATCACATTGCCACTACAAAATAATTGCTTCACAGTGAATTTCAATATGAGATTCCATATGATGTCTACATTCAAGGGCGTGGTGGAATGTTACTGAGATACTTATTAAGAATCTTCTGAGAACTAATGTACTCAGTTAATTGGTAATTACTGCCAGATGACATTAAGGCAAGCTGTCAAGTGCTTATATCCAAGTATGTGGGATCTGAGATCTGACATTTAGGAAAGAGGCTGTATTAGTTATGTAGTGAAGTAGAGTTACAAACATGGTACAAAACAGAGATGAGTATTGTATTATCTGATTTTAGTGGTGGCAGTATGCTGAAAGAGGAGTATTTATTTCTTATGCTTGTCATATTCCAAAACATACAATTGTAGCTACTCAAATCACTATCACACTTACAAGTGATCATCATCATCATCATCATCATCATCATCATCATAATCATAGCCATTTGTGTGATAAAATGCTTCTCAACATATGTTGAAACAATGTTTCCTATAATGTTACCTGGTTGCATGTCTCACCATCTCTGTAGAGATGTCCTCAACTGAAATTTAGTCTTACTTATAAAACTCGTGACTCAATGCTGGATTCCAGTATGCAGTTATAAATATATTATATGCACTGACGGCATAGATATAGGTTGTCATCCACAATTTCAACAACTAACATTGGTGGGTACTGTAGCTGGTAATAACAGGCTAAATAGTATCTTCCTTCCAGCATCTTCCTAGTATTATATTCCAGCAAGACAGTGTCTGCCTGGATCCTAGCTGAAATGTTCAAACTTTCCTTGCTGTAGTGCTGAAGACACTGCTTCCTGTTTAAAATGGTGAAATGTTACACAGAGGGTACAGGTAAACTTTTGCAATACACATTTAATTAAGCTTATTATTGTGTCTCTTCAGCCTCCAAACATATGGTCCAATGACTGGCTTTAGAGTGTCTTGTGGCATCAGAAGACACTGAATGCCCCGTGTCTGCATAAGCTATTCATCCATAATAGTCCTTCCAGCGAAGTACACACATGTGTAAACAAGCCAAAGTTACAGATCACAAGAACTTGGAAGTGAGAACTATTAAGTAGTCACCACACATATTTCATCAATGTGTGCTGTGTTGTCATTACAAAAGAACTTATTGTTGATAACTGACTCCACAAAGATCTACCCAAGGCAGGCATATTTCCATGACCATTTCCCAAATAACACCATATATTTCAACACCACTTTCACAATAATGAAAAATAGTTACCTGTATCTTCATAAAAACTGAAAATTTTCAGACTACAATACATGGGCACTACCCTCTTCGAAACACACACTTCTTGTTTTGCAACTTGACTAGAACATTTTAACACAATGCTATTGATACAGCAAACTGTATCACTTGCAATTTTTTAGTACTTCTTTCCACCATATGTCATAATATGCCATCATCATCTCTGTCACACAGAGCAAGAACAAAAACAGAAGCTTTTAGACATTAAGAAGCACACACAAGAGAGAATGAGAACTTTGCTAAATTTCTGCCAGAACTTTCCTTACTGTATTTAGGGGGAGGGCACAGGTTCATAAATTTATTGTGGCCTTGTAAAATGTCAACTACAGTAGCAAACAAGCCCAAGGATACCTTTACCTTGTGATACAACACAAACTGGTATTCATCCACTTGTTTCTGCACTATAGGATTATTCTACTTATTTAGTGACAGAGGAAGTCAATGTGGATGAGGGCATCTATAAAGCTACATTAAATCCTCCAATATACTGAACAATCTTAACATGTTAGTATGATGTGTAAAGCCTCTCTTAGCATTAGAGATATTTCCTGAAAGCACTAACCATGTACAGAAGTATGTTCAGACCTTTCCATTTGAAAACCAAGACTAAACTGTACCAATATCATTTGTATAGTGTTCTCAACAACATTTAATTGCACTATTTTGTCGAAACTTTACATTTTGAGAACTGTGGCAATAATACTACAAGGTCTATAAGTAAAAGAGCAATCTGCCACAAGTATGGTCTAAAAAAGTTTATTTGAATCAAACCATGGTTCCTTTCAGATTTCTTACAAATCCATCTAAAGACAGTTGTTTCGAGAAGTAGTGGCTCTGGTCACGAAAACTGAAAATCACTGGGAGAGCAATGTGCTGACAACATGCCCCTCCTTATCCAGTGATGCCTATCAGCTGAGGATGACACAGTGGTCGGTCAGTACCATTGGGCCTTCTGAGGCCTGTTCAGACTGAGTTTAATTTAGTATCAATGCAATATAAACTACTTACATCTTTATTTTAAAATCTCCATGTGCATGATAGCCATTATGTTCAAACTTAGCTCCATCACTATAATTGAAAATTTACCTTATTGTTCTCATTCACTGTACGCAGGTTTTGGTATTGTTTATATATAAACCTTTGTATGTGTAATTCTAGCCATTCAGCATATTAGAAATTATTGTAAATAATTTTACTTCTCTTTTTGGTTTTGTAATTAATTTCATTGCACTAGCAAAGACATATTTTACTAAACCCATACATTCTTATAGCACCAGTAAACTAACATCTTTACCACTGTAATGAATTTGAAAATATTGTTTCTGTTGCTCATGTGAAGCTTTGTAAATGTTAATCATGTGTGCTGCCATTAAACAGGGAATGGTGTGGTTTCAAGTGTTTTCCAGTGAATTTAACAGCACTCACATAGTGCACATCCACATGTGTGTTGATTTTAAAATTCATAACAAAACACTAGCCGATTTTGTCACACAGAATGATACAGCACATTTTACATTTTAATAACTTTAAAACCTTTTCATAAATGTTTTGATAGAGATCAAAAGAACTAAATCTCTAGTAAATTTTAGCAAACAGAAAACAAATCACTGTTTGTGTGTCCTAGTGCAGCAAACCAATAACAAATTCGAATGGCGGCCCCAGCAAGAAAATAATGAAACATGTAACAACCGTCTGAAGATGGAGTTGTAAGAAATGGTTTGATTCAAATAAACCATTTTAAGCCATACTTATGGCTTGTTGCTGTTTCATTTACAAACTTTATAATATTTAATTGGTTAAAAAAAGAATACAACTTATGCATTTGCTGCTTAGTGTATTAAGGGACACAGCAATAACAGTTAATGGAAACGTATTGGGGAAAGGGTACAGATCTCAATCATGTTCCTGGTTTTGGAAAAAAGCATATGACAGTGTGCCAAGGTTTACGATCTGGAACTGTTTAGAAAAACTAATGGTTACAAATTCCCTAAGAAGGGGGATACAAATGCTATATGAAGACTGCTAAAGTGGTGTACAAGTGGGTAATGGCAGATCAGACTGGTTCAGGACAGAGAGAGGGGTTTGTAACAGGGTAATGCATGTTCCCCATTAGTTTCCATTGCACTTACAGAAGTGATTATAAAGGAAATTGTTATTTGCTTATCATGTAGTTATATGGAGAGAAACATAACTAGAGCTGCAGGGAAGATTAAATGAATGGAACTCCAAGTTTAAAGAGTACCAGCTGACAGCAAGCAAGAGAAAAACTGTAGCAATGATTGTGAGCAGGACATCTGCCCAGGGCCATTCGATGCTAGTGGGAGAGGAAACTGAATATGTGGACACTTTCAGTTACTTAGGAAGCCCAATATAAGGGAATGGAACTTCCTAACCAGAAGTACAGAACAGAGCAAGAAAGGGACCTAAAATTTTTCGTGATGTGTGGAGCCTTGTGTGGGACAAGGGACATTCTGTGACAGCCAAATAGACCAAGCTTAAAACATATCTGCTGATTATGACAGACAGCTTGGAGTGCTGTGTAATTAATAAGGCAGATTTGAGCAAGTTACATGCATGCGAATGAAGTTTCTGTGACCACCCTTGCAGAAGACAACAAGAGATAAAATTAGGAATGAAGACAACAGAGCAGATACTGAAGAGGATCTGTCAATGGCAGGGAGACTGAGTGCTACACAGTTCAAGTGGTTTTCAATATGTGTAGAGGATGAAGGATAGCTGCCTGCCAAAACAATACTTTATTAGAAATGTGCAGAGGATAAGACCAATACTATGACCTGGAAAAAGAGAGCTGGATCAGATTCAGGAAGATCTGAAGATTAGAAGAGAAAACTGGGAAACAATATCAATACAAGAAGTATATCGAGACAAAGCAAAATGGAGGCAAGTTATTACATAAGCACCATACCCGGTTTGCTGGAATGGTATGAAGATGATGTAATACCTACATGCAAGCCAAATGGAATTTAGGGAGATAGCAAATGTAGCTATAATCAGACTGATTTTAGAGATCCATCTGAAAATTGATTCCTGAAGATGTGCCTGTTTGTTTATTTATTATAAATTAATAATGTATGCAAAGTGAAAACGCAAGCAGAATGTTGACAATCACAGAATTTGGAATAACTCGAGGAAAGAGTAAAGCAAATGACAAAATCATTGAGTATGTAAAAAAAAAAAAAATAGTGTTGCAATCTATTTACATCTTCTGTGCACAACAAACTACTACATATTTACAAATATAGAACAGTAGCTGCTGCAGGGTCGAAGAAAATGTCTGGGATCACCAACATGCTCGAATGACATTAAGCTTTCATTTACTGGATGGACTGAGATGAAAAAGCTTGTTCTGCTGTTGTTCATAGATTGAGGACACTTTATAACCATATGTTAAATATTCAGAAGGTTTAGCCATGTCCTACAATGTACGCAACTGACTGAGATTTGCTGTTCTAAACTTTTAGAAACATAACTGCAATTCCATCCTGAGTATTGTTTGTCCTTGCTGCAGCGACTACAGTGAGGTGACATTGTCACCCAGATAATAGCACTTCATGGAACAAACTGATGATGTCTCAACGCTTTTTGTCTTCTTTAAGTAGGATTTTAATACTTGACTTTGTACAGGATGTCTGATAAGTGGCACAGGATTACACATTGGCCACAATAGTACTTCACCAGTTTTTGCTGATCGTCTGCGACAGTCAGGACTGGCATTAATGACCACAAAAAGTTTCCTGGGCTAGTTTACTAGTCAGTGTTTAGCAGTGATGTATTCCTGATCCTTATTTTCTGTGTCTTTAAAGTGTGCACGAGGGCTGTCCACCTTGGTACTCATACTTAAATTGTGGTAAGCTATTTGATGTAACTGTTCTGAGTATCAACAAGCTGAATCATGAATATGCTATGAATTATGATTTTGACCACTTGACCACGGAGCAAAAATAATGTTGTGAAACTTTAGGTCTTACTTAACTGTGATGTATGTATGGATGAATGAGTGTGACAGGTTGGTAGTTGGGAAGATGAATGCTTGACTTAGTTTTATTGGCAGAATTTTCGAAAGTGCAGCTCGCATATAACAGTGACGGCTTGTGAACCCTACTGTAATCCATTCTTCAGTACAGCTTGAGAGTTTGGAATCCCCAACAGGTCGGATTAAAGGAAGACACTGAAATAATTCAGAGGCATGCTGCTAGATTTGTTACCAGTAGTTTTGATTAGCACCTAAGTATTACAGAAACGCTTCATTAACTCAGATGGGAATCTTCAACTTTTGTAGTCCTGTCATCCCCAGTTGCGTATAATATAAGCTGAGTAACACCATGGTGTAGTGGTTATGTATGTTGTATGGAGGGTCGCGAGTTCAAAACTCGCCTGGACTGTACCATTTTAATTTCTTTATTCGGTTTGAGTACATTCTAGAAGTATCCACAAATGTCAAGAATCATTGTATTGGAACATTCTGTAGCTGTATATATACTTAACGTGTTCTGGCTGGAGGCAGTTCGCACTGCGCTCTTGTATGTGCAAGTGCTGAATAAACCTTCGTAAGTGAAGTTGGTGTTTGTCATTCATCTAATTGCACTTTCTTCTAGGTGACATTATTCTGGTGGAGACGCTGGGTATTGGAACTCGTGATAGCGCACATTATCTACAACACAGTGGCCCCCATCAGGCAACAACAGAGCCGCCATTCACATGGCGAGAAACCCAAGTTCAAGCCATATTCAACAGATTGCAATCTACTGGAGGCAGAAGAAGAAGAGGACGTTACAATGACAGCAACTGTGTGCCACCACATGAGATATCCTTCCGGGTTCTCTGGTGACGATGGCCAAGATCCCAACAAGGGGCTGAAAGGTATATGAGCACATAGCCAAATTTAACAAATGGGATGACACCGTGTGTTTGGCTAATGTATTCTTTTACTTGGAGGGCACTGCCAAGCAATGGTATGAGAACAACGAGGAGAAGTTCACAAGCTGGGAAGTATTCCAGGAGGAAATGCGCAAGTATTTTGGCAACACACAACAACAGAATTGCAAGGCTGAAGATAAATTAAAGTGCAGGGCACACTGTCCAGGAGAAACTACAGCATCTTACATTCATGACGTCTTGGAGCTGTGTAAAATAGTGGATCCTAGAATGAAGGAGGAAGATATGATTGCACATCTCATGAAGGGTGTTGCTGAGGACATTTAACAAGCACTACTCCTGAGGAAGGTTTTGACAGCAGGCGACTTCAAAAAATTGTGCCAGTAAATCGAGACAATTCATCAAAAAAGAATTACACGCAAGAAATGTGAAACGCTTCCAAACATCATATCGATGTCTGTGATGGAGGAAGCAACTGATTTCAAATGGCTCTGAGCACTATGGGACTCAACTGCTGAGGTCATTAGTCCCCTAGAACTTAGAACTAGTTAAACCTAACTAACCTAAGGACACCACAAACATCCATGCCCGAGGCAGGATTCGAACCTGCTACCGTAGCGGTCCTGCGGTACCAGACTGCAGCGCCTTTAACCGCACGGCCACTTCGGCCGGCAAGCAACTGATTTCACAAGTGTTTTTCGTCAGATAATGAGACAGGAAGTTCAGAAGGCTCTTGGATTGCACAGCGGGCAAAAAACCGAGACGCTTCAAGAGGTCATAAGGGAGGAAGTGGAACAGACATTGAACCCAATCTCTCGTCCATCATTTCCCTTTAAAACAGTGAAAAAGTCGAGACCCAGGTGGAGTTATGTTCCTAAAATGCCGCATGAGGAACCTGTTTCGGCACCAAGGAAGACTGACGTCTGGAGGACCCAGGATAAACAACCAGTATGTTTCCACTGTGGACGACCGGGACATGTGGTGTGCTATTGTCGAGAAAGGTGGAGGATATTTGATGATGCCCACACCAGAAGACAGCAGACCGATCTTAGCTGACGCCAACTCTGGGACGACGAAGATGAACAAGAAGATGTGGGTACAGGACGATGTAGGTCACCACTGCCACAAGCTAGCCGCTGGAGAGGATGCTCCCCAACACGCCGATCAAGGCCTCCATTGCCGTTTAGCAGCTCCAGCCTATCACCTAGCCAACGAAACTTGGAAAACTAAAGGGTGTGACCTTCCTTGGAGGTGAGGCTGCTGAAGAGAAAAATCCCCCGCCATTGATCACTACAAAAATGATAGGAAACTATGTCAATATCTTCATGGATGGCCGACCAGCCCAAGCTCTTGTGGACTCTGAAGCATCATATTCAGTCATTTCGGAGAAGTACCGTCGCCAGTTGCAGAAAACTGTACTCATTAACAACAATAGATCTCTGCTGAAGGTGGCTAATGTGAAATATGTAAAACCTATAGGAAGAGGTACCATTCGTGTGGGTATAAGTGGTAAAGCACAGCCCTTAGAATTCATTGTCTTACAAGAGTGTAGTCATGACATGATTCTTAGATGTGACTTTTTGAAAGCTTCTCAGGAAATTATAGATTGTGGTCACTCAAATATTATGCTAGATGAGATGAGATACTGTGGACAGGAAGATGCGCATCTGAGTGTGTGGAGATTATGTGTGCTGGATGAATATACCATTCCTGCAGTCAGCACTAGAAAGATAACCGTCACGTGTCATGCCATAAATCAACCCATGGATCTTCTAGTGGAATGTAAGAGAAGCACACCACTGAAGAATAACTTGGTCATCCCAGCCTCTGTCGTCTCGTTTAAGAACGGATTCAGTGAATTGTGGATAGTTAACTGTCGCCGAGAACCACAGATCCTTCCAAGACGCATGTGCGTAGCGGACGCTGAGCCGTTAATTGAAGAACAGCTGAGTGTCATAGAAACCTCCCATGCTCAGTCTGTGGGTGCAATTAGCACTACAACTACGAGACAAGATCTTCTAGCTCGACTGTCACCAGATCTCACTAAAAAACAACAAAAGAAGATACTTGCCATTCTTCAAGAGTTCTCTGAATGCTTCAGTCCACAGGCGAAGAGCAAATTAGATAAATTGACGGTGAACCACTGGATTAGCACTGGAGACCATCAACCAATTAGCCAGAGAGCATACCATATGTCAGCAATGGAACGTCGAATAATTCACGTGAGGTAGAAAAAATGATGAAGAATGACATTATTCAGCCTTCGCAGAGCCCATGGTCGTCACCAGTGGTCCTCGTCAGGAAGAAGGATGGTAGTTGGCACTTTTGTGTCGATTACAGGAAGCTTAATAAGATAACTAAGAAGGACGTTTACCCTCTTCCATAAATTGATGATACACTAGATTGTCTGAAGGGGGCTAAGTTTTTCTCAACGATGGACATGTACTCGGGATACTGGCAAATCGAAGTAGATGAGGCTGATCATGAGAAAACTGCATTCATCACCCCCGAGGGCCTGTATGAGTTTAAGGTAATGCCGTTTGCTTTGTGTAATGCACCAGCAACTTTTGAACGTGTGATGGATGATCTTCTACTTCACCTGAAGTGGACGATGTGTCTTTGTTATTTGTGTGACATTATAGTGTTCTCAGACACATCTGATGAACATATAAAAAGACTGAGGGCAATTCTTAAGTGTCCCCAATAAGGCAGACTGAAACTTAATCCAAGAAAGTGTCTCTTTGGAGCAAAAGAAACGAAAATACTTTGACACCTTGTGTCAACGAAGGTGTGCGGCCAGACCCAAAAAAGGTGAGATCTATAACAGAATTTCCTATTCCTAAAAGTATTAGAGATGTGAGAAGCTTCCTCGGATTATGTTCTTATTACCGTCGTTTTATCAAAGACTTTTGTATAAAAGCCAGGCCACTCCAAGAGTTGTTAAAAGCTGATGCTAAATTTATCTTGGGTGGTGCTCAACAAGATTCTATTGATGTGCTGTGAAAAGCTCTGACGACTGACCCTGTAGTTGGTCTGTATGATGAGAGAGCACCTACAGAACTACACACAGATGCTAGTGGGTATGGGATCGGTGCTACTCTGGTGCAAATTTTGGATGGAAAAGAGAATGTTATAGCCTACACTTCTAGGACACTTAAAAAAGCCGAAAGAAACCACTCAACTACAGAAAGAGAACGTCACCATTCACAGTTGTTACAGACCAACATTCACTTTGTTGGCTGACACGTCTTAAGGATCCAACAGGGCGACTCTCCAGGTGGGCACTACATCTTCAAGAGTATGACATTACCATAGTGTACAAAAGTGGAAGAAAACTCCAAGATGCTGACTGTCTCTCCAGAAACCCTGTGCAAGACCATCAAGGCTTTGATGAAGATAGTGACTGTATAGCTGTACTCCAGGATCTCTCTGCTGAGCAGAAGAAGGACGCCAAGATATCTCAAATTATGCTTGCATTAGATCGGTCAGAGGATGTGAAAGGACAATTTAAGGTAGTAAATGGATTACTTTGCAGGAAAAACTGATCCATTTGGAAAGAGTTGGCTACCAGTGATCCTAAACACACGCCCTTAGATGTTCTACAGAAATTCTGTGACACACCTGAGGCCGGACATTTAGAATTTATTAAGACCTATGATAGAATCCGCAAGAGATTTTTCTGGCCAGGTTTATTTAGGAGTGCCCGTCACTATATGTCGCACTGTAGAGCTTGCCAGAGGAAAAAGGCAGTTCCTCAGAAACCACCTGGCAGACTCAGACCAATTCGACCAGCTGAAACGCCTTTCCAGCTTGTTGGGACTGACCTCCTCGGACAATTTCCAACGTCTGCTAGTGGCAATAGATAGATTATTGTTTGCTCTGATTATCTGACATGCTATGCCATTACAGAAGCTGTGAAAACAGCCGAAGCATCCGAGGTAGCCAAATTTATTGTGGAAGACACTGTATTAAAACACGATGCCCCAAGGCCGTTAACTACGGATTGAGGGAAAGTTTTTCCAATCGAATCTTGTGACAGAGGTAAACCTTCGGTGCAACATTCCTCATCACATGACTGCCTACCATCCACAAACTAATGGGCTTACTGAATACCTTACTAAGACCTTGGCCAACATGCTATCAATGTTCGTCAATGTTGAGCAGAGCAACTGGGATGAGGTGTTACCTTTCATGACTTTGCCTACAAAACCGCCAAACAAGACCCCACAGGATTTATGCCATTTTTCCTGGTGCATGGGCATGAGGCGACTACGATGATGGACACTGTGTTTCCGTTACATCCTGATGACATGGACGACGACGACTACATCGGCCAAGTGTTAACCAAAGCTGAGGAAGCTCGGCAGTTAGCTTGACTCCATACACTGCAGGCTCAAGAAAACGATCGCTGAAGGTATGACGCAAGCCACTGCCCAGTTGTCTACCAGCCTGGTGACCTCGCCTGGATCTTCACTCCTGTTTGGAAGGTTGGTCTCTCTGAGAAGCTCCTCAGGTGCTACTTTGGACCTTATAAGGTTGTAAGACAGTTGTCTGATGTTACTTATGCAGTTGAAGATTTTGCCCTTGACGTAAGACGCCAAAAAACAGAAATGGTCCACATTCTTCGAATGATGACCTACAAGGATCCTGCCACCCAGGGTAAATTCGAAGCTCCAGCGACAGGCAACAAGCGGAAAGGTGACTAAGAGGGTAGCGGCAAAAGAAGTTCTAAGAAGATCACAGCCAGGGCGAGCATCAGTCATCGGGAGTCAGAGTATGCAGGACTGGTGACTCGTTTCCAGACTAGGACGACGTAACACTGAGACGCTGTTCTCTTAAGGAGGGAGCAATGTCGCAGAATAAGCTGAGTAGCACCATGGTGTAGCGGTTATGATACTAAACTGTTGCATGAAGGATCGGGAGTTCAAAACTCACCTGGACTGTACAATTTTAATTTCTATATTCGATTCGCGTACGTTCTAGAAGTATCCACAAATGTCAAGAATTATTGTACTGAAATGTTCTGTAGCTGTATATATACTGTGTGTGTTCTGGCCAGGGGCAGTTCGCTCCGCGATCTTGTATATGCAAGTGCTGAATAAACCTTCGTTAAGTGAAGTTGGTGTTCGTCATTCATCTGATTACACCTTCTTCTATGTGACAATATTATGGTATGTTGATAACTAATCAAACAATTTTTGTGCCATACATGTTTTGCCTTTATTCTTTGCAAGGCACCTTCAGTGGTAATTTTCATGGATGTTGATTTACATGTTGTGTTTCTGTTCTTTTGTTATTGCTGTTCTGCTTCTTGTAACTGCTATTTGAAATATTGTTTTCAGACTTCATAGCACTAGGAACTGTACACAAAACAAGTGTTCAGTTGCTAGTGCTGTGAAGTCTGAAAACAAAATTTCAAATGCCAGTTATAAGAAGAACAGGCATAACAATGGAGTAGAAACACAACATGTAAATCAACAGCTTTGAAATCTGCCACTGAAGATGCCTTGCAAAGACTAAAGGCAAAACACACATGGCACAATTTTTTTTATTTGGTTACAATTAAAACAGTCCACAAAGTAAAAAAATTATCAACATACAATAAAATCAAATGGGATTCCCTGGAGGGAAGTGGACATTCTTTATGGGAGGAACTGTTGTGGAAATTTAGAGAACCGGCATTTGAGGCTGACTGCAGATCAATTCCACTGCCCGCCAAAATACTTTTCATGTAAGGACAACTAAGATGAGACACATTAGGGCTCATATGGAGGCTTACAGAGAGTTGTTCTTCCCTTGCTCTGTTTGTGAGTGGAACATGAAAGGAAATGTCTGTTATTGGTACTTGGTATCCCCTGCCATGCACCATACAATTGATTGTGGAGTATATATGCAAATATCAATGTGGGCAGTATTTATCCTAGTCTCTACTTTCATCATCAATGTGCATAAGGACTACATCTGTGGGCGTTGCAGCAATGCGAAACCACCACTGACACTAGTATTGGCTGTAAAACATTTTCACACTCAGAGAGCATTAGGCACTGTGCTTGTAGCTTCAGAATTACATTATCCACAAGGAAATTCATGATTTATGGAGCTCCGTCTGCCAGTATAGTCTTGGTGACAAAAATGGATGAGACTAACAGTGCACTATGTTATCCATCAACCCCCAGTTATCAACTTTGCTTGTTTTCCCAATAAGGTGAATTCCATTTCAGTGAAATGGAACAACTGCAGGTGGAAATGACCCTAGATGCCACAGTGTGATTGAGGCATGTTTATATCATTGGCATTTCCCACTAACACTTAAAATATTCAACAGATTGGTAGGGACTTTGTTAGCGATAGCTGTATCTGGTTCTGCTAAGGATCTTGATAATTCAAAGGTGAATGGCTCTGTCATGAAATACTTCAAGACAGATGGTAGCAAATGGCTGACAATATGAGCAAACATTTCCATCCCATTAGAACATTTATTTATTTTTTACAAATCTCCATCTATTAATGTAAATTATGTAAATTATCCTTTGCGGCATGTTCCTTAGATAAGGTCTACTTGGTCTTTAGCCATAATGGGTGCTCCCTCCATTATCAGCAATGTGTGTTAACGCAGAAATAGTGATTGGGAATGATCAATTCTAGGAGTGGTGTTCCAAGGGATTTCTCTCAAGGATGATGGTGTCCTTCAATTTGTATCTAATTTTGACAATACTGTGATGGCGTACTCCTGAAGCCTTAGGTGCCTATCTTGCCAGTTTTTCTAATAGATCATTCACATTTGCCAGGCGGCATAGAAAATGGCGATTCGTTACACTAGTGAAAGATCTGACAAATAAATATGGTAGGGACTTATTGATGAACCTAACTGCAAGGTACTGTTACTTGAATGTAGTGTAACTAACATCATATTCAGACTATTCGATATGTGTAACTAATCATCTTTTCAGCAATTTCCTATAATTATACTAGAATTTCACCAATCTAATAACCCCTGGTAACCCTGTATGGTTTTGTCTTTAAGGACAAAAGGGTCATCCAGGTGATATAGGAATATCATCTATTCTAAATGTCAGCACAGGCTGCCTATCAAGTATTTGGAGGGAGCTATTGTGTTACATAGCCCAAGCAGCATAACTTTCAGTTCATAGAGGCCTAATATGATATGAAGGAATCTTTTCTAAGTAAGCCTCATCAACTCAATTTGCCAGTAAGCTTTTGTATTAATAGTCAACATATCTTCAGCTCTTTTCAGACAATCCTGAAATTTCAAATGCCATTTTTCTTATTCATAATGATTATGGAAAGGATCAAGGGCTCTGACAACTTAATGATGATATCCTGCAATATGATATCCATCTTCTAATTACCCATTTCTCAGCTGGGAACATTCTATCTAAATGGTGACTAATACCTGGTAAAGATAAAAATGTTTCACCTTATGTCTTGTAACCACTCCAGATTTGAAGGAAAGTTACCACTGATAGACTAATACGCATATCTGCTGTTCCTAAGTCAGGTCAAAACCTATTGGCAGGTGGACAGTTGGTTCTGTAGTGTTAACAAGGGATGATTCTTTATCCATGGCTCTGTCCTTCCCAAACCAATTCAGCAATGTCTAAGCACATCCCTCTATTAGTTGTAGTTCTTCACAGAAAGTGGTGATTGTTTTCTTTGAGCACTCATGGTCAGCACAGGCTTGTTGAGCTTGATTGTCTGTTTGTAACTAACTAGTGCTTCACAGTTTAAACGAGTGTTCTGACTGTCAAGCAGAAGTCATCTTCATGTCAGGATAATTGGTTTCTTGAACACTGAACTGCCCAAGAGAGTACAGGGTGTCCCACTCAAAAAAGGCCCCACAAACATATTTCACATGGCAACACTGCACTCTGCAACATCATTTGGCACAACAGTGTGCTTCTGCACATCACTGTGGCTGGAGCACGGTGTTCAGTAACAATTTATTGCTATTCTGTCTAAGAACACGTACTTCTTGTGAGACAATACTGAGTTACTGGTTCCTTAACATGTCAGGGAATGTTGGTTGAACAGTTTGGTGACAAGCATATACCATCTAAATGCTGCATATAAAGGTTAGTGAACAAAACAGAGAGCAGTGGAATTGTGTTGGACCTACATGGTAGGGGATTGCTGCCATTATCAGAAGAAAAAGTGACTGATATGAAACAATTATTGTTGGCCTCTCCTGCAAAGTCTGTTCAACGTTTTTCTCAGGAATGTGGAACGTCACAGAGCAAATGTCAAGAGCTGTGAAGAAACCTGGGATGTACTGACACAGGTTACAGCTGTTCAGGAACTGAATGTCAATGACAAAAAGAAACACATTACTTTTGCCATTGGTTTCAGCAATTTATTGCTCAGAGGCCAGGAATATCGCAGTACACATGGTTCAGTGAGGAAGCATGGTTCCACATAAACTCTCAGAACATGTTTGTGGTGTAATGAAAATCCATAGCACTGGTCGAGCAACTCTTGCATTTACAAAAGACTGACATGTTCTGTGCAATATCACAGCACATATCATCGGACCAATTTCTTTCTAGTCTACTGTGACAAGAACGGTTTACATCGAAATGTTTTGGGAATTTGTGAACCAGTTGGATGATGATGAGCTTCCCTCATCTGGTACCAACAGGACGGCACTACGTGTCACACGTCTTGAGTGACCGTGGCTGAGGTTGACTCATTTTTCCCGAGCAGAGTGATTTCGAAAGGACTGTGGCCCCCAAGGTCACCTGATTTACCACCACCTGACATTTTCCCCTGGGGTGGCCTAAAAGGCAAGGTCTCTGGGAACAAACCACACGAATTGGAAGATTTATGAGAGAACATCATCCATGAAATCCAGGCAGTGACACCAGAGGTTCTGGCAGCCACATTCAAAAATCGTGTCGTGTTCAAATATGTTTACAAGCCAAAGGTGGTCACTTCCAGCACCTTTTGAAATTCACCTATTCACCTTTATTTCCCCATGAACAAAGTATGACATGTTCATTTCATTTCATTTCCTGATTTTTATGTAAAGCCTTTAAGTGTAATTTAAGCAAATGTTTGTTTATGGAGTCTCTTTCGAGTGGGACAACCTGTACTTGTAACACCACATGTGTTTTGTCAGTTTGGAGGTTCATTGACCCACAAAATATTATGGCTACTGACAACTGCAGAATTCTCCGGTCTGGTCCTATAACAATATGTGAGCATTTTGGAAGAATGAGAAATCTGAATGGTTATATTTTGTACTTTATGGTAATTTTCACAATATAGGTTTCAGTTGGCTAGTTGCGTATTTTCTAGTCTTCTTCACCTGGTGACGATAGGCACCCTATACCATGGAAAAGGAGCCTCCAAATCAACTATTGTCCAGACCAATTGCTCACTCATGATATTGCTGTAATTTTCTGCCATCATGGCAACAGTTGCCCACTGAAAACTTTTGTCCATTACCAATGCATCCACAGTGGAAACATACTGGTGCAATATTGTCCCACCTATTAATATCAATTCTTCAGTGTTCAAATTGTAATTGGGCTCAGTTCAGTTGCACATGTATAGGAGAGAAAAGAAAGGGGGTGGGAGCGAGCAGGAGAAATGTGGGTGGAGAACAGGAGAAAGGGAAGAGAGAGAATTATATATTTCCAAGTGGAAATACCAACCTTCTTTCATGACGTATGGAACTCTAACTGCACAGGCCAAAGAACATTATTCATTGTTGCTTATGTGCACCTGTAACTTGGTGCAACAGCTGACAGAGTCATTCAAAATGACACCCCCACTTAAATACACAACATTCACTGTTGTTGCTGTTTGATGGAGCTCTCCATGCTAATCTGTCCTGGGCAAGTATATTAATCTCTGCATAAGTACCGCAACTTATATCCAACTGAACCTGCTTGCAGTATTCCAAGACTTGGTCTCCCTCCAACCAAACTGAGCTTCCCCAAGGAAAAGGGATGTAGCTGAAGGACTGGTAAGGAAAATCTAGATGCTGTACAAGAACTGTACTAGCTGTGTAAAAGTTGGAGACAGGCAGTCTGTTAGTGGAAGTCGAAAGTAAAGTCATTTTACACATTAAATTCAAACAGATAAATTCTTAACAAGTTTTATTTTTAATCAATGATGTAATCACCCCATTTAACAGCAATCTTTTGCCATCTAGGGGGCAAACTTTCAATGGTGGATCAATAAAAATCAATAAGTTTTTGAGCAAAATACCTGGAGACGACATTTTGGACATCATCCAAAGTTTCACAGTTTTGCCACTTACACAATGCTGTAGCGATTGAATAAATGGACATCTGATGGCACAATATTGGGTGAGTACAATTAGAGGCAATACCTCCCACCCCAATTCATTAATTTTTTTCCAGGGTTTGTCTTGCGCAGTGCCATCTTGCATTATTGTGGTGCAGAATACTGCCTTTGCTGCTGCCAATTGATGGACACTTTTCAATTAAATATTGACTTAACTGACCCATTAGTTCACAGCAGAGGTCTGCATTCACAGTTTGACCTGATTTCAGTACTTCAAAATGAACGGTCCCACGTATACTTCATCAAACACACAGCAGTGCCTTTCTGGCATGTAAACCTAGCTTAGCTGTACTTTGTGGCATTTCATTCAGATACAGCTACTGCCTTTTGAATTTTGGATTATCATAAAGGACACATTTTTCATCTCCAGTGATAAATCAATGAACGCTTCTGTATTGTGTTACTGAGGCAATAAGTTGCATGTGGTGGATCAGTTACCTTTGTTTATCTTTAGCAATCTGCGGCAAATATTCTTTGACGGTTGACCAAGGTTGGTTACGAGGGTTTGATCTGTTCCTCGATTGTCTGGCACAGATTTGCTTCCATTTCTGCCCTTTGTATGTGGATCTGAACTTGGAAAACCAGATTTGCCATTTATGAATGTCTAATCCAGTTGGATAAACATCGCAAATGCTTTTGGTAGCAACTGTTGTGTTACTAACCTTGTGAAACTCAAAAAGCATACCATGCCAGATGTGCAACTCTTCTGGTACTTGTATGGTCATTTCACCATAAATTAAAAGAAACGTAATTATTTACTAGTAAATAAGTCACTATAACAGTAAAATGTCTGTGGCACAACTCTGAAGTACACAATGTGCTGATAAATGACAAAGGAATACTGACATTTCGCTCTCATACCGACATTTTGCCCTAATACACAGTCTCGGACCAAGAGTGGAGTTCAGCAAGGCAGTGCACTATCTGCACTACTGTTCATCACTGTTATGGACGATAAGAAAAGTTTTCTTGAACTTAATGCAGCTGTCTTTGTTGATAATGTCATGGTCTGGGTTGAAACAGAAGAGTGAGTTTAGACCAGACTCAACATGGGGAATCCCAGTTCAAGGAAAATAACATGCATATACGGAAGAACAAGATAGTCATGATGGCAGTCAACAGAGGTGGGCATCACACAAGTGGAACTAGAAGACCACCAGCTGGAGTGAGTGGGCAGTTTTCTGTATCTCATAATCATTTCCAGGAATAATCTGATTAGACAGATTACCAAAAGAGTGCAAAAGGGTTCTGAATTCTACCAACAAGAGAGAATCCTTCACATGAGATGGCATGATTCAAGAAAAACAAAATCAGTGATGTTCAGCAACTACTTCACACCAATATTGGACTATTGTGTCAAAGTATACAACCTCACAAATAGACATACATCGACACTCCAGGCATTAGAAATAAAAATCCTTAAATCCAGCATCCAGAAGACCAAGATGGATAAGTTAAGAATGAGGAGGTGTGGTAGAAAGCCTGAACAAAATATACCTCTTAGATAGAACCAGCATACCCTAACTTTCAAGAAAATAAGTGGTGGTGATTCAATTAAACTCTGCACATAGTTCTATCAGGCAGCTTCCTCTTAATCCATATTATCCTATCATTTTTCCTTCTCGCCCTTTTCCTACTACCAAATTTCAGTTACCCTACATAATTAAATTTGTGTCTCCCTTAACTATTTCAATAACTTCCTTTATCTTTTCACACAGTTTCTCAATCCATTCATTACCTGCAGAGCTAGAATATACACTTGTATTACTGTGATGTGTATTGACTGTGTGTGTGTGTGTGTGTGTGTGTGTGTGTGTGTGTGTTGGCTATAACAACCTTTTCACTATGCTGCTCGTAGTACCTTACCGGCATTTCTTTTTTTCTTATCCATTATTAGACCTACTCCTCTATTGCCCCTGTTTGATTTAGTGTTGATGATCTAATACTAACCTGACCTAAAGTCCTGTTCTTCATGCAACTGCTCTTCACATATTCCTAGTGTATCTAACTTCAATCTATGCATTCCCCTTTTTACATTCTCTAACCACCCAATTAATGGATTTAACATTTATCACTCGACCTGTGGAATAACAGTTCTGTTTCTCCTGATGGCATCCACCTAAGTAGTCCCCTCCCGGAGATCGGAATGGGGGAATATTCGGCCTTCAGAATATTTTACCTAATATGATGCCCTCATCAATAGGACATACAGTAGAACTGCATGCACATGCAGTCGCGAAAAAAGAAAATAATAATAATAATAATAATAATAATAATAATATATAATAATATCCACCAGTACATCAATACAATACAGCTACATCCAAACTTATATATACAATTACAGGAATCCGTAATTATTGATACATGTTCAACTACCCGAAAGTTCCTAAATGCAATATAACATATACCGTACTAGTAATAATAATAATAATAATAATAATTATTATTATTCTTTCTTTCTTTCTTTTCTCAAACATTATGTCTGGTCAAAAATGGAAAGTGACGCGGACCTTGATCAAGCGTGACTTCCTTTTAACTGTACGGTATATGTTATATTGCATTTCGGAACTTTTGGGTAATTGAACATGTATCAATAATTACGGATTTCTGTAGTTGTATATATAAGTTTGGATGTAGCTGTATTGCATTGATGTACTGGTGGATATTGTGTGGTATGACTCCTGTAGTTGATAGTATAATTGGTATAATGTCAACTTTATCCTGATGCCACATGTCTTTGACTTCCTCAGCCAGGTGGATGTATTTTTCAATTTTTTCTCCTGTTTTCTTTTGTATATTTGTTGTATTGGGTTTGGATATTTCGATTAGTTGTGTTAATTTCTTCTTTTTATTGGTGAGTATGATGTCAGGTTTGTTATGTGGTGTTGTTTTATCTGTTATAATGGTTCTGTTCCAGTATAATTTGTATTCATGGTTCTCCAGTACATTTTGTGGTGCATACTTGTATGTGGGAACATGTTGTTTTAGAAGTTTATGTTGTAAGGCAAGCTGTTGATGTATTATTTTTGCTACATTGTCATGTCTTCTGGGGTATTCTGTATTTGCTAGTATTGTACATCCGCTTGTGATGTGATCTACTGTTTCTATTTGTTGTTTGCAAAGTCTGCATTTATCTGTTGTGGTATTGGGATCTTTAATAATATGCTTGCTGTAATATCTGGTGTTTATTGTTTGATCCTGTATTGCAATCACGAATCCTTCCGTCTCACTGTATATATTGTCTTTTCTTAGCCACGTGTTGGATGCGTCTTGATCGATGTGTGGCTGTGTTAGATGATACGGGTGCTTGCCATGTAGTGTTTTCTTTTTCCAATTTACTTTCTTCGTATCTGTTGATGTTACGTGATCTAAAGGGTTGTACAAGTGGTTATGAAATTTCAGTGGCGTAGCCGATGTATTTATATGAGTGATTGCTTTGTGTATTTTGCTAGTTTCTGTTAGTTCTAGAAAGAATTTTCTTAAATTGTCTACCTGTCCATAATATAGGATTTTTATGTCGATAAATCCCCTTCCTCCTTCCTTTCTGTTTAATGTGAATCTTTCAGTTGCTGAATGTATGTGATGTATTCTATATTTGTGGCATTGTGATCATGTAAGTGTATTGAGTGCTTCTAGGTCTGTGTTACTCCATTTCACTACTCCAAATGAGTAGGTCAGTATTGGTATAGCATAAGTATTTATAGCTTTTGTCTTGTTTCTTGCTGTCAATTCTGTTTACAGTATTTTTGTTAGTCTTTGTCTATATTTTTCTTTTAGTTCTTGTTTAATATTTGTATTATCTATTCCTATTTTTTGTCTGTATCCTTAGATATTTATAGGCATCTGTTTTTTCCATAGCTTCTATGCAGTCGCTGTGGTTATCCAATATGCAATCTTCCTGTTTAGTGTGTTTTCCCTTGACTATGCTATTTTTCTTACATTTGTCTGTTCCAAAAGCCACATTTATATCATTGCTGAATACTTCTGTTATCTTTAGTAATTGGTTGAGTTGTTGATTTGTTGCTGCCAGCAGTTTTAGATCATCCATGTATAGCAAATGTGTGATTTTGTGTGGGTATGTTCCAGTAATATTGTACCCATAATTTGTATTACTTAGCATGTTGGATAGTGGGTTCAGAGCAAGGCAGAACCAGAAAGGACTTAATGAGTCTCTTTGGTATATTCCACGCTTAATCTGTATTGGCTGTGATGTGATATTATTTGAATTTGTTTGGATATTAAGTGTGGTTTTGCAATTTTTCATTACTATGTTTAGAAACTGTATCAATTTAGGATCTACTTTGTACATTTCCAATATTTGTAGTAACCATGAGTGGGGTACACTATCAAAAGCTTTTTGGTAATCAATGTATGGAAAGTGTAACGACCTTTGTTTAGTTTTAGCTTGATATGTCACTTCTGCATCTATTATCAGTTGCTCTTTACATCCTCGTGCTCCTTTGCAACAGCCTTTTTGTTCTTCATTTATAATTTTGTTCTGTGTTGTATGTGTCATCAATTTCTGTCTAATGACTGAAGTTAATATTTTTTATATTGTTGGTAGGCATGTTATGGGGCGATATTTAGCTGCGTTTGCTGTGTCTGCTTGATCTTTAGGTTTCAGATAAGTCATTCCATATGTAAGTGTATCAGGGAATGTGTATGGGTCTGCAATGTAACTGTTAAATAATTTAGTTAGATGTGAATGTGTTGAGGTGAACTTCTTTAGCCAGAAATTTGCTATTTTATCTTTTCCAGGGGCTTTCCAATTGTGAGTAGAATTAATTGCTTGGGTGACTTCATGTTGCAAAATTATCACTTCAGGCATTTGTGGTATCATCTTGTATGTATCTGTTTCTGCTTGTATCCACCGTGCATGCCTGTTATGTTGTACCGGGTTTGACCATATGTTGCTCCAGAAGTGTTCCATGTCTGTTATGTTTGGTGGATTGTCTATTTTAATGTGTGTGTTATCTATTGTCTCGTAAAATTTCTTTTGGTTTGTGTTGAATGTTTGGTTTTGTTTCCTTCTATTTTCACTTTTTTTGTATCTTCTAAGTCGTTTGGCCAATGCTTATAATTTCTGCTTCTTTTCATCTAATTGCTCTATCGCTTCTTGTTGTGAGATTTTACCTAACCTTTTTCGTTTTTTTTCTGACATTTCATTTCTTATAAATTGTGTTAGCTGGCCGATGTCTCTTCTCAGTTTTTCTATTCTGATCTGTAGCCTGTGTTGCCATGCTGGTTTTGTGGGTTTCTTCTGTGTGTTGGTTGGTTCTGATCTCTGCCTAATGTGTATATTTAGTGTAGTGAGTGCTCCTGTATAAACCACTAGTTGTAACTCTTCCATAGTTGTGTTTTCATTTATTTTGTTGTGTATGATTGTGTTGACAGTTTTTATTGTTGTTTCGACTTGTGGGTTATTTGGCGGTCTATGCAAGAATGGTCTAATGTCTGTATTTGTGTCTTTGTATTCTATATATGTCAGCTGAAATTTTTCTTCTATATCTAACATGTGTGTTACTTCGAGTTCTATTTGTGCTTGTTCTGGTGGCTGTCTTAATATTATTATTATTATTATTATTATTATTATTATTATTCACTGTGAATGGCTGATAGTAAGAGGAAACTACATTATTATTATTATTATTATTATTATTATTATTATTATTATTATTAATGTAGTTTCCTCTTGCTATCAGCCATTCACAGTGCCAGCAGAGAAACGCCATTTTGGCTAACGTTATAAAGTCAGATCAGTCAGTCATCCAGATTGTTGGCCCTGGAACTACTGGAAAGGCTGGTGCCACTCTTCAGGAACCATGAGCTAGCCAGCCTATCCACAGATACCACTCCATTATGGTTGTTTCTGTGGTCTAGCTGTTTGTATCATTGAGGCACACATGCCACCCCATCTCAGCAAGGTTCATGGTACATAGTGGGACATTCACGTTCCAGTCACATTAATGTGACCACC